>NC_139631.1:35200509-35370509 GCF_964638095.1 Poromitra crassiceps
TCTAGGGCTGATATAACTCATTAAAAACTTTCCACTTACACAGCAGATTAGCCCTGCTATAGTCATCAGCCTATCGGAAGACTTTTAGCTTGTTGAAGCAACAGATACCCACCAATGACAGGGAGGGAGAAATCAGTAGTATGTTTGATTTTCCATTAAGAGGAAGTACTGCTGATATTGATACTGTTGCAAATGAGTATTGTATCCCTTTAAAATGTGTAGTATTGATACTTATCGATACTATTGATACCTGTTGCAAATGAGTATTGTATCCGTTTCCATTTTTTTTATTGATTTTTATCGATACTATCGATACTTTTGACAACCCTGCTATGCATACAGTCTGTGTTACGTCCCACAGAGTAAATTGGATCCTCCGCAAGTACGAATGTCACTTTAGAGGGCAATCCCCCACCCCACCCCACCCCACCCCCACACGCGCTGCAGTGGCTGTTGCAGTACTAATGTAGGGTAAATCTAATATGGATGACAAGTGGGAGACTTCAATTAATCTTGTAAGTCGGCCACTGTCGGGCTTAAAACTTCACACCAAAGTCAAAGGAAAAAGTTGGGATATTTGAAACTTAAGCAGAAGGTACAACACAAAGCTGTGGCGCGCATATCAATGACTTGGACAAGTGGGGCGCCGTCCAGCCACGGTAAACAAACAAACCTCAAGGTCCCCTTCTTCTTCTCGTCCTCCATGCTCCCTGTGCTCGGGTGTTGGACCCCAGAGCAATCTGAGAATATCGTGTTTGCGATGCTTCTCGCTCACTGTTGCCCCCGGTGACCGTATCGCATTATTCCCACAACTGCCAATTTGTACGTAGATTCAAGGTGAGCAGCTGCCGGCAGATTACAACAGCAGCCAGACTTCAAACACCCCCAGGTATACAGCCTTGGGTGATTAAATCTAAATAAATAAAGTCAAAAGAGAAAAGAAAACACGCTCCCCAGACTGGAGGAGAGCCAGTCAACCATGCCAGCTAACTGCATTTTTTGCTACTGGTACTGTCTACAACTGCTTGATATAAACAATAAGCATTGAATTCCCCATTCCATCACATTGATTCTGTCAATAAATTCGACCAATAAATGGAATTGGAGTCGACTCCTGTTGTAATCTCGACTGCAAAATCTGGAATCGAAAGAAACGGTTTAATTTAAACAAATGTGTTATTAATTCATTTTTGATTTATGCCTATCTATACTAAGCTGTGTGTGATTGCCTTGGTCTGATCCCTTTCACAACAAGTGGGAAGAGGGGAGGGAGAAATTGGTTGAAAGCCAACCGGTGTAAAACTTGAATTTCTGTGTTTATTTTAATTTGGAATCGATTTTGATGCCAGCAAATCCATTACCAGGAGTTGGAGTTGGTCAGAATCCACCCTCCCCCCACCAAAAATTGAATCGTCCATCCTTATCTGCCGCACAGGAAGTGATGCGTGTTACTAAGCTTCTGGCAGCAGCAGCAGCAACAGTTGTTTTTCACACAATGCCTGTCCTTACATTAAGATCAGTTACTGTAACTGATTTCAGAGTGGGGGGGGGAAACTAGCAGTCCATAAACTGTGTAACACGATATTTCAGCATGATTAGGCCTACCAAAATATCACACTCAGTGCAAATAATCTTATATTATTATTATTATTATATATTATCTGTGTGTGTGTGTGTGTGTGTGTGTGTGTGTGTGTGTGTGTGTGTGTGTGTGTGTGTGTGTGTGTGTGTGTGTGTGTGTGTGTGTGTGTGTGTTGTTCAGAGCAGCGGTTCAAGACACATCTGGTGTGAACTCATATAGCCAAGACACTAATATATCACATACAAGAAACACCACAGTTCAACGCAGGGACATGTTTGAGAGAGAGGGGGAGAGAGAGAGAGAGAGAGAGAGAGAGAGAGAGAGAGAGAGAGAGAGAGAGAGAGAGAGAGAGAGAAAGAGAGAGAGAGAGAGAGAGGGGCTCCATCTTCGCACCTGCGCTATTTGCATTTTGCAATCAACCATCTGTTGTAATCACCTTCGCACCAGAGATCAGCCAATAGCAGATGGCTAGTTCATGATGTCAGGCTTGACACAGGTTTTGGGTTGGGGTTTCCGTTACTCTTAATAATGGAGAACCTCCATTGTATTTGGACACGTTGCTGATATTGTCCCCCTCACTGTTCATACCCACAATGCACTGAGCTGAAGTGAACAGGGCAGAGGCTGTACTGTACCTTTGGCTGTGATGGCAGGCTGCTCCCCCAGTAGCAGTTTTAGCCTCTTAGCGTGGATTTTACCCTGGTAGTGTGACTGTGCCACCACTGCTGAGGTGAAGGACATGTTACACAGCGTGCAGCACTTGTTCTTGTCCACGTCGCCCTCCTCGCTGCCCTGCAAAAGACCCATACAGAGACATGTAAAAAATATATAACATAAAAACACACAGTGAGCTTATCAATAACACGGTAACATTTTTCTATGAAGGTCAAGTCGATAATGCATTTTGAACACATACATAAGACATTATAATGCATTCATAAGGCTTTATAAAACTCTTTATAAATGTTGATAATCATACATGGCAGCTTATAACAAGGTTTACAAAGTATTATAAGTCGTAGACACAATGGATTATAAGTTCAGCATTCATAATGCTGTATAACTCCACACCAAAGTGATAACAGTGTTTGAAAGAATAATCGTTTTTGTTTTACATTATACTTACAGACAGCAAATACCACTCATAAGTCCTCATAACGGTGTTATAGTATCATACAATTGCTAATCATCACTGATGACGTCTTCACTGATGACATCACATCATTAGCTTATCACCTAATAAAAAGAAATCCGGCTCCGTCAGGTCACCCGCACGGGTGCCCTGTACACACCCTGAAGGTTTCAGCCCGATCGCACGTGAAACACCATAGCTGTGGCCGAACACAGAACTTGAAGCAGTGGACAGAGCCCACATACTCAATTTATATAGATACACTATGTCCAGTGTCCACCACCACTTAAAATATGTCATAAACCTTGTTAAAAGTTGCCATACAGCTCCACCTTTGTGGTTGGTGTAGATTTGATAAGGGAAATCAATGAGGGATAATAACGCAAGTTTCGCTCACATCTTGTAAATTCAGTATACACTCTATAACAGGGGCACTCAATTAAAATTCCTAGAGGTCCAGTTAGAGAAAATGTCCTCAAGCAAAGGTCCGGAACATTGTAACGTACAGTAGCTTGCGTTATGATTCAGTGCCATTGAACTTAGGCTACTTCAATGATTGCAGTAGCCTAATGTACAATGTCTGTATGTAGTCAACGACTGACTGTTAAATCAAAATAAACATCAACAATGTTTATTTAGTTTTCATATTTAACTGGATTAATTATAAATAACTAGCCTACACTAATAATAAATACATGTTCTTTTCTCATTTCAAGTAAAATAATGGCTGCATTTAAAAATAACATACAACAGAGTGCTTTGGGAAAATGTGCATCTTAAAAGTGTTTTAATTTGAGAAAGAAAATCTTCTTTTCTTCCCTTAACTCCACCTTTTCTCTTGAGAGAAGTGAGCTCCCTATCTGTCTATTTATCTATCTATCTATCTATCTATCTATCTATCTATCTATCTATCTATCTATCTATCTATCTATCTGTCTCAGTGTCTGTCTCTATCTATCTATCTATCTATCTATCTATCTATCTGTCTATTTATCTATCTATCTATCTATCTATCTATCTATCTATCTATCTATCTATCTGTCTATCTATCTATCTGCCTGTCTGTCTGTCTGTCTGTCTGTCTGTCTGTCTGTCTGTCTGTCTGTCTGTCTGTCTGTCTATCGATCGTTCGCAATGCAAACGTCACATGCGTTGGGCAGTGAATGTGTGAGTGTGCCCTCAGTCTGGATTTGAGTGTGTTTGCTCGTGTGGCGCTTTCATAGACAGGTTAGGATCGCATCGCACTTCACATGAGACATACTGCCTGGTTTTGAGCTGCCCGTGAGAACAATGAATGAACATGTAAGAGTCTGCCTGCTCCGGATTAAAACAAAATCTTTGTTTTTGCGGTGTACTCGTTTCTTTTGAGCACGTCATGTGAAATGACTTCTATCTCTCACGTTTCTCAGAGTCTCGCGCCTCTACTCCGTCAGTGTGCCAGACACTTTCTCTCGCACTGGAACCGACTGGAACAGGCAGAATCGAATCGGATATTTGATTGGCTGAGTAGCATCACGTGTGATGATTTACAGCGCATGCATTGGTCTGTGAGCTTCCTGGCAGATTAAACCAGTACCGTAAAGGGTAGAAAAGCACGTGCCGGTTAAAAAAGAAAAGCTCGGTGAAATGTAACAATTCTCAATACAATGATTTGTAGGTTATAGGGCTCGGTCCGGATAGGACGGCGTCTGGGTCCGGAGGCGGACCGGAGTCCGGACTTTGGGGATCGCTGCTCTATAATGTCCACTGCCTGCAAATACTTTGAACCCTGGAGTTCCGAGGAGCCACCGGGGGGCAGATGTACCGATTCAGATGAGGGGAGCGGCGCAGCTCCCCCGCTCGGCTAAATCGCTTCCTGGCGGGATGCAAATGGAGTCGACTCTGCATTTTAAAGGGTGATAGTGGGGCCAATACGACTGATGGCGGAGCGCTCCCTGAGTCGCCATCTGCGAAACCCATTACGCTGGGAGGGGGTGGCGGGGAGGGGGGGTTGCGACCTGCCACGCACTGCGAGCCAGATGCTATCTCTTTCTATTGGGAAGAAGCGAGAAGGGAGGAGAGGCGCGAGGCCGGTCCCCCATCAGGCAGAGAGGCAGGGCCACGGAAGGTCTGCTTTTGGAGGACGGGGAGAGGCGAGTGAACTTTATGGACCGACTCGTTTGTTCTTCTGCCTGGTGCACTCCACCGTTTACACAGGAAGTGAACAGTGGGCATAAGCATGTCGAAGCATGGGTGTTAAATGGCTCTATAGTCTGACAGCAATCACTGAAATAGAGTGTTTGGTCAGTAACTTGGAATCCCCAACACCCCCGCTGTCCTCTATCTCTCTCATGTAGTCCTGCAGGCAGGGCGGATGTATCCGTAACTCATAGAGACTCACGGATGATGGCGTTGGATTTGGGGTGAAAAAATACATAGTGGTCCATCGGAAGCATCGCAATCTGACCTTCCATTTCCCAGAAAATGTCAATATTTTCTCATCATAGGTCAATGGGTCAGCGTGGGGGAAATCCTCCTGTTTTCCCCCACGGCCACACACACACACACACACACACACACACACACACACACACACACACACAGACGTTACCGCAAGTAACGCGACCGACTGTATCTATTCCTGGTTTAACAAAATACAGGCCTTCCTTCCTTCGTTGTTTATGTTGTTTTGCAGCCTTAAAATTCATGTAAATTGCATATTCAGGCCAAACAAGAAACGTCTCCAACGGAGAAAATCACAATGTAAACAAAGCCGGCAGGGACCAGAATGTGTTCTCAATTGAATTGAAACCATGGTGCAATTTCAGCGTGGACCTTCAGCGTTGTAGCGGGCTGCAATCTGGTGCAGATCACTACAGTGGGTCTGTGGGGAGAAGACAAAGGCATGGCTCTGCCTCGCACAGTGTGATAACAGAGCCTGAACACTGCTGCACTCTGAGTCATTCTGACACACACGCACACACACACACATGCACGTGCACTCACACACACACACGTGTGTGCGCACGCGCAAGCACAAACACACGTGCGCGCACACACACACACACACACACACACACACACAGTGCCTCCTTCTGCCCTTGGCCCTGTCCTTCACCAACTCTCAGCGCACACATGTCCACACACACACATACACACACACACACACACACACACACACACACACACACACACACACACACACACACACACACACACACACACACACACACACACACACACAATCCCCCCACCTTCCGGGGGAACGGCAAACCCACTATCCCATCTCATTCATTCCCGTCATATAATGACCGAATATATTCAGGAAGAGAGGAAAGTATAGCAGGAGATGAGATGTCACCTAGAAATAGGAACTATGCATAATCTCATGCTTAATTAAAACTGGATAAACGAGGAGCTAATTGCAAGGAAATGTAATTAATGAAGAGGTAGGTGTACGTTTGCCAGATTGATGCTCATAGTGTCATAGAGCTGGCAGAAGGAAAGCAGTCATATCTGTGTTAGAGGGCATTCACCACTACACTACTGTCAACTACTCCCAAACAGGAGTCGACAAGTCAAGGGAGATATCTCTCTTTTTCACCCATTGAAAATGGTCAATTCTCATCAGAAAGGTCTCAGAAACAGCCAGTAAAGGGTTAACTAATGTAGGCGTGACCAACCTGGGGGTATGTGAAATAGCCGTCTTCGATTGGCTCTGATAGGCTGCTTACAAATGAGCCGCTAAACCGCAGCAACTTCTGTCTGAGCTGAAGATAGCGACTGTTCAGTAACAACGTAGACGGTGTATTTAACATAATGTAGAAAATGATTGTTCAAACAAGTCTATGTTAAATTTGTTTATTTATTGCACAGTAGCGCCTCCTGTGGTCGGTCGGGGGCACCTGGTCGGGGTGGAAGGGAACTGGTGGGAATAGCATGATCCTCTCCTGTGCTACGTCCTGTCCGGTGAAGCTCCCCCCCTGTCAGGTGAAAAGAAGCGGTTGGCAACTATTGCGCATGTGTCGGAGGAAGCACGGTGCTAGTCTCGGCTCTCCCCAGATCGGCAGAGGGTGGAGCAGCGACCGGGGCAGCAGGGGGGGAAATTGGCCAAGTACAATTGGGGAGAAAATAGGAAAAAAATCTGAAAGTCCTACTGCGTTACTGCAAATGTATATAGCAGTTGTGGCTAACAGCATGTGCAGCGCAGCAACAATTCCAATCGTGAGAATTGCGCGTATTTGGGAATGTGTAGGAATTTCTGATAACCTCAGCAACATAGTTTGCACTGTCTTAGAATATATATATATTTATATTTTCTTGCCCCAGAAAAGCCATGAGTCATCTGAAAGACAACACGTCCAATCTCTGCCATATTGAAGCAGTCATGTATGGGAAGTGTAACCTCAACCCCCCAACACTGAGAAATAATTGGAGTTACGCATTGGCATAATATACCGCTGTGCTGCATTTTCCTGAATATGTAACTGACGGACAGAGGGGGGGGGGAGAGAGAGAGAGAGAGAGAGGGAGAGAGAGAGAGAGGGAGAGAGAGAGAGAGAGGGAGAGAGAGAGAGAGAGAGAGAGAGAGAGAGAGAGAGAGAGAGGGAGAGAGGGAGAGAGGGGGGGGGGGGGGGGGAGAGAGAGAGGGAGAGAGGGAGGGAGAGAGAGGGAGAGAGAGAGGGAGGGAGAGAGATTGCGTTGCAGAAGAAAGAGTCTGCCTCATTCCCATTCATGTGAGGCATAATAAAATAATCTTTTTGATTTGCAAGCAGTACATTCCCTTTGCTGCCAGTGCTGTGCTGCACATTTTCCTCTTGGTTCGAGTGCAGCAGCGTATCCCGTCCCCTGCCTGCCTGTATTTGGGTCCATAATATAGAATGGCTATGAGATGTCTTACTGAATACTGGACTTTTTACTCATGGTGTTTTCTTTAGCCTTGTCACTACATCAAGTGCTCTCAAGTCGGCACACCACAACTTGCCCACCGCGCTCTCCTTGAGGTCCTAATGGCTTTGTGCTGCAGCTACATCCTGGTCTGGATTGGCCTGATCCGGCCTGGGCTCGAGCAGTATAATGCTCCTCACTTGTTCTGGCAGAACATCCTCAAAACCATCCATCATAAAAATACTAATCATACTACTACTACTACTACTAATAATAATAATAATAATAAAAACATCAATTACAAAGTTACAAATAGGCTACTTCTACTCTTTTTATTCCCCTCAGCAAAGTCAGTAGTTAGACAGCTGTTTCCATCTCCATGGCAATGATAGAACGCTTGGTCCAGTCAACCAATGAAAATGTAAGACAAATCAATGATGGTATCTACGACCTTACAAATTCTGACAGGTGCAAGACACATACCTCTGTCTTTTTTTTACATCAGTTTTTTACTTTAGTTTTTATTAGACAACATAGACAGACACACAATACAATCCTTGACAGCAAAGCAAGACAGTATGGATAACAGCATTTTGGACCTTACAGACTTAAGTAGTAAAAAAGATAAGAAAACTTCATTAAAAGAAAGGTTATTACAGGACAAGGGGGGTTCCTCTCATGCAGAGAAGTACCCTGCTGCAGGTAACCACCTCCTTAGAAAAATGTTGCACTTTAATTGTAATTTAGCCGTTTTTGCTTCCATTGACCCACTGTAGGAGTATGTGGTTGTCTCCATTTCAGCGTTATAATTCTTCTTGTAGTCATTAGGAGGACATGCAACAAGTACAATAGACCCTTTTCACAGGGGGCATTTTGTGTCGGAAAAGCAGGGTAAACACAGGTGCAAGCAAAACACTAATGAGGGTTTCCAACTTACATGATTGGAAGTTGGAAACCTGTTTCTACAGGCTTATATCATTACTGATCCAGGCTACCACTGACGTCAGTTGCGCTGCCCAAAAGTAGTGTTTTATATCGGGGAGGCTGAGCCAGAAGAGACAGTGGCAGCACATCCCATCTTACTGGGCCATTTTTAAACACCTCACATATTGTTGATAATTTCCCTGGTACAGCTGTGTTATCTGGAGGTGAGTGTGATCCCTAGATATCTCATTCTTTTACATAATTCGTGTCAGCCATTTGTCTTACAACCATACAGGTCAGGGAACACTAACGTGCATCTCCCCTAAGGCACACAACCAGGAAGTAGGACAGCCAGGTGCAAGGGTATCCCTAAAACATGAGGGGGGGGGGGGGGGAGGACTTCATCCTAATATAGCTGTGGACAATGCTGCCAGGCGTCCCGTGCAGGGGAGCGCTAAGCAGGGAGAACAGACACATCCAGTCCACACACACACACACACACACGCACGCACGCACACACACACACACACACACACACAAACACACACACACACACACACACACACACACGCACGCACGTACACACACACACACACACACACACACACACACACACACACACAGTCACACACACACACACACACACACACACACACACACACACACACACACGCACACACACACGCACACACACACACACGTACACACACACACACACACACACACACACACACACACACACAATGCTCTGACCTTCACACTAAACAGCAGGCGACGCTGACAGGGGCGGGGGAAATAAAGCCTGCCTGGCATCATCCAGAGCTGCACTTTAGATGTGTCACAAGGCAACAGAGGGGGTCCAGGAGAAAGGCTGTGAAATGCAGATACAGTCAGTGGAATCAATCCGCTTATAGTGATCAACCGCTTATATAGTGATCAAAAAGCTTGGCCCCGAATCATTCCTATATTACACATGCTGCTTAAATAATTCACTTATAGTGATCAATTTGACCCGTGCCAAGGTGATCACTATAGACGGTTTTAACTTGACAACAAAAACATTCTAAATTGAACCCCCGCTCACTTCCTGTTGCAGTGTTTGCTATGGACATAAAAGAAAAAGAAACATTCAAGTGCAGGACTGACCATTCCGTGAAAACCGTCTATACAGCTGAGCGGCGAAAACAAAAGTAACGATGTCGAGTGAATATTTCTGCAGTTTGCCAAATGCTGAGAAAAAGGAAGTGCTGTGGGGTTGCGCTCTGGTTGAAAACAGTCTATAAGAGGAGTGCACTGTACAAAAAATGAAAGGCTGACACCTACAGGTGGGAAAAGTCTCTACATTTGATTCCATTTTCACGCTTGGTTAGGCAGGAGAGCCATTGATTAATGCGTTTTTTTCTTAATCCGACCTGATCTCAGCCTCTCCTTGTTGTCGTTAACGAGCTTATTGTCCTGCTTCTCCTTATCGAAGCTGTTCTGTGTAGAACATCATTGCGAGCAGCAGGTTCACACCGTGGAGTGTGGACGGCCACGCCGAGGGACTCGGGAGGATATACTGATCGATCAGCAACACCAGCTCAGCAAAACTTTTGATGAGCCATAATGAATAGATCAATATATTTTAACTGTCCTTAGAGAGAGAGAAAATGTGTTTCCACAGCCAGTAAACAAACGTATACTGTATGAAGATGATTTGGACGGCATGCACAATGAATTCGAGCTATAGGCAAGATTTCGGCATAAATCATGAAGTGTGGCTGCAGCAGAGAAGAGCTACATCTCCCATACTGTCATTGAGATGCAGTATTCACCTCATTTGCACTGAAGGAATTATGGCCACTGGAGGGGACGAATCACAAAACATACTGACTGGTCTAAGGTGCGCAGCATCATGTAAACGTGACACATCCCGGGTTCCACTCGGGCCTTGGAGCTTTGTCACATCTTGTACCCCTCTCTCTCCCAAAGCGTAATCTTCTTCAAAAGTGAAACAGAACAGGCTTGCTGGGCTGACATGAAACATGAACATGCTGTGTGGAGTTTACTGACACCAAAGTCAATCTGGGAATCCATCTTTAAAAGTGTAAAAAATCGAATGTTCTGGGGGCAAGCTCATTCCAATACCTGAATAACGGGGGACCGGAACTCAACTTGCCTGACCACGCCCATTTATGCTAATTTCACCAAACGCTTGCGCTGTTATTAGGAGCGCTAACGTCCCGATTTTCTTCGACCATGCCGACAGATTTGAGAGAGTTTCAAACGGTTACTTCTCGCTGCCATCGAAGACCGCCAATGTGCAAAATTGCCTACAGCAGGGGTAATAAATATTCAAATTGGTGGAATATTCTTGGGTTACAGCAGCTCAATAAGGATCTCATATATCCACACAGTCTTCAACTGTTGGCTACTGAACAGCCTCCAAAGAAGCAATTGCATTGGGGAGATGATAATAATAATCCAGTTGGGGGATTCGCACCAGATCATTTTGGTGACCTTCTTATAGTCCGCTTCTCTAACCATTCAGCCTCCACTGCTCCCTTTGCGATGGGACCGAGCCATCTCTCAGAGACTAGTGGACCCGTGGGAGTTCGACCTTCCTGGGAGTTAGACCCCTCCCCCCCGGTCTGACACCTTTGCAAACCAAGGTAATGCCATTTCCTTCAGCGAACGTCATCTAACCTTAGAAAAGCAATGCCGGTGTCACTGTCATGTCCATTGTATCGAATAAATAAAGCAAAAGCTCATTAATTTTTCAGCAGTGCATTAATTTTTCAACTTTGCAATCCTTTTTGCACCTCAGTTTGACTTTGTTTTGGTTTGTGTTCACTGACGACGCCCAGTTTCAGTTTGTATTGCACACGGGAGCAACATGGCCTGTATGCAAAAGCGCAGACACAAAGATACAACAAGGCATATCAGTATAGTAGGCTACTTTCTATGCATGTGGTGCCTCCATCTGGTGTGGCAATGAGGTGAACAACTAGCAATGCAAAAATGCTAATCTGCATGTTCTGCACACAAGTTGTCTCCATGTGTAGATTGAATATATTAGAGTCTAATATATTGCATAATACTGTATGCATGCATTGTAAAATTCACATCGTCTAATACAAATACTTGTAAAACGTGGATTCACTGTTTTTTTTTTTTAATATTGTCATCTTTTCTGATCTGTTATACATGATATTGCATTTACCTTGTTGTTGTTATTGTTGTTGTTTGTAACTTTGTATTTAGTCCTGCTGCACATATTTAATCTTTTCTGTATTTTTCTGTATGTCATTCATTTATTTGTATTTCTTTTTTACTTTGCACATCCTGCATGATGTAATTCATTATCTATGTTTCATTTGTAGGATATTATCTCTACATAATACATTCTAGTATTAGTAGTTGGTTGTGTTCTAGTATTGCATGTTCTACTGTTGCCTTTTGCACAGTGGGCAAGCCCACCCCCTTTCCCCTAACGATGTGGAAGTCTTTGTTTAAGCTGTAATTCCTCGAATGGCCACTTGAGGCAGGACTCAGAAGTCCCGTCGTTCCTGTTAAAATGCCCTACTTTGTAACAGTAATTAAACATATTTACAGCCTGGACCAAAACACGGTTTTGGTCTATATAGCTAATTTCACCTTTTCACAACAACTGTAGGGGGGTACATTTTTTATATAACTTGCCGGTTTGGAGTAAAATAGATCATAGAGAAGGGGGTGATTGACACATCGCCTGTCCAGTGATCACGCAGCTTGCCGATCACGGACCAATAGCAGGCGGAGCTGCGGCTCTGGGAAACTCCCATCTCACGTGAGGTGCGGAAGGACTCAACCCATTCCCTCCCACTCTGCTGACGAAAAATCAAGATGTTGACGGCCATCGTTTGAACTCCGCCAGGGAGAAGAAATTTAATGGGATAGCTACGTCCATATTATTTATGTCTATGCTTTTGCGTTCCTCATATTTCCCTGAAACCCCATTGCGTGCTGACGATCTTGATACTTACCCTAACTTTATCTTGATACTTTGCAGCTGCAACTGTATCTCCCCAGAGGGATCATTAAATTTCATCTTATCTCATGTTACTTCATCTCATAGTACTGCATGCCCAAACCCTCTTTGAATCTGCTGTACTGTAGTTCAGCTGCAGCTCCTGGGGGCGGAGCTCTGGCTTTGTGCATGTGATCACACTCGAAAGCCTCTCTGGGGCCTTTTCTCTGCCTGCTGCTCCCTGGACGTGTCGTGTGTGTGCTCAGTGCTGCTCCCTGGAGGTGTGTGTGCTCAGTGCGTGCGTGAGTGCATGCTGGAGATTGCCCAAGGAGAGGTCGAGGCAACCGAGCATAAGACTGCAGTCACTTCTTATCCAGTCAAAGGCGGCGCCGGACACCTGTGCCACCTGCTGGACCCCTACAGCTCTGCACCCTGTCAGGGCTGGAGGCCTGATCTAATGGAAACTGGCAGTTTAATAGATTGACAAGCAAACACCAGAGCCACCCAACCACGCAGGTCGGTTGGCACAGTTGAAGATGCAAGATGAAATTTCTTTCTGCTTGAAATGGCACTAAATCGTGTATGGATTACCAAGCGCCACATTTCACAGGGGGGAAAGCCAGCCAAGAGGAATACAGAGGCATTTTGGCAGTTGCACCTCTGTGGGTCCTGTATTTCTTAACCTTAGATTCCGACGGGGGTGTGTCCAGGCAGTGCAGTGGTTCTCTGCCTACTAACACGAGGGTCGCAGGTTCGAGCCCTCGTGTTACCTCCGGCTTCGTCGGTCGTCCAGACAGGCACAATGGGCCGTGTCTGTGGGTGGGACGCCGGATTAAGGGTACAGTATGTGTCCTGCATGTCGCTGCACTACTGTCTCCTCTGGTCGCTCAGGGACCGATTTTTTATCCCATTTTTATCCCCCGTTAGTGCTAATTTAATTTATTTATCCTGGTCCACCCTCTGCCGATCTGGGGAGAGCCGAAACTGGCTCCATGCTTCCTCCGAGACATGGGCAGTTAGCCAGCCGCTTCATTTCACCTGACAGGGGAAGCTTCACCGGTAGGACATAGCACGTGGGAGGTTCACGCTATTCCAACCAGTTCCCCTCTTTCCGAACAGGCGCCCTTAACTCATTGAGTGCCAAGGACGAGTATGTTCGTCAATTCAAATACTAACGTAGAGTGCCAAGGACGAGTATGTTCGTCAATTCAAATACTAACGTAGAGTGCCAAGGACGAGTATGTTCGTCAATTGCGTTTTTTGACAGTGGGACGTGGATCAAAGCCTCTTATGTACATCTCCTATAAAAATATGGGAGCTATTGAATGTGTATAACCTATTTTACAGACCCATTAGGTGGCGACAGTGCTCTCCAGATTAGAGAAAGTTGAGGAAAAAAAAGCAGAAAAAGCCCCGTGATGAAAGAGAAACCGATGCATGAGCCAGAGCGGCACAGATTGCTCTGGCTGCCTGGAGCCAACGTTAGCTGCGAACAGCAGTCAATCCGCTCCCACAAATGTCTCTGTCTCTGCTGCATAGCTTCTCCACACGATTAGCCACCAGAAAATAAAACCAAAGCCAAACCATTCTCATGAGAATGGTTTGGCTTTTCAGTGTCGCGCTGGGAGCCGGCGCACAAGGCTGAGTGCTCCGAAAATAGACTGGGTGCAGCGCACTTTGAAACGCGCAGCAGAAAGCCTATAATCGGACGCAGCTTCATCCCAGCTCACAACCGAAACCCCAGAAACGCAGACGAACGCGAGCCCCATCCAGACTCCCCCGACGAGCGGCCGCCATCTGAACGTGGATCTGTGAGGCAGCAGAGCCTGCCATAGCAGGCAGCAGAGACTCGCCTGACACACGCAGCAGCCAGCACAGCGAGCAGAGCCACCAGAGACACTCCCACGGAGGAGGAGTTTGGAGTTGAGGAGGGTATGGGTGCTGTTTATTGAAGGAAATTACTGTTCAGATGTTTCAGGTCAGAAAATATTAGTTTCAGAGTCAGTGATTTGCTTGAAATGCTTCATTTCACAAAAGGCTCAATATCTCAGCTTCTAGATGGAAACGCCTGTTTTTGCTGTTTTTGACCTATCTTCTCCGGCTGATAACTAAAGAACGGAAAATGATATCAATAAACTTTTTTTTGCTGCTGAATACAACCTGGTACAATGCACTTCTTTTTTGACGACATGGCCGACATGTACTGTAGGCTGGCAGTCACGTTCACAACAAGCTAGGTTGAGGTCACAATCATGGGAGAGAGAGGGCGGGCTCTGGGCGGGCCGTGTGAATTTTTGATTGATTGGCGACATGTGACGTAGAAAATCCTTGCAAATTCTGGAACTCTAATTCGCCTCTCCTGTGGCTCCATCTTGTGGCAGGGGAGGGAGAGGAATGACTGTAGGAAGTGATTTCATACTTTTACAGACTTGTACAGACACCCCCAAGTTTATACAAACCACAAAACCCAATCAAAAGCGATTTTCACAGTATGGGACCTTTAAATTAACACACTCATATTGCAAAATGAATTTAGGCCCTCACTGTAATACTTCAGAAGTAGAATTTGAAGTTCAGCATTAATACATTTGTCATTTTTTGTCTTAGATTTACCTTTGTGTGTTATTGCAATATAAAACTACATAATTGAGAATCGATTCTAGATTCTGGAATCGAGAATCGTTGGAATCGAGAATCGATTCTGAAATCGAATCGTGACCCCAGGAATCGGAATCGGATCGGATCGTGGCTTAGCCGGATCGGAGCACCCCTACCCATTAATATTTTTGTTTATAGCATTTTTTTATTTATCACAGGTCATATCGTCATCGCAATATTGAAGTGTTATCGCACATCGCAGCTTTTCCTCATATCGTGCAGCCCTAATTCATGCAAGCCTTTTTGCGATACTGAGGCAATTTTGTTGAAATTTTCCGTTCACATACATCATAATTTGCACAACAATGGCTCCATGGAAACCCAGCTGTCTAAATATTAGCACAGACGACTGAACAAATTGCTGTGGAAAATCTCTTATGTTTGATTTCCTGACAAAATAGCCATGTGAATGCAACACTGTTTGGCAGATGTTCATCAGCACCTGAAGGAAGCATAATAGTCATGGCTGAAATCTTCGAATGGTGGAAAACCCAGATCCAGGTCAGCACCAAAATCGAATCGACTGATCCTTGTCCACCAAATTCCATCCAAATCAGACAAACCGACACAAAGATGGATGAAAACATGATCCTTCCAACTTCATCGGCAAAGGTAATAATAATATCTCCCATTTCACAACCGTTCCTCAAATCTGCCGAACCCTGAGGAGGCCGAACTTCGCTGACCGCCCTGAGGATCAGCGACATCTGATTGGTCGCCCCCTCACGAGAGCAGGTTTTTGCAGGGACCACCGGCATGACCGGCAGCGTGTACAGTTGTCACATGCCATCAGCTCAAGCATAACAACAATGTATTGTGTGTGTGTGTGTGTGTGTGTGTGTGTGTGCGTGTGTGTGTGTGTGTGTGTGTGTGTGTGTGTGTGTGTGTGTGTGTGCGTGGGGGGTATTTTTATACAGTGCCACCTTGTAGCCACAGCCCGGTCGCATCGCATCTGTGTCGTTTAGCTGGAACCCTCTCCAATCAAGGCAATGTGCCCTTTTACCACAGGGCCTAAGGTCAGACTGCAGAGCAAACATAGATGTACTGTGACACGGGGGACGCCTGGTCTTCTGCACATCCTCCCAGACCAGCTAGACGACAACCAATGACATCCTCACGCACCTCACTTGCACTTCAACACATACACATTTCAATCTGCATGACACTTTTAAACGATTATTATTGTTGTGGCGTGGTCCTTGCTAGGGAATTGGTATGTGGACTTTGTTTGTTTGTCTGTTTCAAGTTCTGTGTTCGGCCACAGCTTTGCACAGTTTTACGTGCGATCGGGCTGAAACCTTCAGGGTGTGTAAAGGGCACCCGTGCGGGTTACCTGACGGAGCCAGATTTTTTATTTTTATTTTTTTTCCCGGCTTTTCTAATTAGGCTAATTAGCTAATGCTGTGATGTCATCAGTGATTTCATCAGTGATGATGTCAAAAGTGATGTGTGTGTGTGCCGATCACACACACACACACACACACACACACACACACACACACACACACACACACACACACACAAGGAGGCATTGTGACATCACTGATGCAATAACATTTAGTGAGCAACACACACACACACACACACACACAATAGGGCAGGTGAGGCTGAGCTACGGGCGAGGCTGAGCTACGGGCGAGGCCGCGCAGCGAGCGCGTAGTTATTCAAAATCAACGCATGAAATCGTATTTATAACTAAATTGACCTCCTTCAGCTGCTGACTTAATGGTTGTCTCCCCCCCCCCCCCCCGCCCAAGATCCACTGGCCTTTCGAGTGTTAATTCTACCCTAAGGTCCCGCATGACCATCACTACAAACACGTTTCACAGCCAAGCTTTGCTCAAACCCAAAGGATGCGTTTAAAATTCTAGTCAAGATCCCAACAAGGTTTCCCAAGACAGCAAATATGTCAGGCTCAATACAGGGGAATGTGGATAAAATGCTGCCCAGGCATCTCCAGTAGATTTCATTAATTTTTTTCATTTGATGGAATGGTGCAGCCATTAAAACAGTGCCTTGGGTTTGAATATTTGAGGGATATTTGAGGAATCTCAGGGAGCAAGCAAGGGGTTAACGGGTGTAAAACGACGCGTAAGCAAAGACGACGATACACAGTAAGAACTTATCTACATTACACGATCTAAATACATAATAGATGATACACATGAACATAGAGCAGGAGTATGTTCTTCGTCTCACAGGCCGTGTCGCGAGGCCGCGGACAGCGTAAAACCTCCCAGAGGGAAGCCGAGCGTCGGCAGTAACCCGGGGGTTGGTTTCATTTGAATAGGAGCGAGGCTCCGAGGAGTTGTTCAATCAGCTTCAAACTCCTCCCCTGGCGCCACTTCTGGTCTCTATCACGGGTTTTTGCATCGAGTTACACGACCCAAAGGCTATGAAGATTCCTCCCCCCCCCCTCTCTCTCTCACTACGCTTCAGGGACACACGTGCTTATTAGCGAGCCCATGTTGCCGGTTGATTTGTGAAATAGCAGATGGATGGAGGGAGGGGGGAGGGGGGGGACATGTATCTTACGGGCAGATTTGACGGTCGCTTGAGACTGAGACTGGTGGATTGGCGTCTCGTTATGCGTTCACTGTCAGCATGTCAACAATAATGTAGAGCTACTGCAGCGTGTCTGCTGGAAGCTACTGTCTCTGACAAACGGCTAAAAAGCAAAGAGAAGACATTTGGGGTTAAGCCACTGCTTTTTGGATTGAAATCCATGTGAACAAACCCAAATCACTCTTATTCTTTAAAGTTTCCCCCCCCCGACAAGAACGAGAGAGATTAGCGAAAACCGTTATCCATCATCTCTATCAGGCTCAGTTGCATAATTAACAACAATGTATCGCTTGTGGTTGTGATCGACAACCAATTGCCACAATGTTGCTTTCAGTGGGGTCCATAGGGAAACAGTCCCTTCATGGTGACTGTATTCAAGCTTCTGTCATGGTTGTCGTCTCTTTGGACGATGATGTAACAGGAGCTCACAGACGGGAGGAAGGATGGCCAACCATGTGCAATGGAGGGCCAAGAGTGTGCAAGTCTTCATCCCAACCAAACACTACAGCAGCTGATGATGAGGGCCAGAAATCACACTGGCTCT
Organism: Poromitra crassiceps; assembly: GCF_964638095.1. NCBI lineage: Eukaryota > Metazoa > Chordata > Actinopteri > Beryciformes > Melamphaidae > Poromitra > Poromitra crassiceps. The sequence continues at coordinate 35,218,769 of NC_139631.1, forward strand.
GGATATATTATGGTAATTTTGTACTATGGGGGAGAACACATTTTTTTTTACATAATTGACCCTTTAATTCTTACCAGGTATGCACAACACAAGCCTATTTAAAAGATACGATTTGTGGAATCCTTTTGTTCCACCATCCTTTTTAATAAATCAATGTCCATACACCCCCCCCCCCCCCCCCCACACACACACACACACACACACACACACACACACACCCCACACACACACACACACACACACACACACACACACACACACACACACACACACACACACACCCACACACACACACACACACACACACACACACACACACACGCGCGCGCGCAGAGGCCTTTACTAAACGACACAACGCATCAAGGTCACCTCAGATGAATTGGCTGGTAAAACCGTACTGGAGCAAATCCCCTGCTCAGTGCTGTGTGGATACAATTGCATGGACCACTCTCACTGCTTCCCCATTAACACAGCCAGTGCAAACCCTGTGCAGAGCCCAGCTATAACAACAATACACAGGATAATAACAGCTTTGATATAGACAGACAAAGCCACGCCCACTTCTGGGTTAGGCATGTGCACCAAGTGATTGCATCCGCCATTTATTTTCCCATAGACATTTCGTAAAATGCTTATAAAAATAGTTTTACTTAGTCAAAACAAATGGTTCAGATTTAGAAACAGGAGAGACCATACAGAAACATAAAAGAATAGCGGATTAAAAAAAACAACGTTTTTCAATGTTTTTGAAGTGTTGTTCTGAGTGAAATGTTCTATGGTCTAGAACATGATTCTAAATATAGCTGCATCGCTTGGTTTCACCAAGTAAAACAAATGTATAAGCATTTTACGAAATGTCTATTGGAAAATGAATGGCGGATGAAATCTCTTGGTGCACATGTCTTTGTTTAAATCAATTTTTATTATTTTTTCAGCCAGACAAGCAAGAGATCTCAGACAACAGTAAATAGCAGGTTATACCTAAAAGACATAAAAAAAATTATACAACAAAATCCCTTCCCCCCACCCACAACCCTGACAGCAATTAACGAAGGAGAAGAAAAAAAAAGAGAAAGAAACACATGTCTAACCTGGAAGTGGGCGTGCCTTTGGTTCTGTATTGAAAGCAGCTGAAAAGGTAGTGTATCTGGCCAAGTATTATCTAACAGCTTCCACCTTGCCAACTTGGTACACATGCCAAAATCGTATTTAGGGAAATTGAAATCCAAGAGCAAATGTACTATAACTCAAGCCTGAGAGGTTTGTTGTCTTGTAAAATAACTTTCCTTCCCTCATATATTATAGGGTACTAAGCCGTAATTTACTAATTACAATCATCCACTCACACTGCAACTAGCTTTGATCTCTGGGTGGCAGTATTTCCATTAGTTTGATTTTATCGAGCCAAAGGATGACAAGAAGATCAGACATCAATGCTGTTTGGTCTCCTGATCATTCACACGAGAGGAAACTGACTTATCCTCATTGTTAAATGTAAGAAATATTGTTGTCCCATGGCGCTGGCCAGCATGGACGTTTAGTGAAGGGGCGGGGCTAGGGGAAAGCAGCCATAGACCAGAACTGCAACGCGTCATCGCACTGCGCCGCGCCCCTTTTTGGGGGAATGCGGTAATCCTCTTTGACTCAGGCTGAACGGACATGACGACAGTCCAGTCAACCTTAATTTATTCATATATCTCGACCGTTCAGGTTCGGGCAAGGTCGCAAAATAATTAGTAGACATGTTTATCAAACCAAAAAAACACTTGAACCCGAAATTAATGAATTGGTATTTTGTCTATGCTAGCTAAAAACACGGCAAAAATACCATCACAACAACGCTATTCATTCTTTCTATCCCCCAAAAAGGGGCACGGCCTTGACGCTTTGGATGTGCAGTTCTGGTCTATAGTAGGGTTAGGATGGTCGTAGAGAGTCGGGATTGGAGGGGTGGGTAGGGGGAGTGGCTAGGGCCCTGTGGGTGGTGGGAGGGGGCGTGGTCAGGATGGTGGTGGGGCTAGGGAATAGGGGCCATAGCGAGTATGATGGTCTAAAAATGCTGTTTCAGAGGCTGTCCCACCCTGACAAAGTTCTGACGGAAACAAAAACATTGTGATCAGTATTGGCTTTCAAATAGCCATAATCAGTTGAACCCTAACTGAAAGTAAACACTGTTAGAGTCATAAGAAATATAACGGGAATGTGAATGGACCGATTACAGGAACTCTACAGCAGAGATAAACAGACCAATAAAAACAATTCTATGTGCAGAACAGATGCCCGCAGTTCAAATACACATAATGAGTATAATGGCCCAGACAGAACAGACATCAGAATCATCATCCTGGACACAACCATCTGAGAAGGATTGGTCCACACCGCAAAATGTCCTAGTTTCACAATAACGATGCTGAACTTGTTAATGTGAACGTCACGTTTTGCCTGAGTCCACCGCTACTTCCTGGTTATAACGTGACCCCCCATTCGGCTCTGCAACTCACGGGATCTGCGGCGAGTAATAACTGCTGATAGGAGATACAAGTCTTCTGTGTCTGAGTAATAACTGCTGAGAGGAGATACAAGCCTTCTGTGTCTGAGTAATAACTGCTGATAGGAGATACGAGTCTTCTGTGTCTGAGTAATAACTGCTGATAGGAGATACAAGTCTTCTGTGTCTGAGTAATAACTGCTGAGAGGAGATACAAGCCTTCTGTGTCTGAGTAATAACTGCTGAGAGGAGATACAAGCCTTCTGTGTCTGAGTAATAACTGCTGATAGGAGATACAAGCCTTCTGTGTCTGAGTAATAACTGCTGATAGGAGATACAAGCCTTCTGTGTCTGAGTAATAACTGCTGATAGGAGATACAAGCCTTCTGTGTCTGAGTAATAACTGCTGATAGGAGATACAAGCCTTCTGTGTCTGAGTAATAACTGCTGAGAGGAGATACAAGCCTTCTGTGTCTGAGTAATAACTGCTGATAGGAGATACAAGCCTTCTGTGTCTGAGTAATAACTGCTGATAGGAGATACAAGTCTTCTGTGTCTGAGTAATAACTGCTGATAGGAGATACAAGCCTTCTGTGTCTGAGTAATAACTGCTGAGAGGAGATACAAGCCTTCTGTGTCTGAGTAATAACTGCTGATAGGAGATACAAGCCTTCTGTGTCTGAGTAATAACTGCTGATAGGAGATACAAGTCTTCTGTGTCTGAGTAATAACTGCTGAGAGGAGATACAAGCCTTCTGTGTCTGAGTAATAACTGCTGAGAGGAGATACAAGCCTTCTGTGTCTGAGTAATAACTGCTGATAGGAGATACAAGCCTTCTGTGTCTGAGTAATAACTGCTGATAGGAGATACAACCCTTCTGTGTCTGAGTAATAACTGCTGATAGGAGATACAATCCTTCTGTGTCTGAGTAATAACTGCTGAGAGGAGATACAAGCCTTCTGTGTCTGAGTAATAACTGCTGATAGGAGATACAAGCCTTCTGTGTCTGAGTTATAACTGCTGATATAGGAGATACAAGCCTTCTGTGTCTGAGTAATAACTGCTGAGAGGAGATACAATACTTCTGTGTCTGAGTTATAACTGCTGATATAGGAGATACAAGCCTTCTGTGTCTGAGTTATAACTGCTGATATAGGAGATACAAGCCTTCTGTGTCTGAGTAATAACTGCTGATAGGAGATACAATACTTCTGTGTCTGAGTAATAACTGCTGATATAGGAGATATAAGCCTTCTGTGTCTGAGTAATAACTGCTGATATAGGAGATACAAGCCTTCTGTGTCTGAGTAATAACTGCTGATAGGAGATACAAGCCTTCTGTGTCTGAGTAATAACTGCTGATATAGGAGATACAAGCCTTCTGTGTCTGAGTAATAACTGCTGATATAGGAGATACAAGTCTTCTGTGTCTGAGTAATACTGCTGATAGGAGATACAAGCCTTCTGTGTCTGAGTAATAACTGCTGATAGGAGATACAAGCCTTCTGTGTCTGAGTAATAACTGCTGAGAGGAGATACAAGCCTTCTGTGTCTGAGTAATAACTGCTGATAGGAGATACAAGTCTTCTGTGTCTGAGTAATACTGCTGATAGGAGATACAAGCCTTCTGTGTCTGAGTAATAACTGCTGATAGGAGATACAAGCCTTCTGTGTCTGAGTAATAACTGCTGAGAGGAGATACAAGCCTTCTGTGTCTGAGTAATAACTGCTGATAGGAGATACAAGTCTTCTGTGTCTGAGTAATAACTGCTGAGAGGAGATACAAGCCTTCTGTGTCTGAGTAATAACTGCTGAGAGGAGATACAAGCCTTCTGTGTCTGAGTAATAACTGCTGATATAGGAGATACAAGCCTTCTGTGTCTGAGTAATAACTGCTGATATAGGAGATACAAGCCTTCTGTGTCTGAGTAATAACTGCTGACATAGGAGATACAAGCCTTCTGTGTCTGAGTAATAACTGCTGACATAGGAGATACAAGCCTTCTGTGTCTGAGTAATAACTGCTGACATAGGAGATACAAGCCTTCTGTGTCTGAGTAATAACTGCTGACATAGGAGATACAAGCCTTCTGTGTCTGAGTAATAACTGCTGAGAGGAGATACAAGCCTTCTGTGTCTGAGTAATAACTGCTGATATAGGAGATACAAGCCTTCTGTGTCTGAGTAATAACTGCTGACATAGGAGATACAAGCCTTCTGTGTCTGAGTAATAACTGCTGACATAGGAGATACAAGCCTTCTGTGTCTGAGTAATAACTGCTGACATAGGAGATACAAGCCTTCTGTGTCTGAGTAATAACTGCTGATATAGGAGATACAAGCATTCTGTGTCTGAGTAATAACTGCTGATAGGAGATACAAGCCTTCTGTGTCTGAGTAATAACTGCTGATAGGAGATACAAGCCTTCTGTGTCTGAGTAATAACTGCTGATATAGGAGATACAAGCATTCTGTGTCTGAGTAATAACTGCTGATAGGAGATACAAGCCTTCTGTGTCTGAGTAATAACTGCTGATAGGAGATACAAGCCTTCTGTGTCTGAGTAATAACTGCTGATAGGAGATACAAGTCTTCTGTGTCTGAGTAATAACTGCTGAGAGGAGATACAAGCCTTCTGTGTGTCACATCCAAAAGAAGAGAGGGGACAGAGATGAGTGGAGAGGATTGTGGTGGAAAGCTGTTAAACTGAGGTTCTGACTCTCTGTGGTCAATAAAGATCCATCAGTACTTCTCACAGGAGTAACGCTTCTTTCACACAGACAACCTACGCCTTGCCTTGCCTCAACCCACGCCTACGCCGAGCTGGGCGTGAACCTGTTACACGCTTTTGCGATCACACCGCACGCCTTTTGCACGCCGAACCTGGAGCCGAGTCACAAGCGCCTCTCCTCTCTCCCGACTGTATTTTTTCACGTGTTGTCCAGAATTGTCATGGGTAGCCTCTAGGTAAAATAAATCGGATATATTTAATGTTCTATTGATGCTGGATATGTATAACCAGGTCTGACTATAGTCGGACATTTTAGAGAGGTAATCTTGCAAGAATATGTGCTGGCACAACAACATTGTCCATCTTGCTTCTTCGGTGGCTATTCTCTCTCCTGAAGATTTGTTTGCCGACAGGGAGAAAGCCCCACGTGATAGCCACCCGTCAGTCTCTCTCTCGCTCTCTCTCTCTGCTCAACACTGTTGTAGAAACTCCATTTTATTTTGAAATTCAGTTGAATTTGCCATTTCCCACGGATATTGTTGCGTTTTTCTTTCATGGCTTGACAGAAAAGCCTGCCTGCACGCGCCTTGTCGGCTTCAAAATAGAACTCACGCCTATTCGATAAAATCGGCAAGGCACAGGCAAGGCGTGGGTACACGCACGGTGTACACAGCCTCGTTGACTAAAACGGACGCCTATTAAAAAGCGTGGGTAAAGGCAAGGCATAGGCAAGGCTTGGGTCGCCGGTGTGAATTCAGCCTAAGGCTGTAAACCCGCTGAACTGGCTAAATTCACACACACGCCTTGCTTCCATCATGGCCTCCCTCGATATCTAATTGGCTCTTTCAGTCCTCAACTCTCCACCGTGATGGCTGATGTGTGGTGAGCGTCCTGGAGCACCCAGGTGGCTGCTACACATCGGTGGTGGATGAGATGGGCCTGCTCCTATGTTCTAGGTGCTGTAGGTAGTGGTACTAGGGATGAAACGATAACCGGTTTTAATGAGAACCCTCCTTACGATAACCGTGATAAAATTCCTTACCATAACCGTACGCTTTGGAAAAACATGGTAAATACTGTCCATCATCAACCAAAGTTGGCATCCGTCTCCGAAATGCAGACGTGCAGCCTTGGAGAAATGATTTCAGTGAGTGTATCGATCCTTTTTGGGTCTGAGTTTTCAATATAAAACTTGGTGAAATGATTTGTGAGTCTATTAGCACTTTTTGAACATTTTCAGCATATTTTGACAATACTGTGATAATAGTAATAACGGTGATCATTTTGGTCACTATAATCGTGATATGAAATGTTCACATCGTTTCATCTCGAGTAGGTACGTAGTATAGATTGGGTCAAATGCAGAGATAGATACATTTCCCCATGGGGTTAATAAAGTAGGCTACACAAAATAAAGTACACAAATACAATACGGGAATGTACAGAGAAACAGACAGAGACGATCAAGAGTGGACATGAATAGAGAGGCGAGAGAGAGAGAGAGAGGGAGAGAGAGAGAGGGAGAGAGAGAGAGAAAGAGAGAGAGAGGGGGAGAGAGAGGGAGGGAGAGAGAGAGAGAGAGAGAGAGAGAGAGAGAGAGTGATAGTGTCCCTTGATGAGTCCTTATCTGGTTCAGGAGCCTGGATTTGCAGCCTGATAACTGGCACACTCTCAGTAGTCACAGTTGAGACCATGGTCCCTTCACGCCAATCTCCTCTCCACCGCTCTCCAATCTTCACCTCCGCCTTCACGCTCCATCACGCTCCATCACGCTCCAGAGGGGCCCCCACGCACGAGATCCCAACGCTCCACCATCAAACCTCCAGGCATCTTATTTATATGGGGAAAAAGTGTGTATTTGTCTTTCCCCTATTGGAAACTAAAGGCGCCGGCACAGTACGTCCCACAGGCAAGAACAAACACATCACCAGCCCAAACGCCTATCGACCAGGGACTGACAGGGACTGACAGGGACTGACAGGGACTGACAGGGACTGACAGGCCGCATAATTGCGGCTGTCAAACACGTCATGTACGTCCCATTTACATGACAGCGAGGGTTGTGCCTTTTTTCACATGATGAAAGGTTGGCATCCCACCACCGCGCAGTCACTGTCGCATATTTGTTCCTCGTGTAGAAACGGCGGCGCTTCTGTCTATTTATTCACTGTTCTCACACAGCGGGACGGCGTGGGGGTGTGTGTGTGTGGGGGGGGTGTGTGTGTGATGCAAAGCGGGAAAATCCATTAACGCTGAAGATCCATTCCCCCCCCCCCCCCCGCTCACTCTGACAGCCGCGAATGCGCGACACGTGCTTACGCTTTGCGGGCCGGATCGTCGCAAACAACACGGCGTATGCGGCAGGATGGAGTGTCGGAGGTATAATTCACACCCCCGCTCGGTACTCACGTTGTCTGTTCTGAGCTTCTTGGCGGGGCAGCCTCCATCCACGGGATGTAGCATGTAATACAGCCGCACTTTGTTAGCGTGTTTCCGACTCTGGAAGAGAGAGAGAGAGAAAGAGACAAAGAGGATTATTTGTCACGTCACATCAAAAAGGGGGAATCTGTCAAATCCTCGTTTTGATTTTTCCGACATCTTTGCTGCCGCGCTGCTCCACCCCAGAGATCAGCTGTCAATCAAACAGTGTGTCCCGGTAGTACTGGGAGGTCTGTGGAGTGTCTGTTATGTCCCCCCAAATGATCCAGGGGATGAAGGGCATATGGAATTAAACCAGGGGACAAAGAAGCCAGGAGAACAGAAATCGTACATGAACAGAGAATTATATTAACAACTTAACTAAAGGGTTACAAAAGACCTCAAACCACCAACTGAAAACGACCATGGAGGAAGTAAGCGATAAACAGAACAACACGTTGACAGTTAAATTAAACTAAGGCTAAACACACAACACTATTAAACACGCTCCCTCTAGACCCCGGTACACCGCAGCTGGAGTTGAGCTGTTAACAGCGCACGGCTCTGAAGCTGCCCCACTGGCCCAGTGGCACGTCTCTCTCTGTCGCTCCTGCTCTCTTATTTAACAGTGCTGCCAGTGTTGTGTGAATGGGGACATTCTGTGAAAAAAGTGGAAATGCACGTCTTGTCTGCAAAACAGAAATTGTTACCTTTACCGGAAAGATGAATGCAGCAATTGTACGCTTTCGTGTCTTAGGAACGCATCAGACACTGCCAGATGTAACAAGACTAGGTCAAAACCTATAGTATGGGCCGTGTGTGGTGTCCATTGAATAGAGAGGATTGTTGAGCTTCGTCGCGAACCGGGTACCTTGAAAAACATTGTTTCCAATCCAGCCGCTCCTGCTAACGTTAACAGCTAGCGATCTGTACAGTAGCTAAAGGTTAGCGATCTGTAGTCAAAGATACTTCGATACACACTAAGCTATGACTCGCAGTTGTGCCGTCTCTCTTCTAAATAGTCTCTGCTGTAGCCTTAGTTTAATAGATCCATGGCCGTAGCTATCAACAGAGACGGTGTATCGTCTTTGTTATCAGACTCTACTGGCAATGCGCCAACTGGTGCAAACGAAACAGGCTTAAGTCGCACGTGTATCACATGCCACGGCCGACCAATGATGTAACTCCATCACTCAGTCAGTGACTCACTCAGTCAGTCAACAGCATTTCACATTTACAGGGATGGCCCCGCTAGTGCGGTCCAGTTATAAAAGGGGAGAGGTGAGGGACGCCGGGGTACAGCAAGAGGCTTCAAAGAGAGAGGTCACTGCCAGCGAGGGGGAAACCTACTGTCATTGCATTTCACCGGGGCAGTGACAGATGACAGTTCACCGGGGCAGTGACAGATGACAGTTCACCGGGGCAGTGACAGATGACAGTTCACCGGGGCAGTGACAGATGCAAGTGAGTTTATAGCGAGGCGCGTTTTGTTCTGTCAGGCAGAAGGACAGACAGCCACTGGCTTACCTTCACCGGGAGGCGGGACTTGACGGACGAACTCATCCTGCCTGTCTGGTTTTCTGGCAGGGCCATACTGCAACGTGAGCTCAATCTCTTCTTTGACGAGAGAAACTATCACACCTGGTAAGCGCGGAGGTTCGATCGTTCGGAGGATCACATTTCACTTAAGTTTTTTTTTTTTTTTTTTTTTTTAATTGTCTCCTATTTAAAGTATACCGCCTACAATCCATGACATTTTCATTTAAATAAATGTCAGTTTTTCCGCTCTCTTCTGATTTAAGACTCATTTAAGACGGCTGTAGCTCAGGAGGTAGAGCGGGTTGTCCACTAATCGCTTTGGATAAAAGAGGTCGGTGGTTCGATTCCCGCCTCCTCCAGTCTGCATGTCGAAGTGTCCTTGGGCAAGATACTGAACCCCAAATTGCTCCTGATGGTGTGCCAGCACCCTGCGTGGTAGCCTGCCGCCATCGGTGTGTGAATGTACCTACTGACTGTAAAGCGCTTTGGATAAAAGTGCTATATAAATGCAGGCCATTTACCATTTTACCATTTACCATAACTACATGAAAGCTTTTATGTTTGCTGTTCTAAATACTGATGCGTCTTGTGTTTCTAGCAGCAGAAATAGTGGTTTATTTGGAATAACCAGAAGAAGCAGATAGGCACCATGGTTAAACAGAGAAAGTGAAGAGCGACTCAAACTGCAACAGAAAATCAACAGAAAATCCAAGGAGAAAGACCTCACAGTACTGGACACACTGACTAGACACACTGTTTGATTGACAGCTGAACTCCAGGAAGAGCAGTGCAGAAACAACAAAAAAAGTATCGTTATGTAACACCTCTCTGACAACCAAAACCTAAACATGTCATCCACAGTGCACACATTTCAGTGAGCTTCAGTCAGCTCGTACATACAGGAGTGTGACCCCGCAGTGACCTTGCATTTATTTCCCTGCCAACTTTCCAGAGTTAGTATGAGGAACAGGACGGGTTGTGCTGAGAAAGAACTCCACCAATCAACATCATTGGTAAGTAGCAAATAGAGTTAGACTTGCCACTTGTATCCAATTTGTCCAAGTGGTGTTGCCGTATACCTGCTGCAGAGCCGTGCATGTGCAGAATGACTGCTGTCTCCCTCTGCTCAGAGGCACGGGCAGTGGGCAGGGCAGCACTCGCCTCCTCACATTCACTCAGTCCAGTCCCTCACCCCAGACACGCCCACTTTACAACGGTCAAAACAAACTCCTCCACACACACTATGTCCCGCCTCTCTACCCTGTTTCAGTCCGAATAGACCCTTTTTATGTTTGTAAACAGCGATTACGTATTTTGTGGGCGGAGCCGAACTGGTTGCAGAAAGTTACAACTAGCGGTTCCGCTGTCATAGAAATATGGATGATCCAGACGCCTCCTCCACGTATTTTAAAGCTTTGCCAGCAACAGACAGGTTACCTTACACAAATAATAATCATTTTCCTGTATTCCAGGCATCTCTCTCGTTTCGGGTTCAGTTCCTCTGAGTTTTGGATACCGCGATGTGTGCACAACTACCCCTGTGACGTCCACTCTAAATGGGTCTATACATCACCATAAGGAATGACATACCATGGGAATGTCATTTTAGCTCGACTTTAACGTCAACGACTGTAGCTCCCTGCAACGGGTGAAGTTCAAAGAATGTTTGACCAGTTCCAAGCAAATTTCAAATAGTATTTTTGCTAGAAATGCCCATCCCTACTGCAAGGCAAGGGGGAGAACTATGAAGGTGAGTCTGACTACAGACTACGCCTGAGGACAGGATGTATTAAACTTTAATCTGCACGCTAAAGGCGGCGTGTGTGATTCATCCTCTTCTATTTCTATCCCCACCACTCACTCACTCACTCGCTCGTTCTGCCTTCTCCACGTTTGCAAATGGTTCTGAGTCAGAGAACACGTGGTGACGTTCTAGACTTGACAAGTTGTCATCACCGGGTTGTGGTGGATTTTAAAACTGCAAAATCACACGTGCAAAGAAAGGTGCAAAACATGTTTAGCACACAGACTCAGATGCAGTGACTCTTCAGACGCCCCAGTGAAGTCCAGATTGCATTTCCAAGTTGAGTGTGCATCTCACCACAAAATAGCCTAGCATCAAATCCGACAGTAACATCTGCTTGACTACAATCATATTTCATTACTACGTATTATTTACTGCGCCTCCTCAAATCGAATGCAATTTGTGAGAATTTGTGTAGCGCCGTCACCACCACCACAATATGCCCTCCCACTGCTCAACTCCCAAACATCCACCCGCATATTCCCATGCCTCTCCGCGCCTCGTGAATCTTTCAGCAAAATATTGATAAGAAACTCTGAGGAATGGAGGGAACCAGAGGCAAACACTGCAAGTCGAGCCAGTGATCCACCAGCTAATGGGCTGGATCCACTCAACTGTTGGGAGCCTATGGCTAAATATATCTCTGCATGCTATAGACTTAGCTGTGAAGGCTGAAGTGCCACAGGCCAGAGAGCAGCATCTGTCTGTTTCTGCTGGGCCAGTATGGCAGCGGTGAGCGGCCACTGGGAGTGTAAATAAACGAACTCGATTGGAAACAGGGAGTCTCTGTGGCTTGTTTGTATGGGAAGGAAGCAAAGTGCACACTTGACATAATCAGGGCTGAAGAAAAATCCATATTGCATTACCGCTACATCAGTGAGCTGATCAAAGCGACTGTGTGCTCGGACTCCCCCCCCCCTCCCGTCTGTGCGCTCGGACTTACCCCCTCCCTGCGGGCCAGGATGGCCATCGGCCGAGCGCAGAGACTCACTGTGGTGCTAGATGACAAATTATACTGCCAGTCATGCCACTACCAATTCACCAGACATCAACTGTACTGAGACCATTAGGCATGGGTCGATTTCCGGTTTTACCGGTTCGGTTCGGTGTACGAGCCCAAACCGGTTTGATCATGTGCGAACCGAAAAAAAAAAACTTTTTTTTTGTTTGTTTTTGTTTAACACATTGAGTGCCAGCCATTTTTTCAATCCTGTAGGTAAGTTGTGCCAGGTTTTTTTTTGAGGATTCTGGCTCATTTTACAAGAGCCGAGGATTATTTTCTGTTAAGAATTCGTGAACACCAATCATCTAAAAATAACTAATAGAATGTGTGCTTTCTCTGTCTAAAAGAGTTAGTTTGCAGAGTTAGTAGTTATGTAGATATTAGCCGTTGAGTACAGCATGGTTTCAGAGATTTTCAGAGAGTTTGGAGATAAATGGATTTTTAGAACCACCTCACGTGCCTGTGATTATGGGTGCCCTTGTCTCCCACTCTGTGCGCTCTCTCTCTCTCTCTCTCTCTCCTCTCTCTCTCTGAGAGAGAGGAGAGAGAGAGAGAGAGAGAGAGAGAGAGAGAGAGAGAGAGAGAGAGGAGAGAGAGAGAGTGTGTGTGTGTCTCCAAACTCCTCCCTCCGTCTGTGCTGCGCAGTGCTCTGCTGCTGGGAGTTTGAGCAGCGACTCTCCCTGGCAGCGAGTGTGGATAGGTCTCACTGTCTCTTGGGTTTGAGAGCCCCGATGAACCCCCGTGCGACTCTAGGCTTTATGCTGCTCACCCAGTCCATTTCTGGAACCCCCCACCGCAGCAGCGCGAAGCGTCCCCGCCTACAGTATGAGAATGAGGCTCATTCGTTTCTGACTGTAAAATCGCCAAGCCATTTCCGCGGGAGGCGGCTGCTTTTGGTCCACGGGTCCCGTGGCTGTGGCTTTGTCTCTGTCTCTGTCTGGAGAGAACTGTCGCCACTTAGTGGTCGGTAAAATAGATTATACACATTCTCTTGCTCCAATAGTGATATAGAAGACGTAAAAGTTGTTGATTGATGTCCCACCGTCAAAAAAAAAAAATGTTTATGTAAGACGAGATATCTCGGCTCTGGCACTCAAGCGTTGGATTATGTAAGACGAGATATCTCGGCTATGGCACTTAACGTGTTAATAATTTTTTTTTTTTTCGTATTAGCCTCTTCTCAAGTTGCACTAGGCAAAAGTCTTATTTTGTTTATTATGTTGATGTTTAAAGAAAAGTTAAGCTGAATAGTTATGAGAAATAAAAACAGTGTGTACAGTTAAATGGTTCTGCTTATTTTTATTCAGTGCTAGTGCTGGTTGGCATACCAGCTTAGAGGTGCATTATCGCCACCAACTGCAGTCGCATTACAGTCATTTATAGGGTACAAAAAAAAAGGTTAATGATACGGTTTTTTGGGGAATAGTATCGAACCGGTTTCAACATTTTCAAACCGACCCATGCCTAGAGACCATGGTAGCAGACAGTGAGCTCGATCAGTTTTGAATGGGACAATCCGTAATGCTAAATGTAAGACGTTATGGCCAGTCGACGACACACTTTGTGCGCATATCTTGACTTAAAGAAAATCCACCAAACATACTCATGCAGGTTGGAGACAACTTCAACCATCTCTGCGTCAACCACACACACACATGGAAACACAAGCATCGGTAAGTGGGAAGAAATGCCTTCTTCTGTAAAAACATTGTCCTTTGAAGCAAATTTTAACACCATATTAATTCAGCAGTTTTTGCAATGTAATGCAAATGATCGTATGCATACTATGTCAGAACTTCTATTAGAGGATTCCCCATTCAAAGAGATAGGAGTCTTGTGTTGTTAGTCACAAACTTACTGCCATTACGAACTTGCTTACAAACTTACTGGGGCATTACGAAGATGCTCCCTCAATGAACCAACTTTACTTAAGGGACTTTGCATGGTAGAGCTGGTACATCAGTACCTCACTTCATATTCCAATTGAAGCTGATAAATGAAGCCCTTTATGCAAGCACAGCCTTAGCTGTTTTCTGACTCGGACTAGACCAGTGACTCTGGGTTGGCAGGCCCTGTGAGTCCTGTGAGGTACACTCTGAGACACCCTGGGAAAAGCACTTCAGGTGCACTCAGATGGTCATGATGTCATGAATCATCACTAGTCATTTCCATCCAAACACCAGGCTGACACAGGGCTCTGCCAGCGGATTACAGCATGCTGATTCACAAAGACCTCAGAGACTTTGAGGCTTCCAGGGGAGAGCGAAGCATATAATTATAAGTGCTGGCAAACCCTGATAAACAAAGCAGCAAGGCAGAAGGGAAAAGAGGTTCAAAGTAACCTGTTGCCCAATATCTAGGGCTGTACACAATAGTCTGAAGCTTCATTCATAACGTTGACATTCACATTTTAAATCAACATCTGCATGCTGCACAGTGTAGCATTCTTTTATTTTTTATTTATTTATTTTTTATTGCTAAGGAAGTCCAGAGGACCCCGGTGCAATTTACAAAAACCATCACCTCTAAAAATGGCGGATAGAAGTGACATACCGGTCGGGCTGAACAGCTGTTGGGATAGCAGTAAGGTAGTTTACTGAGCTGGAAGCTAGTTAACTTTTGATAGCAAAACAAAATAGCACCATGTCTTGACCAACGTGACCGCAAATGTGCTATCATCTAATGTTTTTAGAATATGACCTGGAGGACCCAACATGTGTCCCTCCCGTAGCCTGTTGAAACGCCTTTAGCCACGGTGAAGTTGTAAGCGTTTTTCTCAACATGGGCTACAGGGAACTTTACTCTTTGATCCGCAGTAGATGTGGTGTGCAGAGTCTCCTACTGATAAATGAATGAATCGCTTCCCTATTAGTACAATTACAGTGGCTCTCACCCAAAGCACAACAATGCAATGAAAGCTCAGTATGAGAGCATTATTGACTATGCTGCTGGCTCCTCTCTCTTTTGCGGCAATTCTGCCAATTTCTGAACCCAAATCCATCGGCTGTGTCGTTATTTACTTTAGAGATCATGTCAATAAAACAATGTTGATAAAGCTCCATTGTTTTCTCTGAATATGTGTGCCAATATCATTAGTGTGACCCTTGAACAACAGCATAATTCAAGTCTAGTTATCTTTATTTGTGTGTTCCAGGTTGTGGCGTGTAATTTTGACTGATATAGTATGAATCTTAATGACGTAATTTAATACGGTACTATACAATACATCCTAGTAAGTGGCATCAAACTGATGTACGTTAAGTTATATGAGGATTTAGATTTTCAAGGGTAAACAACCTTAAATAAATTATTTTCTGAAAGTGTAATTTACTTTTGTTCATATAGTTTACCCTCCTTTTTATTTACCACACCTACATCACTGCATAGAACTGCAGTTACTGTACGCCCAGCAGGCGTTTGACAGGCTGTTCATGGAAATGGATCCTAAGACACTGTTGATCTGACTGAATCTCATGGTGAGATCATACTTATTTTTGGCACACTATAGGCAACTGTAACCAAATTGAAATAATTAAATCAATTTGAAATATTTTCAGAATCAAATATGTCCTTTCTATTTCAGAATACACCTTTGGTTTTGATTGCAGAGGCTTACAGCGGCACAAGGCAAGATTTGTTTAACTCTTCCTGTGAGATTAAAGGGGGAAACAACCCTAAATGCACTTTTCTTCAGCTGTTAATCAATGCTTCAGGACAATTTCTTGATGAAACACATCAATCATTCCTGGATGAATCAAGTCACCACTCCTAACTCCTAATAGACTAATGACCTGATGATGATGATGATGAAGATAATGATGTTGATTTAGCCAACAAGAAATCAACAGCCAAATTGTAATAGCTGCATCCAAGCCCTTTGCCAATATGTATTGCCAATATGCATCATAACAAGCAATAAGCCTTCCAGTATTGTTACACTGTAAATGAACGAGAAGACAATTCTATCGTAAGGACTGTCTATAATTTATGAAGTGCATGTAGTGTTAGCCCCAAATCCTAATACAGTCGCATCCCCTCTTCATATGGCTTTCATTCATTACAAAAAGGCAACACACAAGCACACAGTTAAGAAAAGAAAGAAATCATGTCATGAAATAGAATCAAGGTCAAACATCTGACCCCGTTTATTGATTATTGATTTCACCTCTTAAATCCACTGCTGACCTGAAGGGAGAGATGCAGGTGAGAGGAGGAAACAGGTCCAAGTGGGATCGTTAAGCCTCGACACAAACGAGACATGGATTTTGTAAATGAAGCTGAAGCACAATATTAAGAAAGTGTCCCTACACTTTGTCGTGCGGTTACTCAATGTCATCGCAATGCAATTATCAATAAGTCTCCCTCTCGACCTGAGAGAGGTGTATATACTGTAGCAGCTTCGGGTGTCGGCTGAACAGGTGTTTTATATAGCAGCTTCGGCTGTCGGCTGAATGGATGGCCGGTGAGCATGTCGCAGCCCGCGTTAGTGACGCACCGATGCCACTTTCTCACTGCCAGTACCATGTGCCAATCAAATCCATTACTATCAGAGGCTGACACGAATGGATTCTCACTTCTAATTTAGACTTTCTTTCGTGTCCCGTCCCACTCAGGTGATGACTCCACATCCCGTGAAATCCCACAGGAATCCCGTCATCCACAGGATTCCCCCCAAAATGTCAGCCTCTGATTACTATTACTGAACAAAACAGAGGCAGGCCGTTAAGTTTGGCTGCGATATTTAATCAATGTTTCTCATTTAATAATCTAACATTATCCTATATTTGAAAACCATGCATCAACTCAGTTTCCAATACCACACACGCACACACACACACACACACACACACACACACAGGCACACACACACGCACACACACACACGCCATCTTAACCTTTTATTTAATTATATTGAATTATAGTTATTTGCTTGAAACAATCGACACTGGAAACACTGCACTTTGCACTGCAATTCTTGTCACTTGATTGAAATGCACACTAGGCAAAGTGAAGCCTCTTGAGGGAGGGGGTGTAGGCCAGGGGCTTAAGAGAAAGGTCAAAAGTTTACAAGACAGCAGCACACATCCAAACATTTCCAACAAATCCACTAATTACATACAGTCACTCACAACAAGCATTACGTGTCACAACAAGCATTACGTGTGACAACAAGCGTTACATAAATCACATCGTACGGTCTAGCACACACGCAAGGGGAACGTAGCGGAGAACAGCATCAGGCAATATAACAGCAGAACAGGAGTAGCATACACAAGCAGCCAGACAAACAGGGAACGCACAACAGCCACAGCAAGAGAAGCAAGAATATGCATGGGACAAACGTAAGCAATCGACTAACAAGGGTTAAGGGCTGTTCACACAGGACGTGTGTATTTCAGATCCGAACGCTTTGGAAATCATGTGGAGAGCGCTTCCGATGCGCACAGGCCCGCGCACGGAGCGTTTTGTGTGTGTGTGTGTGTGTGTGTGTGTTTTGTTTTGTTTTCCCCTGCCGTTGCACGCAGAACATTTCAGCACGCAACGATCACATGGACGCTAGCCAGCTAGTTTTGTCTGTTTGTTGTTGTTGATTGTGTTCACACTGTAAACATGAAAGCCAGATTATTGGCAATTCTGGCAGCAGTGGAGTTTGAAGATCGCACTTTTTTCAGCTTGAGACGCCCAGAGCGCTCCGCCAAAAAAAACTAGCCGTCCAGAGCGCTTAAACGCCTATAGCGCGTCCTTACCATAGAGAATGAATTGCAGAAAGGCGCTGGCAGCTCAAATAGACACGTCCTATGTGAACAGCCCCTTAGGGGATATTAGTGGGTCGGAAAACAGATGCATGCATCCGTCCAGAGAAAGCTGGTCAGAACATGCTGAGGTCTATCTCCTCTCTCCTCTATTTGGGGTAAAGCATGACAGAGCGGCCGGGTTGGTAAACATGAGTGCAGTTCACTGACCTGGAGTCAGCACGCAGGTCCAAAACCAACAGGACAGGTGCTGAGCCGTAGGTGAACAAAATACTAAATCAGCTCGCACACTGCAACGCTGCGTTTCAATTATTTACTGCCCCAAAGTCAGAGTGACGTTTTGAGCACCATGCTCTCCACCATCGAGCTAAAAGGCCATCATCAAGTACGGAATCATACTACAGAGGCGCATTTCATTGTCTTATGGTGGTTTGGTTTGTGACACCCTAAGTGGCTTCCTCCTAACAGATGTTTCCTTTGTCTGGGGATGTTCACAGAGGAATTATTGAACACTTTGGTATTCACCACTATGTATGCAGGACATTTCTCACAGTGCAGTATCAGTATACAAGCCTGTATACAGTAAATGACTTGTTGTGAATGACTTGTTATGCAGGACATTTGTCACAGTGCAGTATTAGTATACAAGCCTGCAGTAAATGACTAGACTGAAAGACTTGTTATGCAGGACATTTCTCACAGTGCAGTATCAGTATACAAGCCTGTATACAGTAAATTACTTGTTGTGAATGACTTGTTATGCAGGACATTTGTCACAGTGCAGTATTAGTATACAAGCCTGCAGTAAATGACTAGACTGAAAGACTTGTTATGCAGGACATTCCTCTCAGTGTAAATGACTAGACTGAAAGACTTGTTATGCAGGACATTCCTCACAGTGTAAATGACTAGACTGAAAGACTTGTTATGAAATGCTTGTTATGCAGGACATTCCTCACAGTGTAAATGACTAGACTGAAAGACTTGTTATGAAAGACTTGTTATGCAGGACATTCCTCACAGTGTAAATGACTAGACTGAAAGACTTGTTATGAAAGACTTGTTATGCAGGACATTTCTCACAGTGTAAATGACTAGACTGAAAGACTTGTTATGAATGACTTGTTATGCAGGACATTCCTCACAGTGCAGTATCAGTATACAAGCCTGCATACAGTAAGAGAAACACGGATAACTAATGGAGGTGACTGGTTCTGCGAGTATCCATGCTGTGCTCCATTTGGACTAGTCCTATCCATCAGCACAACCTACAGTCTTCCTACAGCATTAGTGTTGGGAGAGAGAGGCCTCATTCATTGGCAGCACACCTCTGGTTTCATATCATTTCCCTTGTCGTCTTGCATTTGTCATGTTAATAAGTGTGCCAGCACTGATGGAAGTCAACCCCGCTTCAGCTCGCTCAGATCAATGCAGGCTACTGCAATCAGAGCATCAATCAAAGCAGGACTTCTTCAATTTGTTTTTTTTTGGGAGAGGAACCAACTCAATGCTTCACCGTTGACAGTCTGATGTGAATAAACACCAGTCTTGCCACCTCATTGCTTTTACAAGTTTGTCTCGACGTGGAAAACCTCAGACAATGACTAGATGGATGGATTCACAGGATTTTTTTATTTTATTTTTTTAAATGTCTTTAATTCCAGTGTTGCCAACTTGGCTACTTGTCGCTAAGACATACAGTATTTAGCTACTTGTTGCCACACACTCCTGGTGACTTTATTTCTCAAAGGCGACTAGTGACAAATCTGGTGACTTTCTGACCACGGGAAGCAATGTCACCAGATTGGTACGGCTGCTGCAGGTTTCCACTCTCTCTTTCTCTGTGCATGTCTGATGAACACAGAGCTTCACACACACACACACGCACGCACGCACGCGCGCGCGCGCACACACACACACACACACACACACACACACACACACACACACACACACACACACACACACACACAGCGCAGCCCCTCCAATGAGAGCAGCAGGATAGGGCTAACTTTGGGCTACGCCGTGGTGTGCATATATTGATATGCAAAATGTGCGGTGTGTTACGTCACCTAGCGACTTTCTGATCAGCCAATAGCTACCTCAGAAAAGAGTTGGCAACACTGTTTAGTTCAAGCCTGTCCAGACGAAGGCGGCACTGGGAGCTGATCGGGCTTTTCGTCTCTGGACCAGAACCGCTTGGCAGCAGAGGACTGTTGAGCATAGAGAGCAGTTAGACAATGCAGGGAGCGAACCTGGGAGCCAGTTGACATAATACTGTCATGAAACTAGGCCAGGCAGTCAGTTCTCCAATTCCCACTAAAACCAATCTGAGCGCACGGTATCTACAATACCATGAGCAGAACCTCTGAGCGCACGGTATCTACAGTACCATGAGCAGAACCCGGCGAGATCAAAGAGAACAGGCCCGTCGGCTTCATGCAAACGTCCCATATTAGAAGGAAGGAATGCGACTATTCCCACTGGCTTGAGAGGGAATGACATCATCATCACACATCACACATCTTACGTCCGTAGATTAGGCACATCAGATACAAGCAGAACCCATGCTTGATGCTGTGAAATGACTAAATGACCTGCACAGCACAGGTCTGCCCGTCTCCAGTGGTGGCAATCCCCAAATACATTTCTTTTCAAATCCATTGACCATGCGATGAAAGCCGGAGTGAAGCTTAATAAAAGCCCATCTAGGGACAAACATCGCAAATTAGCTTATAGGCTATAAATGTTATAATATGTGACATTTTTCATTGAGATGTTCTATGGCTACCGCTATGTATCTGTCCCTATTCCAATAAACATTGAAATGAAATGAAAAGGGTGATAGTCTCGCTTATTTAGAGGTGGGGGGGGCGGCGCCGTGGGAAATAGATGTAAAAAGCAAATATGATTCCGCAGGTGATTTGGCATCATCATGTCTCTCTAGGCCCAGGGACTTTTCACTCCACTGATTTTTCCATTCATGACAGCTCCTAATATCATATCTCATTCCTATTCGCAATAGCTCCTAATATCATCTCATTGCTATTCCCCATAGCTCCTAATATCATATCTCCTTCCTATTCCCCATAGCTTCATGACAACTCCTATCATATCTGATTCCTATTCCAAATAGCTTCAGACGCCTTTCATGACAGCTACTAATATCATATCTCCTTCCTATTCCCCATAGCTTCAGCTCCTAATATCATCTCATTTCTATTCCCCATAGCTCCTAATATCATATCTCATTTCTATTCACATTCACATGGGCGAGATCGGTTCACCGTATAGATACTCAAATTTAAAAAATCTGCCAGTCCAGGATTATGCGCTGAGGCCTTGTCCATATGAACCTGGGTATATTTGAAAACGTAGCTTTGGCCTCCCATCCACATGCACTCCGCCCAAGGTGGAGATTTCAATCAACTCAGTTTTCCTGTATTGGTGTGGACACGGACAGGTGAAACAGAGCTTTTTAAAGAGCCTGACAAGTTAACAACATAACCTCAACTTGCGCATGGCGATTGCCATTTTATTTGTATTGAGCATGTGTCAGGAACCTACGAGCTTACGTGTAATCATAGGTTCAATTTGGTGTTTATAAGTTAACCTTCAGCTGTATTTACTTCACTTTTCTGCTTGAAATCTGCGCTGTTGGGAAAAAACAGCCAGAAACGAAGCAGAACGCTGTTTGCTGCCAGTCAACCAAAGCAGCGCTGACTTGTCACCTTGTGAGAAGTGAGTTGATCTTATCCGGTCTAGTTGAACTATTTTCCATTCTTTGTGCGACCAACCAACCAAGGTGAGTGTGGAATCTGCAGCCTGCCGTTTGAAATAATGCTGTTTTAAATTGTTTTTTGTGTTGTCGTGTGGACAGAGATATTCTAATGTCATGCTGAACTTGTGAGAGAATTCAGTCGGCATCTCGCAGTATTTCGAATTGACACGCCTCAACAGCTAATCGTTTGATGATGATGATTGAAAGATGATTCAAATGATTCAAAGGCTGTTTCTAACTTAATTTAAGTTGATCATTTTTTGAGAGCCGCGATTACTGGTTCGCATATCTCTGCCCTCCAATGGTGTTTTTAAAGGGTGGACTAACAATTGATCTTTCGCGACTATGCTAATCTCTCGAGAGACAGACTTTCGACTCGCATCAGAAATCTGTCGGCAAGCTCAGTGAAAAGCCGAATAACAGCGCTCGTAGGGGGCAGGCTCGCATCAAAAATGGATCAATCAAAATGGAGCGGACGTGACCAAGGGTCAAGCAGTGTGTAGTAAAACGTACCATTTTCAGCGTGTAGCAACCGGTAGCAACGAGCTAGCGTTGTTGTTGTTGTCATAGCGACGGAAGCATTTGAGAGAGACACGCGCAGGGAGCGGAAAGGAAATCCATAAGCCGAGCCGGTCGGTCAGAGCCAGCGGCAGAGCGGAGAGGGATTTTCTCCCGCTGTCAACCGGAGTCCCTCGAGTTCCGGTTATTCACGCATTCAAACGAGCCTGCCCCCCCAGAGGTTAGAGATTTTCTTTGTTTGTTTTTTACCGTTGGGTTCCCAGATTGGGACTATGCCAATGAATAACCCCTCCTTCATTGTTGCCCACTGAGACAGGCTCTTAATTAAACTGTGTAAACGCTGCTGCGTTCAGATGAACTTAATAAAAAGTGGTCAACATCTCAGCGGTGCAGTTTGTGCTTACACAAGAAGCCATGGACCACTTTGCTCCATGCTGACATGTGTTGGTAGCAGGCCCGTATCCAGGGTTTCGAAATAGGGGAGGTCCAGCAAGGGGAGGAGGATTAGCCGAAAATTTTTTGAGGGTTTTTCCCCCCCTTTTTTAGCCATATTTAGAGTAATATATCATTTAAAAAAAAAAAAATTTTTTTTACCGTTTTTAGCCATATTTAGAGGAATATATCATTCTAAATCAACATTAGGATTATACTGTTGTGATGTCATTATTCAGTATATTCTCTTTCATGTCACCACCTGCTCAGCTCTCCTGTCAACATAATTGTAACTAACAAACACAAACTGTTTTAGCCAAATTCATATCAAAATGACACCTACAAACTCAGGTACACAACCCAAGCCGTACACAACACACAAAGTCATCATCAATAATAAAAAAAACATACAGAGGGACCTGTTGGCTGGCAAGAACATGTATTTATTGTCATTGACCAAAAACAATAATCGGAAGGGATGAGAAGGATGTGAGAGTGTGTGAGTGTACTTTTTTTATTTTTTTCTCTGAAATATTAGGGGAGGTCCGGACCTCCCTGTGCTCATAGCTAGATACGGGCCTGGTTGGTAGCATCACAGTGACCTTCTGCTTGTCTTTTATTAGAACACAACAGTGAGGTCACGTTTATCAGGTCCATTTCAATTTGTGAGAGGGACTAATAACTTTTTCTGTTTGTTTACAGTCCATGCTTATCACAATAAATGCGTTTTGCAAAAGCACTTCTCAGCCTCTACAGTTACGGGATGATTCAGAGTCTCATTTCAGCAACTGTAGATGCTTTTATTATATTATTATCTATTTTATTACGGGGGCTGTGATGATTCAGAGTCTCATTTCAGCACTGGCGATTATTTTTCGTCGGCGGGTTGAAAGCGCTAATTTTTCCATCTCATTAACTCCTAAGCCTATGAAAAGACAGCGGATGATGGATGGGTGGGGCGAGCCCGTGGCTCTCTCACACACACGCAGTGAGCTGGTGTGTCTATAGACTCTCAGACTGGGAATGCGAAGGCCTGACCCGGTGCGCCTATTAGAAGACATCACTGGCCTAATGACGCGCAAGAAGTAATTAAGAGAGGATCGTGAAAATTAGTTTCTTTCTTTTATCTCACAAACACATTACATTCAGGACAGACTGCAACCGGGGCCAACTAGGCTGCACGGAAACTGCTGCCGCTGCAAATTCGCCTTTGGCCAAGTGTCAGTCTCGTTCCTGCGAGTGTGCGTTTTATTGAAATCACATTTTATAGGACTGTATCATATAGCCTATATTATGCACTGCTCGTATATTTGTTTAATCAAATAAATGAGCTGCCCTGCGTTTGCTGAGTACTAATGCACGTCGATGTCACGGGGGGCAAAACCACATCTCTGAAATGTGGTTTTCTTTTTTCTTGGCCCGTGCCAAGAAAAGCCAAGAAAAGCCAAGAAAAGCCAAGAAAAGTATATCACTGCCAACAGTGATATAGTGTGCAGTGCACAAGGCACCCAGTGCTGTACTGAGCTACTGTGATTCCCTAATCCTCTCCCTCAAAAATCAATACTGGTGGAGGTCAAACAGAGCAGGCATGGGAAATGCAGATTAGCCTGTCAATATACGCCACGCTCTCCTCCGCCCACGAGCTGCGTTTTGATGGGGAGCAGTTTGAAATGCTGTGATGTTTTGATGGGGAGCAGTTTGAAATGCTGTGATGTTTTGATGGGGAGCAGTTTGAAATGCTGTGATGTTTTGATGGGGAGCAGTTTGAAATGCTGTGATGTTTTGATGGGGAGCAGACAGTTGAAATGCTGTGATGTTTTGATGGGGAGCAGTTTGAAATGCTGTGATGTTTTGATGGGGAGCAGTTGAAATGCTGTGATGTTTTGATGAAGAGCAGTTGAAATGCTGTGATGTTTTGATGGGGAGCAGTTGAAATGCTGTTATGTTTTGATGGGGAGCAGTTTGAAATGCTGTGATGTTTTGATGGGGAGCAGTTGAAATGCTGTGATGTTTTGATGGGGAGCAGTTGAAATGCTGTGATGTTTTGATGAGGAGCAGTTGAAATGCTGTTGTGTTTTGATGGGGAGCAGTTTGAAATGCTGTGATGTTTTGATGGGGAGCAGTTGCAATGCTGTGATGTTTTGATGGGGAGCAGTTGCAATGCTGTGATGTTTTGATGGGGAGCAGTTGAAATGCTGTGATGTTTTGATGGGGAGCATACAGTTGAAATGCTGTGATGTTTTGATGGGGAGCAGTTGAAATGCTGTGATGTTTTGATGGGGAGCATACAGTTGAAATGCTGTGATGTTTTGATGGGGAGCAGTTGAAATGCTGTGATGTTTTGATGGGGAGCATACAGTTGAAATGCTGTGATGTTTTGATGGGGAGCAGTTGATGCTGTGATGTTTTGATGGGGAGCAGTTGATGCTGTGATATTTTGATGGGGAGCAGTTGAAATGCTGTGATGTTTTGATGAGGAGCAGTTGAAATGCTGTTGTGTTTTGATGGGGAGCAGACACTTGAAATGCTGTGATGTTTTGATGGGGAGCAGTTGAAACGTTTTGATGGGTATCAGACAGTTGAAATCTCAGAGCTTAAAAAATGTTGAGGTGACGACCTTTTCAGGGCACCCTGGAATAAAATAAAAGACCGACACAAGTGTTAATAAAGCTTCTACGAATATGAGTAGCTGACTGATCCAGGATCACTATTTCCCTCTGACTTAAAATGCAACCTGGTGACAAATAGGCACTAAAGTTATGTACGGGGCCAGGCATTCATCTGATGATGTGATGATGAAGCGAGAAACCTTTTTCTTGATAAATACATAAATCAAATATAGCCGCAAGCGGCAATTGAGGGGTCCAAGCACAATTTGATAAGATAGACAAAACATGACGCATGGTAGTAAAGACACACACATAAACTGACATGTTGTGAAGTTCGGACATGCAGACTAACACAGCTTTTCTGTTGATCCATGACTTGTCTCAAGTTAATCTTTTCATATGGTCATTATGCTCATTTGTCCAAACATTAGGAACTTAAAATAATAAGTAATATATTTGTTCATATAAATACATTATTGCTACTGTATATCGCCAATTGATAGTGATTCAATTCAATCTATACTCAGTTCTTGTAAGCTTTTACATTTTAAACACTCAGTACTGGGTAGTACTTTCCAAGGAAAAGCCATCTGTCACACAGGATGGAACAGTTTGTTTGCAAGCAAAACACAATAAGAACTGGGTAGTTAGTATGGGCAGTGATGGTTGAACACTGAACAGACAAAGACAAGAGAAACTCTAACTGCATCAACCTCAAATCCAAGGAGAATTTTGTCTGACTTTTGTCTGTCAAAGATGAAAAGCACATCAAGATGAGAGGGAACTGAGGAGAATGCAGATGTGGCTCTTTTTCTTTTGGACTGGTACATTTTGCTATCGTTTATAAGCCAGTCTACATTGTGTCTTTATTAATATGTTGGGCCAGTGCCTACACTAAGCTGCAAGTTAGCCAACTTTTGAAAGGCAACTGGCAATATATGCATGTTTCACAGATTCCAATAAGGTCAAACTGTCTGTTTAGTAAGTTTAGTGATAGCTCAGTAAATACAAAGCGGGCCTACTAATGTAGGTCTATATTGCTGTATTTCCGTCTGATCAAACCCTATTGGTTGAATATTTGCTTGTAGCTATCGAATAGCTGATATGCAGTAATAATGTAACTAAACAGCTATCACATATTTTTATAAAACACATTAGATAGTGTAGATATTATACTGTCTCTACATGGTCGCTCTTAGGCACCGGGTGAAATTGTGCTCTTCCGTTATTTGGGTAAAATGGCGTAAAAGAGGAGGTAGCTAATACTAGAAACCCTAGAGCTCTTGCTACTAAGCAAGAGTGCTAGGGGATGCAATATAACCATACTTTATCTAGGTTAGCTAGTTAGCCTTGTTGACCTTCCAAGTTGTAACTACTAGCCTATAGGTATCTCTACATTCAAGCTAGTTAGCCTGTTGACCTTCCAAGGTGGTGAATGTCATGGCCATGAATGAACATATTATATAAGTCATACCATTTATAATTAATTCATAATTACTTCATTAAAGTTCCTTCTCATCCATTCATGTTTGCCCTTTCGCTAACTCTAGAAAACGGGTTATTTGGCCAGTAAGGTTTAACTCAAACAATGACATGACATTATCTCTGCCTCCAGAGAACTGAACTGAAACTAAAATCTTGGCAAATACAGTCATTTTGACTCTCATTGATGAACACTGGACACACATCATAGCTAAGACATCATACAGTATCAAAGTGGCACTAATAGGCATGAGTACAGATTCACCCTGAATGACACACAGAGGTCTGAGAGAGTGATAATCCCCATCGACATGCAGGGTGTTGGAAACGACAGAGGAAAAACTGGGACGAGGCAATCATGGCTGACACCATAAGGAGGGCGTCCTCGAGGGCTGATGATATCGCCGTGGCAACGTTATTAGGCCATGTGGTCTCCTCCACACACACACACACTATCTAAATCTATAGTCAACAGCCTGCTAGGAATGAGACGAGAGAGAGAGAGAGAGAGAGAGAGAGAGAGGATGGCTAAACACTGAGCAGCCAAGTCAATTTGGACACGAGCAAACATCAGAACAAGTCAATGCATATTGACAATACCCCAAAACTAGATAATAAGGTCTAAGCATCTTGCACACGTTGAATACAAAGCCTGGCAATGATTTCAAATTGTTCAAATTCTTTACACTTTCTACATCTCAGCAAGCATTTGACAGGGCGGAAATGTGCAGGAGGTGGCCAAGTGCAACATCAATACAAACAAAATGTTTTTACAAATACAATTATGACATTACAGCACAGTAATAATTCAGAAATCACCTCAAAACAGCACTGTGCATGCCGAGTGAACTCGACGATCAGACGTAGTGTAGGGTTGACCTTGAAAAGTCCTTGAATGAATCGATTTGACTCCCAATAAACCCAGCCTCCCTTCCGGCCGACACAAAGCTGTGCGGTCAGCAGCACCAACAACAGCATGTAACATGTTCATAGGCAAAGTCATTTTGCAGCGCATCCAAGATGAAAGAAAGCAATTAGTGAAGGACATGGAGGAGACAAAAGAGCAGCGCAGTGAGAACAGGACAAGTCAGCCAATTTCTAACAGCTGAATAACGGTATTACTGCCGCCGCGCCTACTGCTACAGTACCAACACCACAGAAGAAGAACGATTACGCTTCCGGATTTGAACATGCTTTGATGCAGTAGAAATGCAGAATATAAATCTGGCACAAGCTGCGCTGAAAAATCAAAACCGCTGCAGCTTTTGTATTAGTACGATCAGACAGAATCGATCAGACAGAATCAGTCCCATCATGATCAGACAAAATCAGTTCCATCACGATCAGACAGAATCAGTCCCATCACGATCAGACAGAATTAGTCCCACCACGATCAGACAGAACCGTCCCATCACGATCAGACAGAATCAGTCCCCGATCAGACAGAATCAGCCCCATCATGATCAGACAAAATCAGTTCCATCACGATCAGACAGAATCAGTCCCATCACGATCAGACAGAATTAGTCCCACCACGATCAGACAGAACCGTCCCATCACGATCAGACAGAATCAGTCCCCGATCAGACAGAATCAGCCCCATCATGATCAGACAAAATCAGTTCCATCACGATCAGACAGAATCAGTCCCATCACGATCAGACAGAATCAGTCCCACCACGATCAGACAGAACCGTCCCATCACGATCAGACAGAATCAGTCCCCGATCAGACAGAATCAGCCCCATCATGATCAGACAGAATCAGTCCCCGATCAGACAGAATCAGTCCCATCACGATCAGACAGAATCAGTCCCATCACGTGTAGCCAGTGCCATCACGAGCAGAGAGAATCAGTCCCATCACAATCAGAGATGATTATGAACCAGGGGAGAACTTTGTCAGGGTTCTTGCACCATTTCCAAAGTCACATTTCATGCTTTATAAGACTTTTAAAAACGTCAACCAACATAGACCCAAATATAATTTATTTGATGGAAAAAAATTATATCTGGGTATTTTTAGGCTGAATGGCATATCACGGTTATCAGTATTATTGTTGTTAAAATGTGCTGAAAGATTTCAAAAAGTACTGATATACTCACTGAAATCCAAGTTTTATATTGAAAAGCACAAATAAAATCAAGTTTATGCACATTTTGGTTTGCATAAACATTGAAACAATAACATAGCCAATACCTTGTGCAAACATATGAAAACTATATCAAATATGCACCATACTAATAAAGCAAGGAATTTCTGTCTGTCGGGTGTGAGTAAAAAAAAAGAAAAAACACATACACACAAAACAGTGAGTGCACTATACAGTACCTGAGCTGATAATTGTAAATAAAAGATATTTGCAGCATTGTAACGTTACTGAAATGATAACAGACTCGGAGCTGATCAGCGTGCATAACCTGCATATTCAGCTGCAATAGGAAAGAGCTGTCAGAAAGCGTGTGCGACGGTTATGGTTATCTAATGTTAGCACACGTGGCATGGCTAATTAGTTGGCAGAAAGGAGAGCTTTAGCGATTTATTCCAGTATTCTTATAACAGTCTGTCTGACAGGACCGGAGTTGGATTATCTGAGGACGTCTATAGTCTGACGACTAGCCTGCTATTCTCATCTCATAAGGTAATACGTAACGTAACGTTAGCCGCTCGATAACAGCTGATGATAGCTGTGTGTTCTAACGCGTCTATTGTTTGTGCTCGATAGTCGATAGCTGACCCATTTAATTGTTAATTTAATCGTTCTGCTGTTTGCTTTCCTTTCAGCCTGGACAGCCTGCTAACTGCAGTAGCCTGTCTAGCCTGTAATGTCACTCACTCTGCTCCTGTGTGCTGCGCTCCCAGAAAAGCTCCCATTTCATGATGCTGACCTGCGCACCTGTCTGGATCAACTGTTGCAAACTTTGATTGAGGTTGATGCTTTTCCATCAGCCTTAAAAACACCATCAGAAAATGTAATACCTATAGCAAATTTATGGTAAATTTAAGACAATTTTGACCTTAATTTCCCTCATCTTAATTTAAGACATTTTAAGACATTTTAATGACCTTGTTTGTCAAAATGGTTTGAGGGAAGGGGGTTGGATTTGGAATGTATCTCAAGGCTATATATTTTTTTTCAGATCCCCCCCCCCCCCATTTGCGCAGTTGCCAGCCGCTTCTTTTCACCTGACAGTGGGGAGCTTGACCGGCAGGACGTAGCACATGGGAGGATCACGCTATTCCCACCAGTTCCATTCTTTCCCGACCAGAGGAGGCGCTAGTGCAGCGACCAGGACGCATACCCTCAATTCGGCTTCCCACCCGCAGACACAGCCAATCGTGCCTGTATGGACGCCCGACCAAGCCGGAGGTAACAGATCACGGGGGCGCGAACCTGCGACCCTTGTGTTGATGATAGGCAGGGAATCGGATCTTAAGGCTTTTAAAAGCTGCTCCAATAGATTGAATGGATAAACACGACTTTTTCTTAATTTACCCAGGGAAGAGCATGGTTCAGTACAACCGTAGTCGTCCACTGTTGGCCACTGAAATATTGTATGAATTGGGGTTAAAATGCTTTGACCAGCGGCACCTTAATTACATTACATTACATTA
Organism: Poromitra crassiceps; assembly: GCF_964638095.1. Classification (NCBI taxonomy): domain Eukaryota; kingdom Metazoa; phylum Chordata; class Actinopteri; order Beryciformes; family Melamphaidae; genus Poromitra; species Poromitra crassiceps. The sequence continues at coordinate 35,248,944 of NC_139631.1, forward strand.
CATTACGACATTTGGCAGACGCTTTTATCCAAAGCGACTTACAATAACACATTTTTGTCAGCAATAGAGCAATCAACTATGCAACACAGTCTATGACAACTACAACATCTGAAGGAATAGTGGTAAAGTTAAGTAATTTTTTTTTATTTTTTATAGAGAGAAAGAAGTTAGTTCAAGAAGGGCCCAATTATTCTATTGATGAAGTTTGTTTCTTCACCCATGATTTCAACACAGCGAAAACCAAAACACGGAAGTCAAGCGCGCGTGCCCACACTTGCGCGACACTATATCACGTAGTCAGCGACATTAGAAATTTCACTAGGTAGGAGACACTTCTCTGCGACACTTGAAAGAGTCGACAAAGACCTAATTTCTGTCGGCGACCATTTCAAAAGTGTCGACAGACCAAGTATAAATTCGGCTTAAGTTCTCTTTCCCCATACAGTATACATCCCCAGATACACCCCATCTGCGGGAGGCAACAGGGCAAGTGCTGTGTTCAGCGTTCACCACGCGATAACTAAATTAATATTGGATTCGGGAAAGGTACAGGCACTTCTCTCCTGCAACGGCCCGAAGAAACAATGTCATTCTCCAGTTACCCCCGCACAGTTCAGATTGCTCTAAATATAACTTCACAACACACCACGATGCACTGCATGAAATAGAGATTGACTTGAGTACAGTTAACTCAAAGACAAGTACCGCAAACATGGGCTAGTGGACATTCTCAAATAACGTGAATAAATATTTATTTTTCCTTGATGAGATTTCACTTTGGCAACAACCCGAGACCTCCAGGGGGCAGCAATGATACAAAATCAATTCAAATGCTAAACTGACTCGAGGCTCATATGAGTGCTTTCATCTCCTGTTATCTCACCTGTCCAACACCAGGAGCCGTGACTCGCTGGTCATCTAACTGAGAGTGACAGTCAGTGTTGGGGGTAACTCATTACAAAAGTAACATATTACCGTACATGTAATATATTACTTTTTGCAGTAACTCAGTGATATAACTTATTACTTATAGCATTTCAGTAATATTATACCAGTTACTTTGTCAAGTAACTCAAGTTACAAATTGAGTTACATTTTATTTCCTAATCAAACAGTGTGTTTTTATGCAAATAACCACTATAGATGATAACAAAGGAAAATAATAACATTTAGAATTTTGGATGGTTTACACTGACTTCAAGGCGGTTGAAATTATTTTTCGGGATGTTCCGGGGCGGCCATGTCATTCTGCTGCTGCGGTTGTTTTGGTAAAAGTAATGCAAAAGTAGTGTAATAACTAACGAGTTACTCTACACAGAAAGTAATATTGTAAAGCAACTTATTACTTTGAAATCAACGTAACTAGTAGTATATTACATTTCGAAAGTAACTTGCCCAACACTGGTGACAGTGAGTGAATAGTCTCTGCTCCCAGACATTTGCTGAGCGGCACCAACAGCAGATAGAGACTGAGAATAGAGTCTAGTGAGTGAAAGGCAGCATCTGCAGACAGAGAAAGGGGGCTGGTACCTATCCACCACTAAGGCATGCTGAGGAAGAAATGGAAATGGACATACAAAGCAGCATTCCTACTGTATGTAACCTTTTACCCATAGTTCAGACCGCCCTCACAAGGAGAACGACAACATTGTTCGATTTTCAAGTGGGTTAAAATGACGGATGTTTACGTGTGAGTTAAGTGCATCGGTGCAGTGCATATGCCAGAGTCGGGAGCTGTAACCAGGAAGTAGCGGCGACCTCTGGTGGTCTTTAACGTCTGTCTGTTATTGTAATAGCTCGTTGACACGTGAGTGTGAAAGGATGGGATTTGCAGTCCGGTAGCTCCCTCGTCTTTGCAATTGCATTTTTTCAGAGCAATAATCATATATAAAATGTCTAGTTTTGTAAGAGCGAGTCTGAGTGACTGGACCATCACAACATCTGGCTGTCTGCTTCATAACCACGTTGTCGTTTTTGGTGTCAGGGACCGGCAGGAACTATTTTTGGCCCGTCAATTGACGTCGCAGTCCAGCCGTTGTTTGCTGTAGCTACCACTGAGCTAAACACACACACACACACACACACACACACACACACACACACACACACACACACACACACCTCCCATGTCATGCACCGGATTACCATAAGTCACTGTGAATTCAGTCTGAGCGCAACACAAAAACATACTGCGCATGGCTCCTACGTTTGTTCTCACCCACTTCCCGCGTGCGTTTAGTTCATTTTTACCCGTGCCCGTACCCGTGAATTTATACAAGTATATTTTACCCGTTACACAAGCTTTTTTGTCGGTTACCCAGCAGGTCCCTGACCCAGTGCAGGACTCTGCCGCAATTTATGATGCCAAGTGGCAGATATCGGAGCCTACAACAAAAACCCACATGTAGGCAGATGTGAATGGTTTTTCCCAGTCAGCAGCTGGTATTTATGATAAATCGAGCATGACATGTGGAGGAGGGGTGGAGTACTATCATAGAAATGGTATTTAATTGTGCTACAGTATGTAGCATTTATAAAATATCATTGTCAAACTGTGTCCTTATTAATGTAATGTATAATTGATGTAGGCTATATTAGACATCCTGCCATGGTTGAGATGATTGGTGATTTTTCCACCAGACTTTCACTCCTTCTACCATCTGCTGTTGCAAGACACTCTGAAAACGTTAGCTTAATCAAGCTTTAGCAAATCTCCGTGCCATAAAGCAATTATACAGCAGATCTGACCTGGTGGCACACAATGTCAAATGCAGCGTGTGCGCCAGTAGAGGCTGACGATGTTCTCGCCGATGATCTCACCTGTTTACAGTAATTACACAAATGTCTCAAAATTAATGTGCCAATGATTTATTGATGTTCAATGCGACATAAAGCCCCTTTAATTCCAAAGGTTAAATAATCCCACGGGCACGCAACTCTCACGCATTTAGTTAGTTCAATCACTAGTAACAATCGAAGAGGAAAAAACCTCAGTGCAGGCAAATTCCCACTGCTGCCGCCCCTTGATTTCCAATGCAGTCCCCCCACTGAAGGTAATTAAGAATAATTGGGTAAACCCAGGTGAGTCGTGTGTTTATTGACCTTTGGCAAACCGCAGCGTGCCCCTAAGCCTTTCCTATGATATATCTGTGGCAGAGCTGACGGGGGGGCTGCCAGAGTCTCGTGCACGTAGGGTGGTGGGGGGGGACCGGGTCGTGGGCGGCGTCCTCACCTCATAATGGGCGACCCTCTGGGACTCGGAGATGAGCTGAGCGCTGCACACTTTGCAGTAGCTGTCTGTGAAAAGCCCTTGGTCCGCCTCCGTTGACTTCATCTCCACCTCTGTTGACTTCATCTGTGAAGGGAGAGAGAGACAGACATGGACGTGGTTACTACTGACCTGGGTCCACAACAACGCAGCCCCTAAAAGGCATCTGACATTGTATGTTCCTCGGTTCCTTTTTTTAAGTGGAGGGGGACTGCCTCATAGGCCAAAATCACAATATTGACCACTGTGTGAGGGCAGTGAGGCAGCCATTTTTCTCATCCACACATTTCAGTGAGAAGGCGGCTTCAAACCTCCTAGCGTTCTGGACGCTGTGCAGAAGCCCCTCGCCGACACATCGAGTAGCAAGTCAGGGAAAAGCTTTAATTTCATTCAAACTGTGCAAATCCTAACCAAGGCATTCTGTAAGCACAGAGGAGAAAAAAACACTTCACAGTGGATATTACAGTCTTAATATTCAAACATTTTTGCCATTACCATGCAGCCAAGTCACTATAAGAAGTGTAAGAAATAAAAATAGAACATTGTGTCGTTTGCCCTCAATATCATAGTGGATTTCAGTAGGATCTTGATGTGATCATGTCCTGATCACATGAAGGAGTCATATGGTTCATGAATCCATTTTTTAACTTCCACATGAAGTAGAAGGTTAGCCTTCAGACTATGGCTGGGCAATATATATGGATATTATTTCGATATTGTCATATGAGACTAGACATCGGCTTGAATTCTGGATATTGTTGGTGTCCTGTTCGTGCTGCGTCATCCATACAATATTGTCGCAATATCAAGTCCAGTCTTGTTTTAACAAAAGTGCTGACATCTCACTTTGACTTACGACTGAACATTTAGCCCACTTCGTAGAAAATATACCGAGCTATATCCCAAGATATGATTTTTGGTCCATATCGCGCGCAGTCTTACGTCATAGTTCATGTTAGAGACAATCATGTAAGAATAGACTTTATGTTAGTGCGTATTGTAGAACTGGTTTTGACTAGTTTGAAGCGTGCATACATTAGCCATATATTAATGTCTTAGAAAAGGATGAACAAAGCTGACATGTGTAAAGAAACTGACATCTCTACCATTTGTCAGATAATATGAAGTCTCCTTCAGGCATGTGTGCTTAAGGTTTTTTTCTCCAGACATGTCTGAAGAAAGAATCCACAGAATACTCTTGAACCTTTGCCCGTGATCATCTTGACCCACAAGGGCGAGACTTAATTTCCCCCTACAGCAGCCAAGACAAACCAGCCTCCGGCCTCGAGGTAACGGAGCGAGCAAACAATAATCTCATTTCATACGTTTGTAGTTGCTCAATCAATATTTCATATACAACAAGCACTCGCATTAGTGACAGATGCTGAGCAGGTTTCGCAAGCAATGAGTCAGAAAAGCAGTTAATATCGGGCACCCGGCCGCGTACAAAATATTACACTGAAAATGATGAAGCCCAAATTATTTTCAACAATGATAAATAAGTAACAACTACAGGACACACAGCATTGTTTTTTTCTTCTTCTTCTTCTTCTGGAGAATTAAATTAAAATATGATGGAGCATTGGAGCTTGCTACTGCCTATGGAGATTGTGTGGGGAAAGTGTGATAGCTAGAAACATTTCCATTCCATCGAGGCGGCCATCTCTGCTTTCTACAGTATTACTAATTCAGCCTGCCTTCCATTAGGGGCTCACATTTCATATTTGGAGGCAGTCAGGCTCAACTCATCCTCATTTGCCACGGGCCCCTCTTCATTAGGAGCAGCATGACAGATGAGAGCTGAGGGCGTGTGGGTATACGGAACAGAAGCTCGTCCCTGAGAATGCACAATGACCAGAGGGGAGGAACTTTTAGGGCCGGGTGCTAAATCTTTGCGGGGGTTCGCTCAATTGCGCATGCTTTCGAAACAATAAGGGACTGCCAGGTCTTTGCTATAGAGCTGAACCGGTAGTTGCAATGATTCCAACGCGGGGGAACGTTTAGGGGATGCACAGCTATGACAATTTTGGACGATACTGATAACCGATATTTACCCATGTCCTTATGTATAAAACACATATGATAATAAAATGTTGTACATGGTGAAAAACACATGTAAACAATGTGAATTTGAAAAAGTAATGCATTTCTTTCATTCTAAACCATTTGGAAAAGCCGGTAAATCATAAATTTACCGCATTGTTTCCTCTCAATGTGAAAGTTTTGGTTGATATACCGATATTAAAATTGCAAAATCGGACCGATCCCGATATGTTGAAAAATGACTAACATTGGCCGATACCGTATGATTGCCGATATATCGTGCATCCCTAAAGTTTGATGTTTATTAATACTATTTGACACTTTAGCACTTTTTTCCCCCTTCAGATTTTGATGGTTAGATGGTACAAAGCTTCAGAGTCAGAGCCAAACCTTCACTATGACGTGCCATCTATTTCTATCTTTTGGGAACTAAATTTGTTCCCAAAAGATATATGCATATTTAATATGCAGCGTTGGAACTTCATCACTGAGCTAAAATGGAGGCATGTGGCTAGTTTGGTAAGAATGCTAAAGTCACGTCCTCTTTCTGGTTCGGCATGGGGCCAAAGGGATTTTATTCCACATTCATTTTTCCATAGACATTTCGTAAAATCATTATAGAAAGAGTTCGGCTTGGTCAAACCCGGTCAAACCAAGCAAGTCAGCTATATTCAGAATCAGAAGAGAACCATAGAACATTTCACTTTTTTGTTGTTTTGTTGGAATGAAAGCCCTTAGGTTCCATACCGAACCCGGAAGATGGTGTGACTTTGGCACTCTATTGTGTGTCAGACCCGATCAGACCATGGTACACCTGACCTGATTATGTAACGATCAGGGTTCTTTTTTTACCAGCCACTCAATAGATTGCCTTTTTTTTCCTCTTTTTCTTTTTTGCTGGTGGTGAGTGAAGCAAATCTACCGGCCACTTGCATATTTTACCAGCATTTGGCCGGTGGCTGGTGCTAATTTTGGACCCCGGTTACTATATATAACGACCAATCAGGTCATTCATTAACCTGGGTGTAGGTGACATCATTTATACCAGGAAGAAGATTGGAATTGTAAAGGTCGGTGCTAGAATGGATCGGCCAGAGGAGGTTGAGTTTAGGCATGAGGAGTGATGATTGGTTAAAGGGATAGTTATAGTTCACTTTTTTTTTTTAAGTCTAGCCCTATTTGCTACTTACCAATGATGATGTTGATTGGTAAAATGAAAAACTAATGCGAGGTCATTGGGTTCACGCTCCTGTAAGCTGACTGAGGCGGCTCACTAACATGTCATCCACAGGCACCTTGCTTGCACACAAAGTACATTTCAGTCAGCTTCAGTCAGCTTGTACATGCAGGAGCGTGACCCCATTGACCTTGCATTCGTTTTTGCCCAACTTTCCAGAGCTACTATGAGGAACAGCATGGATTGTGCTGAGAAAGAACTGTACCAATCAACATCATTGGTAAGTAGCAAATAGGGCTAGGCTTTAAAAAAAATTGAACTATCCCTTTAAGGTTAGGGTAAAGTATCAGGCCAAGCTCTCTGCCAATCAGAGGCAGAGTCATCCCTCCGGCTGATCTATTCTAGCACCAACCAATTCTAAATCTATTTGATTCTGTTCACAACCAGAGGGAGATTTTTCAAACGACGCTTTCAAACACAAAGACAGCTATAACAACTTGGGTAACTCTTTACCTCTTTTTTTTACCTTTGCTAATTTACAGTATACCATGAAATTGACAAATGCAATTCTCATTGCACTGGACCTCATATTAAAAACATGAGGTTTGGACCAGCATGAGATCATATCAAAACATCTGGATCCTACATGGTACTTCACTCTTAAAAACATTTCTCCCTCTGGTTAGTTGAGCATGGTTCTTCCCACAGTTCAACACCTCCACAAATATGTTTTTAATATAGAAATGGTGGTGTGTGTGTGTGTGTGTGTGTGTGTGTGTGTGTGTGTGTGTGTGTGTGTGTGTGTGTGTGTGCGTGTGCGTGCGTGTGCGTGCGTGCATGCGTGTGTGTGTGTGTGTGTGTGTGTGTGTGCGTGTGTGTGTGTGTGTGTGTGTGTGTGTGTGTGTGAAATATAAACATGATGTGCACTTTTTTTTTTATATGTCTGCAAAAACATTTGACTGATTTCCAAATGGTCAGCAAGAGAATGAACCGCCTAAGCTGAACACACTCGTTTGTGGAAAAATCCTCCTTGCAGCATTTTGACATTCAGCGCAAGAGCTTCTATTGACATTTCATGGCGTATATGTACTGTACGCTACAGGCTATAAGCTACTGTATGCAGTACTAGAAATGCACTGTTTATAAGCTACTGCATGCAGTGTATTCCCCACATTATCTTCTGAGGATGTCTAAATAAATGATGAGAGGTGAGGAGCTGGGGCCAGTTCCCACCAGACACTTCCCAAATGTCTGCTGCCTGCAGCTACAGGTCTGGTAAACAATAGATATGAATTATTACAGTATAGTCAATTAAAGGAAAAAAGAGTGAAAGTGGGGAATTTTAATTGATTTAATTCGATTTTTAGACCACGGGGCAGCTCCCACTGGCTCTGCATGTCCACATACATGATTCAAACACAATGATCTCCTATTATTCCTTCTGTGGTAAAAATGAGTGTGGAAAGGATATAGGCCCGTTCAATTGTCGGCCCTTGGGGGACATCCGGCCCAGAAGCAACCTCTGAGTTAATTATTGCACAGCGCAGTCCGTGTTTGACGGCCTCTGGCGAGCACAGTTTTTAAGCTACAGCGGGGCTTCTGCTATCAATTCCTGGTTTTTTGAATATTCCTGATTTAGGATAACTTCTTTCAATTATCAGAAAAATGTCAATAGGCTAACTGATTAATTGTCTCACTCTTCCATTGAATCAGCAGTAGCAGAATGCCATTCCAGTTGTAGACTTTCCCCTTCCCCTTAAGCGCTTGATGTCACCGTTCCAGAAAACGATGTGACCTTGGCAGTGAGTTGCAGCGGGGAGGGGACGTGCGTGGCCTCTGAGCTGGCACCTGGCCGGCCTGGAGGCCACGGCCAGATTGACTGAAGCAGGATAAAAAGCTGTCAAGAGCCTGCGGCGTCTGCGGCAGATGCCGCGGGCTCTTGACAAGCAGGAGAGAAATGTAGAAATCAGCCACGCTCGTCTCCTCCCCTCGTAATCAGTCGAGAACAGCGCCCCCCATTCCCCCAGACCGAGACCGCGAGACACCACCCAGCCAAATTTGAATGATTACAAATGCCCTCAAGTATATAAATTTAGGTTTCAAAATCATGAACAACTAAGCAGTATTCTCTGCGCTGAAACGGTGGAGGCGTGTCTACTGCACCCAGTGCTCTCTCCCCCCTCCCCTCCCCCCACAGTGCTGCACAACTTGATGCTATTTTTTTTATTTATTTTTTTATTGTTTTTGCAGGGTAGATCTGAGGCACTTCAGCCTGATTGGTTCGCGGAGCTTATTGTGTAAAAAGTCTGGAGCATAAGCACGCCCACTTCAAGCCCAACATCAACAACAGTACAAAAACGTACTATATATACTATACTATATACTATAAAAAAGTACTATATTTAGGATTTGGATTGAAACTAATGTCTCATACTTTCAGATGGTTACTATTATGCACATAATAAGACCCTAAATGACATAGTTCGAGGGTTATTGTGGATTTGGGTTTCCAGGGGCTTTGAGAAGCAGGAGCAGCAGCAGCAGCAACGAAAGAACTTTTCTCCTCAGCGTTTATGTCTTTGCCCAACGCGTTCACCTGGATTTTCCCCCACAGTCCAAAGACAGGCCCGACTCTAAACTGTCCACAGGTCTCAGTGTGAGGGATTGTTTGTCTCTCTGGCGCCCTGCCCAGGCTGCTAGCCTGCCCAAAGCAAGCTGGCCAGTAGACAAGGCAAATGAATGAACCCATTTTCTATCCTTCCATAGCACTTCTTCTCAATCAAGCGTGCTCTTCTGGGGACACACAAGCATTTGGTTACATCTATTGACAGGCTGCTGTGACCTTTGACCTTTGTGGCCCTTACTACAGTATGGGTCACTTGACGTAATGACAGTGATGTAGGAATTTGCTTATTCTACTGATCTCTTACTCTGGCCTTCTTAAAGAGGACATGACAAGTCATCAGTTAACTTAGTGACATCATCTAGCAGCGCCCATAGTTGGCGAAAAGCTGAAATGTTGTTCATCTTTCTAGCAGATCTAGCTACATTTCAGACTTGAAAGCAGTGTCCTGTCTTGTCTGAGGTGAAATGCAAATGAACTAGAGTCCTATGATCAAATCTTTCATGTCCTCTTTAAAGGAACAGTTCACCCAAAAGTGAAAATGCTGCCATCATCTACTCATCCTCATCCTCATGTCACTTGAAACAGAGGTGAAGATTGTCCATATAACACACGGGGAGGCTGCCAGCACAACTGGAGAGAAAACCAGTCACAATAGACCCTTTTCACGGGGGGCATTTTGGGTCGAAAAGACAGGGTAAACACAGGTGCAAGCAAAACACTAATTTCCAACTTAGACTCATGGAATTTGGAAACCCTCGTTAGTGTTTTGCTTCCACCTGTGTTGTTTACCCTGCCTTTTTCGACACAAAATGGCCCCCGCGAAAAGGGTCCATTGACTTCAGTTGTACTGTACTGAAGGCAATGCTGACTGGTTTTCTCTCCAGTTGTGCTGGCAACCTTCCTGTGTGTTAATCAATTCATTAAGCTAATGGGATTTTTACTGTCAGACACACAGGCGTGATTGCGAGATATTGACTCTCGAGACACGAGATGCTGAGAAGAAATATTCATTTTCATCCGCCGTAATCAGATAATGGGGCGGCGCCGCAATCGTAAAAGCGACAGGGGGGGTTTATCCACACAATTCAATCATCAATATCTGATCAGAGCAGCTGCTGCTCGCGTCGTAGAGGCCGGCCTCTCTCTGTGAGCACTGTGGGAGCTTATTACAGATGCTCGCGTCGTAGAGGCCGGCCTCTCTCTATGACAGGGGTGGGCAACTATTTTTCATGGGGGGCCACATGAGAAACCCAGATTGTTGCCGGGGGCCGAACAAATATTGTCATGCCGTAACCCATGGATGGGCAACTTTGATGATAAAGAGGGCCACAAAAAAAATTCCTCGCTACCAGATTTTGCTGAGGGCTGAACGGCGCCAGAGCGAAAAATTTGGGGCATTTGAAGCCAGGTTTAGAGGAATAACTCATTTTAAATTAACAGTTGTGATGTCAATATTCAGTCTTAACAACCAATATTTGATCATTTTCCTCACTCACTCCTATGTCACCACCTGCTCTCCCTGCAGGGCTTGAAATTAACTTTTTTCACCACCTGCCAATATGGCTGCTAGATTTTAAAGTTACCAGCCAATTAGAATTTCCACTAGCCGAAATGTTTTCCTTGAAATAAACCAGAATATGAGTGGGTTAATTTAAGCATAAGTATCAGTAAGTGGCCCGGGATTCTCAAAGCCTGTGTTGAGGGTCACACAAGAACAAAAATGCACTCTTGAAGCTAAATAAATCCACAACCAACAAGTTAATTATTTAAATTTCTACTTCAATGTAGAACAGTCATTTCTTACACATGAGATTACTTTTAGCCTTTTAGTCATAAATATTATTGAAAGATATTCCATATTCCAGACTGAAATGCTATAACAGAAGAGTATTGCCCAGAATTACATGAACATTTGGACACTTATTCAGCGGGTATATTGCATGTTGCGTTCAAGTGCACTGTAAAAAAAAAAAAAAATGCAATTCCATCGGCCGTATGTTGCCCATGTATGCTCTATGAGCACTGTGGGAGCTTATTACAGAAGCCACGTTGCCAATAGGGGGCGAAAGAGAAACACGGCACAGGAAGGGAAGTCCGAGAGGAAACAATCACAATCAAATTACTGGGAAGCTGGGCGATTTCTCACACCTAGTCACCACTGTTTACTGTCCTGTCTCTCCACTGTAACGGGCCAGCTGTTTACCGGCCTACCTCTCTACTGTGACGGGCCAGCTGTTTACCGGCCTACCTCTCTACTGTGACGGGCCAGCTGTTTACCGGCCTACCTCTCTACTGTGACGGGCCAGCTGTTTACCGGCCTACCTCTCCACTGTGACGGGCCAGCTGTTTACTGGCCTGCCTCTCCACTGTGACGGGCCAGCTGTTTACTGGCCTGCCTCTCCACTGTGACGGGCCAGCTGTTTACTGGCCTGCCTCTCCACTGTGACGGGCCAGCTGTTTACTGGCCTGCCTCTCCACTGTGACGGGCCAGCTGTTTACCGGCCTACCTCTCCACTGTGACGGGCCAGCTGTTTACTGGCCTGCCTCTCCACTGTGACGGGCCAGCTGTTTACCGGCCTGCCTCTCCACTGTGACAGGCCAGCTGTTTACTGGCCTGCCTCTCCACTGTGACGGGCCAGCTGTTTACTGTCCTACCTCTCTACTGTGACGGGCCAGCTGTTTACTGTCCTACCTCTCCACTGTGACGGGCCAGCTGTTTACTGTCCTACCTCTCCACTGTGACGGGCCAGCTGTTTACTGTCCTACCTCTCTACTGTGACGGGCCAGCTGTTTACTGTCCTACCTCTCCACTGTGACGGGCCAGCTGTTTACTGTCCTACCTCTCCACTGTGACGGGCCAGCTGTTTACCGGCCTGCCTCTCCACTGTGACGGGCCAGCTGTTTACTGGCCTGCCTCTCCACTGTGACGGGCCAGCTGTTTACTGTCCTACCTCTCCACTGTGACGGGCCAGCTGTTTACTGTCCTACCCGTCCACTGTGACGGGCCAGCTGTTTACTGTCCTACCTCTCCACTGTGACGGGCCAGCTGTTTACTGTCCTACCTCTCCACTGTGACGGGCCAGCTGTTTACTGTCCTACCTCTCCACTGTGACGGGCCAGCTGTTTACTGTCCTGCCTCTCCACTGTGACGGGCCAGCTGTTTACTGTCCTACCTCTCCACTGTGACGGGCCAGCTGTTTACTGTCCTACCTCTCCACTGTGACGGGCCAGCTGTTTACTGTCCTACCTCTCTACTGTGACGGGCCACCTGTTTACTGTCCTGCCTCTCCACTGTGACGGGCCAGCTATTTACTGTCCTGCCTCTCCACTGTGACGGGCCACCTGTTTACCGGCCTACCTCTCCACTGTGACGGGCCAGCTGTTTACCGGCCTGCCTCTCCACTGTGACGGGCCACCTGTTTACCGGCCTACCTCTCTACTGTGACAGGCCAGCTGTTTACCGGCCTACCTCTCCACTGTGACGGGCCAGCTGTTTACTGGCCTGCCTCTCCACTGTGACGGGCCACCTGTTTACCGGCCTACCTCTCTACTGTGACAGGCCAGCTGTTTACCGGCCTACCTCTCCACTGTGATGGGCCAGCTGTTTACTGGCCTGCCTCTCCACTGTGACGGGCCAGCTGTGTGTGGCTGGAAGCCTGAGGCGGGGGAGAGGGGAAAACATGGTGAAACAGCGGGAGGGAAGGAGCTCAGGGATGAAAGGGAGGTCAGAGCGCCGGCCGGCCGGCCGGACAGAAGGAAGGTCGGTTGTAATTCGTTAGGGAAGGTGCAAGGCCTCTCCTCTAGGTTCTAGGTGGCCCTTAGAGCCCCCCTTCCCCCCCTTTCTCCCCAAATGTACTTGGTCAACTCCCCCTGCTGTCCCGGTCGAACATAGCACGTGGGAGGATCACGCTATTCCCACCAGTTCCCCGAGCCAAAACAGGCGCCCCGAACGAGCAGAGGAGGCACTATTGCAGCGACCAGGACACATACCCCTAATCGGGCTTCCCACCTGTAGACACGGCTAATTGTACCAGTATGGATGCCTGACCAAGCCGTATGTAAACACAGGGGCTCGAACCTGCGACCCTCGTGTTGGTAGGCATGGAATCTACCGCTGCACTACTTGGTTGTCCAGAAGAGGCATGTTTGACCTGGATCCTACAGTATTCTTCCATCACTTTCCACCATGCCAAATGGATTCTGACCAACATCTCTTCAATAGTTCCACTGTAGAGCTACAGAGTGTCATGTGCAGCTTTCAATACAGTGCTAGTAACAAGCTGATGGAAATGACCCCAAAAGCACCCCGTCGTATTCAAATCACTCACACTTTAATGATCAGTTTTTACATGAGCTGACAACTTCACTGCTGAAGAATAAACAACGAAGAGCAAAAGCAATTATCAAAATTGTACAAGAAGAGAGGCACAACTAAATCATTTTCATTTAAATACTTTTACCAACATGTGTCATCACAGAGCGTGAGAGCGAGCAATCAATGTATTGAAAAAGATATGCTTAGGGTGCTTTTAGGGATGATTTCTGGAGTGCCCATTGGCCTTATGTTATGTCATTAGCAGTGTTTTCCCTAGAAAAATGTTTAGGCCTGGAGGGATTTCGAAACGTACACCGACTGCAACGGTGGGGGCCCTCGCTGGCGACGCTAAACTTTTAGCTAACCTGTGCCATTGCGAACCTATGTTCATCCCAAGTATCCGGCATCCCAAGTATCATCATACTATTATTGGATGCGATGCGAACAGTAGTTGTATTAGGGATGTGCGTTTCCCAAGCAACGACACACGTTGACGACACGTTTTGGAACGGCGCTGCACACTGGCACGATGCTCCTAAAAGCAAAATGCTTATTGTTTTGAATGATTTGGCATCTTCTATTACTGTCAACACTGTCAACACCAGTAGTAATAGTATGCCATAAAGGTTTATTGAAATTTTGGGGAGGGCAGGAAAAAAATACAGGAAAATAGCATTATGTCAAAATCTAAAAATATCTAAAAATATAATACCGACTTGGTTGGGTATCCGTCTTTTTGGGCTCTGTCAGAAATAGTTCCACATAGTTCTGAGAGAGGCAGACATGTTTGACACTGACTACTGCAGTTCACTGTAAAGAGGCAGACTGCTGCTCTGTCTATTCCAATACTTTTTATTCTCATATTTTGAACTTCTCTTATCCAGTTTATCGCCCTCTGGAGGTGTCACTGAATTGGAATTTTGGCTTGCACTTGCAGAGCATATTTGTCGAAAATTTAACACTTTATTCACTCTCTCCACACTTTCTTAACTATTGTATATCAAAGTAGTATAGACCTTATTCGCTAACCCCGGACAGCGCCATATTGTTGACATACCGTCCTGCAGCTGACAACTATTAGTAACGGCCTTATTGTCGTTTCTGTTCCATTACAAAATAGCGATAGTGATGACAGCAATAAAGAACCCAGAGTTGTTGTTTGTATGCTGCCGTTAATGCCTGTAATAATAAACAAAAGAAAAAACGAGGTGAACAGACTTTGCTGTGAGGAGCTGTCAGAAAGTTTCACCTGTCTCTCCTAACTATCCACACATCTCCTGTGCTGCTGACGTATTCGCTCCCTTCACGTCTGTGGACGGTAGAGATAGAAACAAACCACGGGGACTTTATTGCTGTCATTACCACAGCCGTGTGTAACGCAGGTCACCATCCGAACACAATTGGAACGATACAGGTAACGCTAACGGCGGCTAGCTTCCTATAAACGCTGCTCTTACATATTCTGTCACTTAAAGCGGCTGCGCTATGTCAACAACATGGCGGCAGTGGGCGTGCCCGTACGTGAGTGACGTCAATCGAATAAGGTCTATTGGAGGCAGAGCATGCAGCACAAAATCACAGGGGTAAGTGAGGTTTTGCATATCTACAGAGAAAAGAAATGTCTTGAAGTCGGCGTCGGCTCAATTGAATAATTGATTGGATGAGAGAATTTAAAAACTGGGCAACTTTCCACTGGCCTCCAAACCCTCCTAGAGGTGCCAACCCTCTGCATTCACTTAGGCATGACTGAAGGTAGGAGATAGAGGAGCCTGGATAATTCATGGCAGAGAGAGTTCATTCTAGTAAACATGCGCATAATTCAAACACTTTGGATCAAGCTTATGACCGTCCCTCAGTTCTTCCCCAACTCATCTTAGTCGCTTCAGTTCTTCATTTTCAATGACAAGCTGTCCCATTTGAGAAAGCAATCATCCAGTTTACATATCATAGGCAGCTATGGCTACGTTATTTAACTCTTTCAAAGCAGAAGCAAGACCAACAACAAGCGCAAACCTTTAGACCACGGGGTCACTCTTCCCCTCCCCCCCCCCCCCCCCCCAACACCACCCATATCCCCCTAGCCACTAATCCTACCCGCCCCTCGAATCCCGACTCTCTACCACCTACCTATCCCTAGCTACGGCCCTTTAACCACTAAACTCACTAAACACCCATGAAGGACTGAGTGACTGTGCTGACTAGGGATGCACCGATATGAAAGTTTTGGACGATACCGATAACCGATATGAACATTGCAACATCGGACTGATGCCGATGTGTTGAAAAATGACTAACATCGGCCGATACCGATATGAATGCCGATATATCATAGCATCCCTAGTCCTGACTTTTCCATCTTATGACCCCGGCGGGGCCTCTGTCCCAGCGCCGTGGTAAAAAGCCACCTCAGTTCCAAAATAAATCAAATGTTTCATTCCAAAATTAGACATCCAACGTTTGAACTTATAGTACCTACTGTATAATGATTAAATTAAATCACATCAAGTACTTTGTTTCGTTTGTTTGTTTGTTTGTTTGTTGTTGTTTTCCAAAATGGATATACAGCGTTAAACCCATCAAAAGTGCCTCACCAACACAGCACATGAACACAGTGTTTCAGAGGGAAGTGTTTTCAAGCATTCAGCTCTGTAAAATATGCATGGCATTCTGTTTTGAACGGGTGCATCAATGTATTTTCAGAAGATAGCGCGTTGCAGCGCAGGATAGGAAGGCCAAGCGATGCCGCCACCGTCCCAGAATCAGTTGAGAAAAGTATTGTTGAGTGTGCTTTGTGCAGACGGGATGCCCTGCGTGCCAGCTGCATGAATTACTATTCACTGGGAAGTGGGAGAGACTGGGCAGCCATTCAATGGCAGCGAAGAGAGACGAGACGGACGAGGAGAGAATCCCAAATGAGAGAAGAGAGTGACGGGGAGAGCAGCTTCTTCACTGTAAATCAGCAGGAATTACCATGGACAGTGAGTGTAAACAGACACAAACAACATTACCATGGACAGTGAGTGTAAACAGACACAAAGAACATTACCATGGACAGTGTAATCAGGCACAAACAACTCACTCAAAACCATAACAAATAGATCCTAATCCTCCTAAGGATCCTAAGGAATTGATTTCAAAGATGATCCCAATTCAGCAGTTGGAAAGTACTCTCTCTGGCTACTCAATTTGAATAGCCTCGGATGTAAAGACCAATGCAAATGAAATAATGAAATAATAATAATAATCCCTCGCTTTGAAAAATAATGAAAATTAATATTGCAGTACTGTAGATGCCCCTCTTTTCCAGGAATATAAATAACATCCAGCTCTGATGTGTAGCCCGATGTCGCCTAATGGAGAATTACAGCCACACATGGTCAAGTGTGGCAACTGGTCAATTCTAAGTTGGTCATTGGAGTTACTGTCACAAAGAGCTGCTGAGTGACGGAGGTCCCCCGTGCAGTAAAACAGTTGAGACAGACAGGCTCACAGTTCATTCATAATATCTCTCTCTCAAGAGACATTTGAAAACTTGGCTTATCTAATAGGCATACGTATTAGTAATAGGGTTATACAGAGATATATTGGTTTGCAGATTATCCTTTATGTATCAGATATCAGCCAATCAGTGTTGTCCACCTCTGACAAAAACAGTATAATATAATACAGTTCTGGGAGATGCACTGAATACTTCTGTTTGGGGCATAAATGTTCAAATTGAAAGAGATTTAAGATGTCCATAAAATGTCAGTGACATTCCTTCAATACAAAAACATTATTAGTGGTATTGGCCATCAAAACCCCGTAAAACTTGAACCCTAGTTATAATAGCTGTAAAAGAAATTGGTTTCAGCGGTGAAAACCAAAGTGTTGTGAAGCAGTTTAGTCCTTAGAGGAGCTAAGGTCTCAAAGTTTGTTTGTGAAATCGATAAATCACCCAAATGCTCCAGTAGGAACATTGATGTCAAATTAAAGCACTCAAACTTCCGTGGTGAGTCATCATCATGAAGTTGCTAAGTTTGTTTGAGTGCTATACATCAATGTCCCTACTGGGGCAGCGTTTAAGATTTCCAAGTTTGTTTGATAACTCAAAGAGGCCATTTACACCTGGCGTTAACATGCGTTTTCTGCCATCAGATTGCAATCTGATGGCAGAAATGGTTGTCCTCTCAATCCGCAGAAAGTTGCTGTATCCAGATTGAGAGGACACATTGCATTTACACTTGTGTTCAATTGTGTACACAATGTCCTGTACTTTCAAGTGATAAAACACAATCTGATTGCAATCTGATGATCACAGAGAATGCATGTTAGCGCCAGGTGTAAATGGCCTCAAAGATAGATACGCTGATGAAGGCTTGACGCTGAAACGTTCGTTGTGTGCCGTCCCAGGTGACTTACTACATTTCTCAAAGGACATTTTTGAGTGCTGGCCTACTTCTTCTATAACCCTCAAAGATAGAGTCATCATGAAGTTATCAGAGCTCAGTTCCTCTGATAATCCAGTCGATTTATATCTATTCTCCATATTTCCTCATCGTCAGATATATCCTTTGCAGATATACTGTAAACACCAGTGAAAGAGAAAAATCCTTTTTTGCCTGACTTTTGGAAGTGAAAGAGTTTTTAAAGCTCCAACACAGCATAAATAATCCATCATTGATATGGTACAATGGGCAGGCTCTGACTCTCTAAAGGAACGCTAGTTATCTTTGCCGACGTGTTGCTCACATTAAATGATGATGATGAGAAAAGTGAGCTTTTTGGTCGTGCATTTTGGAAGGCCTCCAAAGTGGCTCTCTAGGGAAAACGATATGAGTGTAAAACCTAGCGTAGGCAAGAATCCTCTGGCTGAAGAAGATGGCATCTCCCAGCTACACCCTGTAGTACTATGTGCTGTATACAGAGGGACAAAGGCTTCAACCTCGCAGAATGGGAGACAGCGAGTTTTGTGCAGCAGTCTCCTGGACGCAAGCCATGATTGTGAGAGAGAGAGAAAACGACATCAGTGGAGAGGTTTACGGGAGCAATCGCCACTCTCTCTAATTACAAATCAACTTTACAATGAAATATCACAGAGTTTTACAAAGGCAATGGTATATAGCTGAAACTTAGGTGCATGGCTATATCGGATATTTACAACTTATAACTCATCCATCCATCCTATCCATGCAGTCATCATCATCTTCATCATTGTTATCATACTGCAAGGTCTCTGCAGAGGAAATCACTGTTCCGCTCTGTGTGCATGATGATTACCTTCTACCTTGTCATAGAGCATACCGCAGGGATGACGTATTTTTGTAGGCTTAACCAGAAATCGCCGCCATTTTGGTCCGTCAGTGGAAAAGTCTATGGGGTTTTAGAATGGGGATTTCACTTAAATGCGTCAAATAAGGTCTGTGGTTGACAAAGGTTTATGGGAGCGTGAATTTGGGTTCGGCAGGATAATTAGGGGTGGGGGGGGGGAATCGATACACCATAGTATCGCGATACTATGGTGACGATATTGTATCGATATTTGGACGCCAAGTATCAATATTAATTATTATTATTTAAAAAAGATTTGCAGGCCATGCCAGGCCACCGGGCATCTGCCCGAAGCGCCCGATGGTGCAGTCCGCGCCTGCAGTGGCGTATTGAGTCCAGAGAAGCCTAATAATGTAGCCTACGTGTGGGGCAAAAACAAAACAAAACAAAAAAACACTGCATGTTTTACTTCCGGTGAGGTCAAGGAAAAGGTAGGAAAAGGAGTTAGGAGTGACAATATATCGAAATATCGCAATACTAGCATATCGCAAAATCGCAATACTATCATATCGTGACTCAAGTATCGTTTTAGCATCGTATCGTGGGCATCTGGTGATTCCCACCCCTAAGGATCATTTTCACAAACGTTAATCACTTTTATGCCTTTTGAAGCGTTTTCTAAAAATCTTGTTTAAAGAAAAAAACACGCATTTACGTTCCAAAAGACATAAACATTATTAACGTTTGTGAAGATTATCCTGCTGAACCCAAATTGCTCTGAGACTGAGACTTTCAGCGACAAATCTCTCCAACAACCGTTGCGAGAGGCCGGAGGCTTGTGCAGCAGGAGATCAGGCTCGAGAATAGGCTAGATGTCCATAAAGGTGGATTACTTTAAACAACATGGCATTAGCAAAAGTGATGTAGAAATTCCACCAGCTGAGAAAGTAATTCCAGCGATAGTTGGAATCACCCTACGATACGATATTAATCCATTTTAAAAATATTGTGATAGGTATATTGCTTTTTTCAACTGTAAATTATGTCCCCAAAGGGGGGGGGGGGAACGTTGTCAACATGTTTTATCTAACGAGATAAAGTTTCCATCCAGTCTGTTCATCTCACTTAAATCATTTTTTTGCAGCAAAATGGGATTGTCAAGCAGACAGACTGACCAACATTGTCATACAAACCTGTAGGGGTGTCACAATATATCGTCCCACGAAATTTCGCGATAGTAAAACGTCACGATATGTATCGTTGAGATGAAATCTCATATCGCAATTTTTTTTATTTATTTTTTCAAAAATAGATAAAGAAACGTCTTTGTTTGTTGAAGTTCAATGTGTGGAAAGTAGTTCAGTTGAACAAGTCTCTGAAGAGACACATGAGAAGTTATACAGGAGAGAAACCATTCAATTGAGTTTCTGGCAAAACTGTTTACTTGACAGGAAAAACTGAAGATGCATAAAAAATAGACTAAGAAAAGTCTTGTTGTTTGAGTTTGAAGAAAAACTGAAGATGCATAATGAGAATTTATACTGCTGAGAAACCTTTTAGTTCAAAGTAAATCTAAGTGACGGTGTAACTCATTCTATTTCAAGATAAGCCTTATCTCCAATCTCATGTTTTTTCTAGTTGTTATTGTAATAACAATTTCCCACAACAGCATGTTTTGTATTTGTGCATTTCAAATAAAATACTACTTTTCCAGTCATATATTGTCATTATTCAAGTTTAAAAAAATATTGTTAAAATCGTATCGTATCGTATCGTTATCGTGAACCCAGTATCGTGATACGTATCGTATCGTGAACTGAGTGTATCGTGACACCCCTACAAACCTGTCATAAATGTTGCATGCACTTGACACAATTTATATAATAAAATATTGCTATACTCTGTATTTGTGCGATACGATATATTTCCACTCAAAATATTTCCAGATATAAGGGATGAGAGCAGCTGCGCGGTGTGACCTGCGAGGTACATGGACACCTTCAGTCCACTATCATCATCAGCAGCATTTTGTCCAGCTGGTGCTGCAACGAGCGGCTCCAGCATCACCTCCTCCCGGGAGGCCATATTAGCCAGGCCAGGATGACTCAGGCTGCACAGGGCATGCCAGAGCCAGCCCTCCCTGTCCCAGAGCATTGAGTAGGGGTGGGACCCAACAAAAATCTAAACATCTATCGATATATCGATCGTGATCCTCTTGCGATGCATTATCTTATCACTAGCACCATATCGTGACATTTATCCAGAAACGTGTATTTTTTGCATTCATTTATGCGTTGTTTTTTTCTACTTTGCAGACTAAAAAGATTTGAGTATTGTTCCTTTAAACATTTTAACTTAACATGTTTAGTCGTTGAAAAGTTGCAGTGTGTTAAAAGATGCACTTTGTTGTGTTTCATGTCAATTCTGTGAATAAATAAATATTTCCTGCTTTTTTGCCTTTTTAAGGGTATTCTTTCCTCTTCAGTTTAGTTACACAGATATTGTGATGTATCGTATATGAAATATAGAAATGTATCGATTAACACGGAATCGCTGTTAGGGATGGGCATCGAATTTCGAATTTTCGAATAATCGTTGTTATTATCAAGGTCGACTTTTATTACTGAAATTCGAAATTCGATTTTTTTTTTTTTTTTTTTTTCTTCTTTTTGAGTGAAATGTTGCATTGTCTCCCCTGATTCTAAGTATAGTCAAATCGCTTGGTTTGAGCAAGTAAAACAATTTTTATAAGCATTTTAAGCAAGGTTTATGGAAAAATGAATGGCGGATGAAATCCCATGAAGAGGGAGAGGGGGTGACTTTGGCACCCCTTTGGCACTCAGACCTGAGCCTACTAAATATTTAATGAACCACTCATGATTGTCAAAACTGTTTTTTATTTTCGAAAATGTCAATGTCATGTAACATGTTCTTTACTTCAGTGGTGCAATGCTTGTTTGAGCTAAAAATCCACAGCAGAAGCTTTTTATATTAATTAATAAAGCCGTAGACTTAGAATCAGGGGAGACAATGCAACATTTCACTCACAAAAAAAAAAAAAAAAAAAAAAAAAATTACATTTTTATTTTTATTTTCGAATTTCGAATTAAATTCGAATTTGGCCAGCGAATTTCGAATAGTGTTTTTGCTAGAAATGCCCATCCCTAATCGCTGTATCGTGTTACCATCGTTATCGAGGGCCAAGTGTCGTGATAGAGAGGGAAAGTGAACGTCACTTCCTGCTTCAGCACTGTACCAGAGATTTTCTTCCACAATTTATTTTCCCATAGACATTTCGTAAAATGCTTATAAGAAATAGTTTTTCTTGGTCAAACCAAACGGTTCAGCAATATTTAGAATCTGGAAAGACCATAAAACATTTAAATCGTACCAAAACTTTAAAAAACAACATTAAAAAAAAATCTTTAAACCAGCATTTTTTTTAACGTTTTGGTCCGAGTGAAGTGTTATGCGATCTCTCCTGTTTCTAAATATATCTGTACCGTTTGGTTTGAACAAGTAAAACTCTTTTTATAAGCATGTTAGGAAATGTCTATGGGAAAATAAATGGCGGATGAAAATCTCCGGTACAGTGCTGAAGCAGGAAGTGACGTTCCACTTTGGCTCTCTATCGTATTGTATTGTGAGCTACTACGCAATTCCCACCCGTAACCGAGCGTTGGGTTCAGTCTCGATCATTCTGCAGCGCCCGCTTTGGGGAGGCGAGGACAAGCCAGATTGCAACACCATGCCTCGAGGTCAAAGCGATGTGCAGTTGTGTGTTGCCACTAAGTGGCCTATTCCCATGTCATGTGACCTAACTGTCCACAAATCTGCTGAGTTCAAATATGAAGGTGCCGAGCGGGGCCGGCTGCCTGCACCTCAGCAATGTAATGGGCTTGGTGGCGAGCCAGTGGAGACATTTAGGGCAAATGGTACGTCGGTGTGACAATAAAATGGAGACACCGGTCGACTTTAATGGGATTAGTTCTCTGCAGCGAAGGCACAATATCAAGCCGGAGGATTTCAAACTCAAATCAGAGATGATCAGAGATCAGAGAAATCAATCATTTGGACCCCAGTAAGACTAGCAACCACTTTGTGGAAGCTAATGGGGATCCGAATAAAGAATAAAGAATAAAGAATTTGCAGGCCGAAGGAAACGCCACAGCTATCATCAGAGGACTAAAGCACACACCTGTTGTGACAGGCTCTGGGTTCACTTCAGTGTCAGCAGTCAGATGATAGCCGATGCAGCGAGCTGCTTGTTTCACAATACCAGCAGTTACTGTAGAGATGTTCCTCATTTAGTTTGGCAGTACTGCTGCCCAGCCTCCAGGGGGCTTTTGTTAAGAGCAAAGAAAACATTTAAATTAAAAAAAAGACCCAACTTTTACGCAAACTAATTGAGTCACATCTGTACATCAAGGCTAATTTCTTTGTTTCCAAAAAGGCCCAGTTGGGCGTCACCCCAAAAGCACTCCTAATTGTAAGGTTACGTGATCATCAGGCCAGGCAGATCTATACATTGAGTCCACCTAAGATTTAAGAGACTCAGTGGGCACAAGGTGATACAGTGTGTACAGAACATGGCAGCTTGAAATACAAGCAGAAAGTCATCAATACACATGGCCTGTAAGCTAAAGCAGAGATCCAATAGAGAGATAATAATATATCACATCAGCTTAGTCATTTGCTTTCTTGGCTTGAGGAGGCTTTTTAGACGTCGTAGCTCAAATGTCTTGTGAACGTGTCTCTAAGCTTCGGTGAAAGGCAGAGATCTCAGCAGCTAAGCGAGTCATTGTTGGTAATTGGAATTGATCAACCCCATCAAAACCCAGAAGTTTTTTTGTGCGATGAAAACGTTACGTTTTGCCCCTTTAAACCTCAGTGTCTATGAAATATGGAGATTGCAGAAGTACTATGTTGACAACTGACGACTTCAGTTATCTGACTCTATCCTAGGGCGGGGCGATATGGTTGAAATCAATTTCACGGTAATCATCAAGATTTTCCCCCCGATATCGTTTCATGTATGCAAAGTCATGTTGAATAATCAAATGAATGTCCATCTCATTGAAGCAAATGGTAAAGTTATGTGTGCTGTAAAACAAAAGAGAAATATTTATCATATATTTCTAAAATATCTAATTTTATGAGGTTTTAAGTCAAATTTGCTTATCATCATCAATGTAGACAGCAGCGTGTGCGTCACGATTTTAAAACATCTTCATATCATCACGATATGATTCCACTGAAAGACGATAAACGATAATACTGAATTATCGCCCATCCCTATCCTTGAAAAAGTACAAGAAAAGGCTTTCATTCTGGGCTGTCAATCATTTTGTAAGAATAACTGTCACTCTTTTCAAATTGTGTAAATCTTTTTTTTTTTATATATATATATTTTTATTAAGTTTTCAAAGATTCAAGCATTTTTACAATATAATTGAACACATTTGTTCTTGTTTCCCCGCCCCCATGTATTTTAAAAAGAAGGAGTTTGTGCCTCATATTGTAAGAACACTTATGAACTTTAAGACCAGTCCTCTTTACTTATATCCATGTCTAAATCCTTTTCCCACTTACAGCTCGTAGCATCTGTACTTGTAGACAAACATTCAAGCAAAGATAAATAAACTTGAGAAATACATTTAGAACTTAAATGGTGTAAATCTTACTTAGGAATCAAACTCTATTGGGAGCCGAAGGTGACGACGGCAGTCTTTGCCCGTGGTTCTCAAATGAGGATGCAAGGACAGGCTGGAGCCTTTTCGAAGTCAGGTTTCATTGTTCACAAATATTCTCCGTGTTGCTGCTATGATGAATAAGTAAGAAATCATTTATCAGCTTGTGGATCAGCTCCTGTGATTGACTTGACTTTGCCTTGTTGTTATGCGCTGCCAAAACAAACAAACTTCTACAGGCTTTGAAAATGTCTTGTCATATTATTGCAGCCGTTTGGCTATTTATAAAATCCTTCGAAATGTCAGAGTTGACCTTTGATGACAGAAATATTGCAGAGAGAAACGAAAACGAGTGCAGTGGAAAAACCGACAGACGGAAAGAGGGCAATTTTAGCTTTACAAAAAGCAAACATTTATTGATGACACCAAAATTGCAGAGCTTCAAAGCCTTATATTCATACTAGCCATCGCAAATTCCCAGCGATACAGAAGGGACAATGTTAAGTGTTTTTACCACTTCAAGCTTTTCCAAAATAGAAATGATAACTAGAGAGAGTCTGGGCAGACACAGCAAACCATGGGGTCGATACAGGAGGCTTAATTATCTGAGGCTGTTTATAACCTGCTGCTGTTCTGTAACCTGACGCCGGCAAACTTTCCTGTGTCGTGTTACGCTGCACGATCCCGGTGAGAAAAGAACTCGGAAGAACCAATCAAAAGAACGTGAAAGTGCATTATGTAAGCATGCTACGTGTGGCGGAGACCACACAGACAGGGACCATCTCGGATGAGCGGCATCTTGTGGTTTGCATGGGCAGGTGATGAAATGCAAGTTCTTAGCCAAGACAAGCATATATAGGCAACTTTAAATGTTTGAATAAGACAACCCATGCTCACTCCCGACTCGTCAATTCCCGACATGCCATAACCCTAACCCTAAGCCCTTGTTCACTTCACACAGGACTCCGAACGTAAGCTGAAGCTTGAGGCAGGCACAAGCTGAACTGACGCCTCACCGTTCACACAAGAAGCCTTCTCTTTTCCTCTCAGCGCCTCCTCGGCGCCGCCTTGAACCCGCCCACAACTCCCATTGACTTCATGCCTGGCAGCTTCAAGCTTCACGCGTCACGCTTGGAAAATAGGCGTGAATCCTGAACGATTGCTTGAGCAAGGCATGAGCGTGGCTTCAGCGTGACGCGTGCGCGGGTGGTGTGAACGGCTTCGCCTGTTAACAAGGAGGCCTAAATGAAACTTGTTGGGGTCAGCGTAGGTTGAGCTTAGGTTGAGCGTTGCTTCAGTGTATAGTGTGAGCGGGGGCTTAGCCAAACCCTAAACTTAAACTCTCCCACCCCCCACGCCTAAACCTACCCACTCCCACCAGCACGCAATGTGTTGAATGAAAAGGTAGCTCATTCTCTTCATACTCTTTCTCTCTATATTTCAGGGACATCAATTTTCTTTTTTAAGTTCACGCAATGATTTTTTTTAATGCAAATTTTGAAGCCAGTCCCTTCCAGTCTGGCCTCGAGCGATAAAAACGTTGTCAGATGGGCTCTATTCCTAGAAGAAACCCGAAGTGCTGCAATGCAACCTTGTGCGACAGAAAAGGACACCATACTGTAGAATAGCACGGAAAACAAGCAGCAAACACATAGGGACTGTGCACTGAACAAGCAAACACATAGGAACTGTGCACTGAACAAGCAAACACATAGGAACTGTGCACTGAACAAGCAAACACATAGGAACTGTGCACTGAACAAGCAAACACATAGGAACTGTGCACTGAACAAGCAAACACATAGGAACTGTGCACTGAACAAGCAAACACATAGGAACTGTGCACTGAACAAGCAAACACATAGGAACTGTGCACTGAACAAGCAAACACATAGGAACTGTGCACTGAACAAGCAAACACATAGGAACTGTGCACTGAACAAGCAAACACATAGGAACTGTGCACTGAACAAGCAAACACATAGGAACTGTGCACTGAACAAGCAAACACATAGGAACTGTGCACTGAACAAGCAAACACATAGGAACTGTGCACTGAACAAGCAAACACATAGGGACTGTGCACTGGGGACATTGCAAAAGAGCCAAGAGGATGTTGATGTGGTAAGACCGGCTAACAATGGGGGGGAAATCCAATGCCACCTGAGAAACATCAAAGCCAGAAAGCAGCTGCACTCCAGATTTCCCTTTTTTTTTGTGTTTTGTTACAAAGCAGTCGAGCACTAAAGGGTAAATTATTGAAAGAAAGAAAGAAAGAAAGAAAGAAAGAAAGAAAGAAAGAAAGAAAGAAAGAAAGAAAGAAAGAAAGAAAGACATCAGTTCATAGGTGTCCTTTCTCCTCTGGAGGCAGGTGAGTTTGAATTGCACCCAGTGATGTAGCCTATATAGTGGAAAATACAACACTGTGACCTCCAGTCAGACAAGCAGCACCAACATAAGCCAACATCAATTTGACTTTCCCTCAGAAAAACCCATCCTATCTCATGGCAAACATGCACTATCAGCACTCAAATAAAATAACAAATAAAAATCACCGTTCCACAATGAAGAAGGTGACTTATACAGCGTTTACCCTCTGATGTCTGATCCCAATGCACTTTAAATGTCACCTTGAGAGAAGACGCCCAGCCGCTCTCCTGCATGTGCAGCACAAGTGGGATGGGATTGGGGTGGTGTAGGTGGTGTAGGTGGGTGGGGGGGGGCGGGGGGAGGGGGGTAATGCTGACATCGTTATTTTGCTCAATAATCATCACGTTTTACCCAGCACAGTTGAATTAAATGGCCTATAGACAGACACCAGAATTCACCCAGTCCACATCTTCAAACTCCCGAGACTATAGCAGGGGGTGGCAAAGGCTCTAGACTAAACATTTTGAAACCAAACCTCAGCCATTTGATTGCATGTCACCTCAGGAAAGGGACCATATGGGAGGATTTTTGTTGGTACAGTAGGACTGACCTACAACTGCCTACAGTTGTTATAGTGGTGAAACTCTCCTCTGAAAGAGTTATTCTTTAAACACCTCTAAACGACAGTGAAATCATTATGGATCAATTTACCCCCCCCTTGACCTCCCCTAGGGGAACCCCATGTGTCATGGGCTGACCCCCGGGACCCCGGCTCGCCTCGGACAGCCACTGTTTTGACACGGGAGGACGCACGCACGGTGATGTTTTGACCTCCACCGCGCTATTTACTTTTAACCGCCCGGCGGGCGGCCCCCCTCCCCTCCTCTCTGCAGCCCCGCCGCCACCGAGCTGAGTCCCGGGCGGCATGCATGCAACATGAATCTCGGTGAGGAGAAAAGCAGCGTGCAACAACAACACAGACAAACGACGCGGTGCCTGCCTGCACCACGCACGGCGGGGGTAGACTCACACGATGCATGATGTCTGTTGAATGGAGAGTAGTTTGGTGCGCTGCCTGGCAATGGCAATGCAAGGGAAAACAATAGTATTAAACTGTAACGTTACCTGTAACTCCAAACTGTAGCCCTGGTACAAGTGCGTCGGGAACACCGCCAGCTGATGTTGCACTTGAAGGGAAACTGTGTAATCCATTGACCAGATGATGATAAACAGCGGCTGCGGACTGAGCAGGAGAAGAGAGAGACGCGTCTATCTATCTACAGCTGTTGGCAGGGAGCTACTACACTGTAGTACACTCTGCGCTGCTCCGCCCCGCCAAGCTCCTATTGGCCGCCTGCCTGGTAGCCTACTAACCAGGCGTCAAACAAACTCCCGCATCTCTCATCATCAGGCATGGACAGGGTGATCTGACTGCCACTGCGACTGGAGCCGTGACAGCTTGTCAACTTGCAAAGTGATATCTGACAAGATATCAAATCACTTTGCATATTGCAAGATTTACCTACAAATAGCCTGCCCTGATATGGGTTGAGATTCACACGCAGGGTAGGTAGGGGCCGGGTGACCAGATGCCCCACTTTGTGAGGGACCGGAGCGGACTGCACAGCGTTCTCTTATGCCTTTTCCCATGTCCCACGTATTGAGACGATGTCCCACATTTTGATTGAGAGAGAGAGAGAGAGAGAGAGAGAGAGAGAGAGAGAGAGAGAGAGAGAGAGAGAGAGAGAGAGAGAGAGAGAGAGAGAGAGAGAGATTATCGTCCTTATTATAAAAGTGCCTATAGGGGACGGGCGGGCGGGGTCTGTCTGGCTGTCAGTCACGTTTTGTGTACGTTTTGTGTCACACACGTGACGTCGGCCGGCCAGAGGCCCTGGCCGACCGATACCACGCCACCCAACCACACACACACACACACACACACACACACACACACACACACACACACACACACACAGCCCCCACACAAACACAGAGTAGACACCCCCAACATGATATCGGTATTGATGCTTTTTTGTGCTTTCGTACCGGTTTGCGTGCCTTATGCTATAGTGTATTTTGACCACACTATCTTCCCACCTCGCATATTGTAATGATTTACAGAAATGTAACTGTTTAAAAATTATATAATTGTCTGGGTAGACCTGCCCTTACTGGAAAAAAAACAGGTGCAAATTGGAGGCGTGCCAAGTCAGGTCCCCCGACCAACCAGAGGAGGCACCAGTGCAGCGACCAGGACTTATACCCCGCTGGCTTCCCAGTTCCCACCCGCAGACACGGCCAAATGTGTCTCAAGTCTGATCAATCCGGAAGTAGGTCTACCATTGCTGGGAATTTAATCTGGGTCTCCATGGCCCCTTGGTGGCAGGCGAGTGATTCATCTATACACTAACCAGATGCCTCTGTCTGTTATAGAAAACAACTGTTGACTAATCTGCTAGCCTGGTAACCAGTCCCAATGGATGCCATATTGGATGTGACATCCATTTTGTAGTGTGTGTGGGCTGGGGAGGGGGGGGGGGGGGGGGGTTGTAATGTGTTTATTGACGTTGTATAATTGTTATTGTATATTGCTGTATATTTATTGAATTGATTGGGAATTCATATATTTTTGAAAATTATAAATGCTCAACCTCAAATCATTACTGGTGAACTTTTCAAAAGTCTCT
This sequence comes from Poromitra crassiceps, assembly GCF_964638095.1. Lineage (NCBI taxonomy): Eukaryota > Metazoa > Chordata > Actinopteri > Beryciformes > Melamphaidae > Poromitra > Poromitra crassiceps. The sequence goes on from NC_139631.1 coordinate 35,278,370, forward strand.
ATATGTAATTTGGGGGGATACAATACAATAAATACAACCTTGCTTAAAGATAGCATCTCAAAGATGCTTCATCTTCATCATCATCATTATTATTATTATTATTATTATTATTATTTTAATGCAATTATTTCATTACTATGGCAGTAAATCTAAGGGTTCCTCACAGCACTTCAAAGGGTTCCTCAAGTAACCCCAAGAATGGGTTCTTTGAAGAACCTTTTCTTGCCGGTTCCTCAAAGTAAGAGGTTCCTCCACTGCGGCGAGCTGAAGAACCCTAAGGTTCCTCAAGGAACTTATAGTTTTAATGGTGTAGAAGATTGGGACAAATATAGAATGTTAATTGATGCAAAATTAAAGGAAATAATATAGACCAGGCTATGACCGCAATACAGAAATCGATACCAAAAAGAAACAGTAGTAAAAGGAAAAAGATGGTTCCATGGTGGACGCAATAATGCACTGATGCAATTAAAAGTAGAAATAAGACATTTAAAATATTGAAGAAAACATCATTTTCTGAATCTAATTGAGTATAAAAGAAAGCATAGTTAGGAATATAGTAAAGAAAGTTAAAAGAGACTTTTGGAGGAGGTTTTGAGGTAGGATCACGCCGTTAGACCGAGTATGCCATATGATTAAAAAAATGTCTGGTAATAGGAAAGAATATGGATATTATAATGAAAGATGGATAAAATGTAATAATAGAAGGTAAGGATGAAGCAGAATTATTAGCAAAGAACTTCGTTACGGTACATAGTAGGCCTACTGCAAATTTGAGTGACGAGGAAAAGAGACAGAGAAAGAACAATTGCCAAAAATATAGAAACAATGCAGGATGAGAATGATGGAAATATAATATGATGTTTACAATAACTGAACTAAGTAATGCATTAAGCAAATCTGGGAAAACAGCACCAGGGAAAGATCAAATAAGCTATTGTATGTTAACTCATTGAGTGCCAGCCACTTTTGGAGAACGGACGCTCCCAGTGCCAGAGTTTCAGAGCGTTTTCAGTGATTTCTCGAGGCCCACAGAATATTGTGTGATATTACTATGTAAACACCGAACACGCACAAAGAACGAGGAGACTCTATTGTATCATTAGCAAAAAAGAGTTTATTGATACCATTTTCCGTCCTTTAGTTATGAGCCGGAGAAGATAGGTTGTTTTAAGCAAAAACAGGCGTTTCAAATTAGAAGCTAAGATATTCAGCCTTTTGTGAAATGAAGCATTTCAAGCACATTCACTGACTCTAGCTAATATTTTCTGATGTAGTGACGTGGTGTAGTTGTGTGGTGCCCTGCGTGCCCCACCCCCCTCACACACGCTAATGTTCACGCAGCCTATTCATTAATTAATCGTTCGGGGCGGGCAATCGCTTATATCAACGAATTAAACAAGCAAACTCACGGATTCCTCAAGGGCTGCAAACCACTGTCACTGACACACGACTAACTTGTGTCCTCTATAAACACTGCAGAAGCCCGTGACATTTGCAGCTCTGAAACTAAAATACGTATATGGGCACAGCAGAGCAGAGTCAGTTATCAACACAAACAGCTAAACAATCTCTCAACCAGCGATCACACAAGTTGCACAAGGCAACTGGCATCTGGCGATGCGAATTGCAATGGGGTGATTAACGCTAACTTTTGATTCAACCGCGTTGAAAAGAAACACGCTTTTAACATTGTTTCTTCATGCTTGTAAACGTACCTTTTTAGCAGCTGGTCCGAAAAATGAAAGGATGTTTGGCTGCCTTTTTCATAGGTACTGGTGGAAAAAAATATATTTTGATGCTGAAAAGGCCAGTATGCTTCAGTATAGCTTTTATTAAACTGAGGTTTCCCCCGCGCTGTAGCTAGTTAAGGTGGAATGTTTCCTTTTCCTTCAAGCCACGAGTTGATGCTGTGTGAATCATTCAGCCCACCTTAAATATAGTTAAGGTGGAATGTTTCCTTCTTTCTTCAAGCCGCGAGTTGATGCTGTGTGAATAATTCAGCCCACCTTAAATATAGTTATGGTGGAATGTTTCCTTCTTTCTTCAAGCCGCGAGTTGATGCTGTGTGAATAATTCAGCCCACCTTAAATATAGGACGAATGACAACGTTGTCAAGTTTCACTCGTTTTATTGGCTCGACATGCACACACACACTGACACACACAAAACACCCCTTGGAGAAGTATGGGAACGCCGTTCCCCCGCGTTCTACCGGGACTACACCTATGTCTGTCTGTATTCTAACACCAAGAAACAGGTCGGATTGGGCTGAACATTTGCATGGAGGTGGGTTATGATCTGGGGAAGGTCATGAGCAGATTGGAAAGTCCTGGAATCACCTGGAAAGTCCTGGAAAATCCTGGAAACGTCCTGGAAAACACCTCATGCACACAGCCCAGTTCGGATTGGGCTGAAATTTTGCATGGCGGGGGGTAGTGATCTGTGGAAGGTCATGGGCATCCTGGAAAACACCTGGAAAACACCTTACGCCCACACCCCAGGACAGATTGGGCTGACATTTTGCATGGTGGGCTGTTAGGATCTGGGGAAGGTCATGGGTCCATCACCAAGTCCTGGAACCACCTGGAAAGTCCTGGAAAATCCTCGAAACCACCTGGAAAATACTTCACATCCACACGGCCAGGTCGGATTGGGCTGAAATCTTGCATGGCAGGGGGTTATGATCCTGGGAAGGTCAATGGCACTTCATCAAGTCATGGAACCAAGTCCTGGAAAACACCTCGGCTCACACCCACACCCCAGGTGGCATTGTACTGAATATTTGCATGGCTGTGGGTTGTGATCAGGGGATGGTCATAGGCAGGTTGTGTACATCTGGAAACCATCTCTGGACACCACCATAATTTCCGGCGAAGCAAAAGGCACAGTTGTATTGCTTTAATTGTGCCTATAAAAGGGAACATGGGCTCTGTTTGTCTCTCTGTTTCAATTGTCCCACTGATGATATCACAATGTCTATGACATCATCACTGATGATGTCACAATGTCTATGACATCCTCACATCTATTGGCTCAATCCCACCACACTTAACAGCCCTGCACAGCTCGTCCCCACTCGGCTCCACTCGTCTCTACTCGATGGATGTTTTGCTTCGACCGGCGCTCGATCGGCCCCCACCCACCCCCGCCCACAGCTGGTCGTCTAAAAATAGCGACCGCATATCTGTCCTTCGGCTATAACATAACGTTACAATTAAATCAAGTTCAAGTTCAAGTTCAAGTTCAAGTTTATTAGTGTCCCAAAGGGCAAATTGAGTTGCAGCATATAGACATACAAATAAGAACATTGACAAGAAACAACACAAGTAGCATGTTATGTTACATGCCTATAGTTAAAAATAAATAAAAGGCTAAATAAACATCAAACATCAAAGACCTTGTTTGTGGCACACAATGACCGATAATGTGCAAGGTAGCATTAAAGTGCACAGCAATCGGTAAAGTGCACAGCGATCGATCGATAAAGTGCACAGCGATCGGTAAGTGCACAGCGATCCGTAAAGTGCACAGCGAAAGTGCACAGCGATCCGTAAAGTGCACAGCGATCCGTAAAGTGCACAGCGATCGGTAAAGTGCACAGCGATCAGTAAAGTGCACAGCGATCCGTAAAGTGCACAGCGATCAGTAAAGTGCAGACACGCAGCGACCGGTAAAGTGAGGTAGTAGAATAAAGTGCACGAATGGCCAGTAAAGTGCACAAAGTAAGGAAAGATAAATCAATAGTTAAAAACAATAAAATAATAGAAACCATAAAATCAATAGAAACAATAAAACAATACAAACAGCGGCGGAGGCTGAAGGTAAAAAATGATAACAAAACACTAAACCATCACTGCCTTCACTCAGCAGCGTTCAATGCTCGAATGGAGACAGGGACAAAGGAGAACTTGTGCCTATTTTTTGTGGCCCGTGGGGCACACAGTCGACGACCTGAAGGAAGGAGCCTGTACTCCGAGCTTAAATCCATCCACAGAACTTTTAAACTGTTTATGAAATACTGGTGCCTCTAAATGACCTACAGTGTACATGGGCAAATGTGACAATCGGCCAAGAGAATGATATCACAGGCATGCTGCGCTGTGCGGGGACGGGAGAGGCGCAACAGAGTGAAGCCTCTACCCCGCAGCCTCTCACCAGGCAAGACCGGGGCTTCCAAAAACCTGCTGCGGCCTAGCGGAGCGCTGCAGCCTCCACTCAGCTACAGAGCTCCCTGAGCGAGCAGCTGACTTTTTTCTCAGACAATTGAACACCCGCCACGATTTTATTTCACCGGAGGTGAAGGCAGCGACACAAAATACTGATGGAAATATACATAACAGAAGATAAGGTAAGACCACTAAACTGGTATGCAGCCGCCAGCATTGCATTGACAGTCAGTAGACAGAGTAAACACGATTCTCTCTGACCAATCAGTAGCCATCAGAGTTTTACGTCACCATTTGGGACCTACTCGCCAGCCCGAAGTACCCCGACGAGGCAGGGACCAAAAGTAGCACGACTCGGCCTTAAATCAAACCGAGCTGGGCCGGTTTTTGATGGTGGGATGAGACCAAAAGTCGAGTCGAGCGGAGCGGGACCGCGCTACTAGCTGCTGTGGAATTGGGCCACAAGACATCATCAGTGGTGGTCATCAGTGAGTGATGTTATCAGTGATGTGAAGTTGATTAATTGTGCGCTGAGTGACATCACTCAAGCACTCCATATATTCTGGTACGGCCTTAGCAGCCAGTATAAATCAAGTCTGCTACTCTCACACATGGAAGAATTGTCAATAAAATCAGTCAAATGTGTATGGTGCATATACTACCTCAAAGAAACCGATATGTCTGAAAAAGTATTTACCGTAATAGGCTATAATCTATCGACTATAAGCAGGGGCGGACTGGGATCATAATTCAGGCCGGGCATTAGATACCAAGCAGGCCAGGCCGATACGGGCCGACGCGCGTGTCGGCGTCCGAAGGGCGGCGGCAAAAAATTTGGGCTGTTTGAAGCCCAATTTGGGCCGTTTGAAGCCCAATTTGGGCCATTTGAAGCCAGATTTGGGCCGTTTGAAGCCCAATTTGGGTCATTTGAAGCCAGATTTGGGCCGTTTGAAGCCCAATTTGGGTCATTTGAAGCCAGATTTGGGCCGTTTGAAGCCCAATTTGGGCCGTTTGAAGCCCAATTTGGGCCGAGTCCAATTTTACAATGAGATGCACCCACTTTAACCCTGAATAAAGTAATAAAACCACTAGTAAACCAGTAGGCGGCGCCTGGCCTGCTGTTCAGTGAGTGGCCTGACTGCGGGCACCAATTTTTTTTTTTTTTTTTTTCAGGCCAGGCCAGGCCAGGCCACCGGGCATTTGCCCGACGTGCCCGATTATGCAGTCCGCGCCTGACTATAAGGGACCACAATGGAAGTAAGACTGGGATTTATTGTGATATCCTGATTTTTCCATTTTATATGCAGAACTGCTGTAGCCTACTTCAAATAAAACAAATCAACTACAAGCCAAGTATACTTATACTTTCTGTATAAGGCAAGAATACTTATTTATAATGTAGAAGGAATCTCTTGCGCTACAGCCCCTCCACAAGGGAGATCGTGCTCTCAGACGAGGACAGAATACTGGAAAGGTAGAGATGACTGGAGCACACGAAATCACTGGTCAAAACTCTGGTTTGACTCTGAAGAAGCTCGCGTCGAAACTTCAGTTTTTGTACCTTTTTTAATTTGTTTGGCAGTGATTTCAGTTATTTTAAAAAAGTTTTTTTTTTCATTTCCTGAAAAGTTGCGGTTTTGGAGATACGAGGTTTCCGCCCAACAGCGACGAAATTATGGTCCCATTTAGAGTAATGCATATTTTAAGCTGAATGGCAATTTACAATATAATAATCACCAGTAATGTGGATAGACTAAATGGGGAAAGGCAAATGATAGAACAGCTGTAACAGTCTGGTAGTAGCCATCACTTTAATGTAATGCAACCACAACACTTATGCCATATCATCACATCACATCCAAAATCTAAGATGATATATAGTCTCATATCACAATATCAATATTGATATATTGTCCAGCCATTGAGACATTTTGATAATCATGTGGCAGGGCCATAGCAAATAGGCCTAAATTGCAATCACAACTGCACAAAACGTATGTCAACTGAGGAGAAGCTTCCTCCTCGTACTCTGCAATCATTCTTTCAAACAGCCCGAATATCTCTTCAGCAACCGCAGTTAGCCGCTGCTTCAGCACCACTCTCAGCTTCTTGGACTTTAGACATTCTCACACTAGCAACTTTCTCCCCTGACAAAAATGTGTAGCTAGCTAGTGATGTCATAAATACCACTGTGACATCATCAGTGATGTCATAAATCCCACTGACATCATCAGTGATGTCATAAATCTGACATCATCAGTGATGCTGGTCTCATTGGCCAGGAATCGAGCGCACAAGATCGTCTATATAAAAGGGGCAAGTCACACACACACACACACACACACACACACAATCCCAGTGATGATGTCATCAGTGATGTCATAAATTGTGACATCATCAGTGATGTCATAAATTGTGACATCATCAGTTATGTCAGAGGCATTGTGACATCAGTGATCTCATAAGAGTCCTACTGATCATGTCATAAGAGCAAAATCAAGTCCTAGGGACAGACACTGAAAGGGTGGCTTCAGACCCCCGATTTTACTCTTATGACATCATCAGTAGGACTCTTATGAGATCACTGATGTCACAACTGGCTTTATGACATCACTGATGATGTCACAATGCCTCTGACATCGCTGATGATGTCACAATTTATGACATCACTGATGACATCATCACTGGGATTGCGTGTGTGTGTTTGACTTGCCCCTTTTTTATAGACGATCTTTTGCGCTCAATTCCTAGGCTCGCCCGCAGGCTCGCCCGTCCTGCAGCTCGCAGCATGCGCGGCCTTGCCCGCAACTCGTGTGGCCAATGAGACCAGCATCACTGATGATGTCGGATTTATGACATCACTGATGATGTCAGTGGGATTTATGACATCACTGATGATGTCACAGTGGTATTCATGACATCACTGATGATGTCACAGTGGTATTCATGACATCACTGATGATCAGTGAAGTGGGCTAGCTACACATTTTTGTCAGGAGTTCAGGGGAGAAAGTTGCTGTCACTAGAGATAGGTTACTAGTGTGAGAATGTCTAAAGTTCAGAAGCTGAGAGTGGTGGTGAAGCAGCGGCTAACTGCGGCTGCTGAAGAAATATTCGGGCTGTTTGAAAGAATGATTGCAGAGTATGAGGAGGAAGCTTCTCTTTCAAAACAGCAGATCAACCGACAACAAGAGCTGCTGGACGCTTTTTTAAATCCTGAAGTGCCCTTACACGGAGCAGGTTGGTGACATTTTCATGTTGTTTCACATTACCCACACAGTTTATGTTATTCTGCCAATGCAAAGCAGGGCAGACCATGTGCGTCAGTGTCACCATCTTTAAATATTGGCGGTGGACATAAGTTTTGTGCAGTTGTGATTGCAATTTAGGCCTATGCTATGGCCCTGCCACATGATTATACAAAATGTCTCAATGGCTGGACAATATATCAATACTATATTGATATTATGATATGAGACTAGATATCATCTTAGATTTTGGATGCGATGTGACGATATGGCATAAATGTTGTCTTTTCCTGGTTTTAAAGGCTGCATTACATTAAAGTGGTGGCTACCAGACTGTTATAGCTGTTCTATCATTTGCCTTTCCCCATTTAGTCTATCCACATTACTGGTGATTATTTGTCAGAAATGGTCCATTTAGTCCATATTGTCCAGCACTACATGTGGCTTTGACTTAGAACTGAACATTTAGCCCACTTCGTATAAAATATTGATATTGTAAATTTCCATTCAGCTTAAAATATGTTTTACTCTAAATTACATTACATTACGTCATTTGGCAGACGCTTTTATCCAAAGCGACTTACAATAACACATTTTTTGTCCGCAATAGAGCAATCAACTATGGAGCACGGTCTATGACAACTACAACTTCTGAAGGAACAGTGGTACAAGTTTAGGTTAGTGGTACAAGTTTAGGTTAGTATATATATATATATATATATATATATATATATATATTTTTTTTTTTTTTTTTAATAAAGAAAGAGAGAGAACGAAGTTAGATAAAGAAGGGCCTGAAAAGGTGAGTCTTTAGTCTTTTCCGAAAGATCGGCAGTGATTCAGCCGTCCTGACCGAAGGTGGAAGCTCGTTCCACCATTGAGGTACCAGGGACGAGAAGAGTCGAGATCGGGATGAGCGACTTTTGAACCCCTGTAGCGAAGGAGGGGCGAGGCGACCTGCACTGGTGGAGGAGCGAAGGGAGCGCTGGGAGGTTTGGAACCTGACCATAGATTGCAGGTACAGGGGAGCTGACTGGTGTACTGCCCTGTAGGCCAGTACCAGTGTCTTGAATTTGAAGCGGGCTGAGATGGGGGGCCAGTGGAGCTCCTGGAAGAGGGGAGTGACGTGAGAGAATTTGGGTTGGTTGAATACCAGACGGGCTGCAGCGTTCTGAATGAGCTGAAGCGGTCGGATGTCGGTGGCAGGTAGGCCGGCCATGCAGGAGCACGTTGCAGTAGTCCAGGCGGGAGGAGACAAGAGACTGGACCAGGAGTTGAGTCGCTTCTCTTGTGAGAAAGGGACGGATTTTGCGGATGTTGTAGAGAGAGAACCTACAGGAGCGTGCTGTAGCAGCTATGTTGGCTGAGCAAGACAGCTGGTTGTCAAGGAGCACCCCAAGGTTCTTAGCTGTTTGGGAGGGAAGTACAGTGGTGTTGTCAATGGAGATGGAGAGATCTGCGAGAGGGCAGTCTTTTCCTGGGAGGAAGAGTAGCTCTGTTTTACCAAGGTTGAGCTTGAGGTGGTGGGCAGACATCCAGTCGCCAATGTCTTTGAGGCATGCAGAGATGCGAGCCTCGATTTGAGTGTCGGAGGGGGGGAAGGAAAGGAAAAGCTGGGTGTCATCAGCATAGCAGTGATAAGAAAAGCCATGAGAAGAGATCACATAGGCAAGAGATCTGATATAGAGAAGGAAAAGTAAGGGGCCCAGGACTGAGCCCTGGGGGACACCGGTAAGAGGACAGGATCTGGAGAGGGACCCTCTCCATGAGACCTGGTATGAGCGGTTCGAGAGGTAGGAAGCAAACCAGGAGAGTGCAGAACCTGAAATGCCGAGGTCAGACAGAGTGGAAAGAAGGATTTGGTGGCTGACTGTATCGAAGGCAGCAGACAGGTCAAGGAGGACAAGAACAGAGGAGAGGGATGAGGCCTTAGCAGTGTGAAGGGCCTCTGTGACAGCAAGAAGAGCTGTCTCAGTGGAGTGAGAAGCCTTGAAACCGGACTGCAGAGGGTCCAGGAGGTCATTTTGGGAGAGATAGAGAGAAAGTTGTTCGGACGCTGCTCGTTCGAGGGTTTTGGAAAGGAATGAGAGAATGAGAGAAATGGGACCATAATTCCGTCGCTGTTGGGCGTAAGTAAACCTCGTATCTCCAAAACCGCAACTTTTCAGAAAATGAAAAAAAAAAATGTTTTTAAAATAACTGACCACCACGTCGTCAAAGTTGGCACAGTGTCTTCATTATGGTCAGTTAGTCACTGGATATATCATTACATTATTAATATCCTTCCTGAATAAGCTCGAATGGTGTTACAGGATCATCATTCCGGCTTCGAGGCACTTTCTCCGGGGCACGCAGCCTCGCACAGCCGCACACATTTCGGAGCACACTAGATGCGTAGATGCCTCCAGGCAGCTCCTCCAGCAGCCAGCTCCAGCCCGCTTCCACGCCGAATTAGAGGCACCATCGCGGGGCCACACAGCCTCTCACTAATGCTAACATTAGGCTAGTCTCGTCAGAAACCACTTTGAACTGCATAGTTTGTTTGCAGCCTAGGGATCATTTGAAAACATTTTATTGATCTACTTAGGTCAGACGAAGTCAGAAATAACCAAAATGAAGTCAGAAATAAATGGTGCTGTTCTGTTCTGGTTGACCGTGCCTGCTTTATGGGTAGTTCCTCATGCCTTGCTGCCTAGAGACAGAGGCAGGGGCGGAGCTCAGAGGTTTTGTCAACTGAGGGCGAATGGAGTTATGAGACTTTAGTCACAAGATTGTTTTAATGCTTTTCCAATGGTTACATTTTTGGAAAACCCACAGACGTGAAGGGTGACCAATGGCCTTGATTTATGACAGTAAATAAAATGTGAAAGAATGGACAACAGCGACGATTTACAAAATCATTGCTGTATTGAAGAAGACTTGAAACTAGCGGTTGAGAGCATAAACTCATTACGAAAGTGTTTACTGAGGTACTAAATCCAGTGAGAAAATAATTTCCCTATTGACCTATTGACCTATTGACCACCTTCTGCTGGCCAAAAGAATGCAAGTTTAGGGCACTTCCGCATTGGCTTAATTTTCCAGCCGGGGAGGTTGCCCCTTGGGGCCACCCCGAACTCCATTGGAGAGGTGATACCTATGGATCTCGTTATAATTATGAAGTAATGGTAACAAGTTTAGGTAGACTTGCAGTCACAGTTTTCCTTAATGTGTGTATCTGTAATCTGTATTTCAGTCATACCACCAGACCAGTTGGTCTATATAGAAGAGGTTCCCCAAGAGCAGCAGTGGAGCTCCGGTTTGGACCAGGAGGACTCAGAGGCCACACACATTAAAGAGGATCAGGAGGAACTCTGGAACAGTCAGAATGGAGAGCAGCTCCAGGAGGGCCCAGAGCCCCCACACATTAAAGAGGAACAGGGGGGACTCTGGAACAGTCAGAATGGAGAGCAGCTTCAGGAGGGCCCAGAGCCCCCACGCATTAAACAGGGACAGGAGGAACTCTGCATCAGTCAGATTAAAGGGGAACAGGAAGAACTCTGGATCAGTCAGGAGCGAGAGCAGCTTCAGGAGGACCCAGAGCCCCCACACATTAAAGAGGAACAGGAGGAACTCTGGATCAGTCAGGAGGCAGAGCATCTTCAAGGGCCAGAGGAGGCCCGTATGACAGAGTTCCCATTCACTGGTGTCCCTGTGAAGAGTGAAGATGAAGAAGAGAAACCTCAGTCCTCACACCTTCATCAAAGCCAAACTGAGGAGAACAGAGAGGCAGAGCCTCTAGCCAGCAGCTCAACTGAACAGATGGAAACAGGAGTTGATGGAGAGGACTGTGGAGAACGAGCCAGGGACTTAGATCGAACTAGTCTTTTACAACCAACTAGTGCTGGCAAGACTTCAGACCCTTTTGAACCTGTGACTGAAGACAGTGATGATGATAGGATGGAAACTGGTGAACCTCAGTCAGGTTTATACTCACAGAAAAACAGTGAAGTTCATGGCAAGAAACACGGCAGGACATATCTAATGAAACACATGAGAGTTCAAACAGGAGAGAAGCCATTTAAGTCCTCAGTCTGTGGTAAAGGGTTCGGTCAAAAAGCAGATGTGAAGAAACACATGATAGTCCACACAGGACAGAAACCATTTAAATGTTCACTCTGTGGTAAAGGGTTTGGTCGTAAAGCAGATGTGAAGAAACACATGATAGTGCACACAGGAGAGAAACCATTTAAATGCTCAATCTGTGGTAAAGGGTTTGGTCGTAAAGGAGGTGTGACAAAACACATGATAGTCCACACAGGAGAGAAGCAATTTAAATGTTCAGTCTGTGGTAAAGGGGTTGGTCGTAAACAACACTTACAGTCACACATGATAGTCCACACAGGAGAGAAGCAATTTAAATGTTCAGTCTGTGGTAAAGGGGTTGGTCGTAAACAAGACTTACAGTCACACATGCTTGTCCACACAGGAGAGAAGCAATTTAAATGTTCAGTCTGTGGTAAAAGTTTTGGTCGTAAAGACAACATGAAGGAACACATGAAGATCCACACGAGAGTAAGCATTTAATTCCCGTCTGTAAGAGGTTTCTGTGCTAAATCAGGCTTCCCTCATCTCCCCAGCCCTTGGACTTGCTGGAGCAGCCCTAGCAGAAGACAAAATGGTCTTCCCTAAGCCATATATATACTGTATTGTCTTGTATTATATTATGTATGTTCCCTCAGCTGTAGCCAAGGCCAGATGCAGAACAAGACCTACTCCTTCCCCATCCCTAGCTTCCTCTACAGCTGCTCTGCTCTGGCCTAGTTTATGTAGCTTTAGCCACTTCCATAGGCCTGTCCAAGGTCCTAAAGCCTGCCCTATACTTTCTAAGTTTACCTGCTGTCTCTCATGATAGGGATGCTGTGACCTCTGATTTGGTTTGAGACTATGTTTACACTGTAATGGAGACCCAACGGTCAGGTTGGCCTCATGCTGATGAGTGCCCTGGCCTTGATGATACAAATGTAAAAGGTCAGTGTCATGAGTGAAACAGTGCTAGGAGATGTTACTGTAACAGCAACACGAGTGTCTCTAACGGAATGAGGATGATCAGGATTGAGGTTTTCATCTAGCTTTGTTACGTCTTTGGCCTGTTGTACTCTGGTGTTGGAGAAGTGTTGTTGAAATGCCTATGTTCTATCATCTTCTTAGTCTTCTCCAGCACCTCATTAAGGTGAATGTTCGGTTTTCTCTGACTTCTTTCCTCATTTCATTTCTGTTTGAGGAAACTATGGCTTATTTGTATGTATGTATATACCACAGGTATGTTATGTTAAAACATAGGAATGGGTGTATTACCCAGGCTTGTAGGCATATTATGTTAAAATGTTTTGTTTTGCCTCTCATTAAAGATATTAATCATTATTCGTCAGTGGGAATATTTGTTGGACAGGCAAAAATCATATTAAACTCATCTGACTGAGCAAGAGGGTTAGAGTGTCCAGAGAGAAGAAACATGAAGATGCATGCTAAAAGAACTGGAACTGGGCCTTTCTCTACTCCATTCAAATTCAATCACAACACTTTCTGTTTGTTTCTATTGCGTAAGTAAAATGAAGTTCATTTTGATGTAAAGAAAAAAAAGAATATGTGACTTACTGTATGTTTACACATGAAAATTCAAAAACAATGTAGTGATCAAAGACATTTTGAGAGACACATGACATGAGGGTCCACACAGACATGAGAGCATTTGTTCAACCTGTTGGAAAAGTTAAATAAAAAAATGTTTGATGAACACGGATAGAACTGTCTCCCATTTAAATCAACGTCCATGGATGGTTGGAGGAGCGGCATTTTTAGGCTATGTGTACTGTTACCTTACTGCAAGACGCACAGGTGAGCTTTTGCAGCAAGAACCAAAGCAGTCGAAAACTGCCTTTGCAGCCAAATTGTCTTTTTAAGTCTTAAGAGTTGTGACATCTGTTCACAGTCATAGGAAGTGATTATAGTTAAGTTTATTTGTTGTATTCAATGTCTGTTGTTAGCTGTTTGAATTTATCGAATAGTAACTTATCTTCTCCACTAAAGGTAGGCTACTCTAACTTTAGTTTATCTCATGTAAAGTTAATGATGCTTGCCAGTTAGGTTTGCTATGCTGGTTTTTATGAGAGGAGCTAGCAAGAGAAGCACAAATTGCACAATCTTTGACATTATGTCTAACTGGGAGGATACAGGTCCAGATTGCTCCCTGTCACCTGCAGCGTTCCACAAGGGTGGCTTCTTTGACCCGTCGTGGTTACCCCCGATACCCAGTGGTTCCCAACCTGGGGGAGATGATAGGACAGGATAGGGTGAGCAGATCCCAGCAAACCAAATGTGGGACAAGGAGTATGTTTGTGTGGGACAATGTGGGACACAGTACCAACGCTGAGTAGGCTGCAGTGATTATTTTCATTATCTTTTAATCTGTTGATTATTTTCAACTAATCAGTTTAATCATTTCATCTATGAAATGTCACCAAATGGTTAAAAAAAAGTATCACTTTTCCCCCAAAGTCCAAGCTGACGTCCTCAAATGCTTCTTTTGTCCTGACCAACAGTCCACAACCCAAAGATAATCCGTTTACTGTCATAAAAGACTAAAGACAAACACAGTGGGACAGACAGAGCCCGAGCCACCATTTATGTTTGGGATAGATAGATAAACATTTATATTCTGCCCCGGCAAGTAATAGGCTATGTAAAAAAAGAAGAGTAATGCTACATAGATCAAGGAACTTTACTATGCATTAAAAGTGTTCATATTTGTCCAAACAGAATTTCACTCTATGTATTCATATCATCACATCATTATTTTGGTCATGTGGTCAGTTATAGTTGACTATAATGTATAAACTTGCCACCGTGATTGCATCTATATTAAAAAGGGAGCATGTGGGCAATGTTCTCTGTCTGTTTTCTGATGATGTCATCAGTGATGCCATAAGTCATGCGCGGGCTCGCTAACTCAGCCGCTGCGCGGTCTCGCCGAGCTGGCCCTGCAGCTCGCATCCGCAGCTCGGCAGCTGCGCAGCCCTGCCTCGGCTGCTCGTTGATGGCATACTTTAGGGATGCTGGATCACCTGTCCTGGAGCTGGCAACATACAGCTGTCCATGGCTGAAGACAGGGGGGGTCTGAAGCCACACTTTCAGTGTCTGTCCCTGGGACTTGCTTTTGCTCTTATGACATCATCAGTAGGACTCTTATGAGATCACTGATGTCACAACTGGTTTTATGACATCACTGATGACATCACAACTTATTATGACATCACTGATGTCCCAATGCCTCTGACATCACCGATGATGCCTCTGACATCACCGATGATGCCTCTGACATCACCGATGATGTCACAATGCCTCCGACATCACTGATGATGTCACAATTTATGATATCACTGATGACATCATCACTGGGATTGTGTGTGTGTGACTTGCCCCTTTTATATCCACCTTATTTCTAGCAGCCATGATGCCTATACGTTTTTCTTCCGGTGTGATCCTCCCAGCCTTGTTGCTGACAGCTTGACACCCGTCTGGGCGAACAGAGCAAAGCACTAATCAGGTCCAGCTGGAGAAAAATCTCATCGATAAATTTCCCTTTAAGAGCGCAGTGCATTCATGGGTAATCGCCTACTGTGGCTAATATTAGCCGCTAGTTAGTGATGTTACATGGCAGTAAAACGCCACTGAATGACCAAATTGATACAACTTTTAACCATTTCGGGCAAAACTGTTTCCATACGGACCGATCAGCGTTGGTTAGTTGTTTATAACGTGGCTGGCTATATTTCTAACGTTCTATCTCTGCAAACTGAAAATACTGGGAGGCGGGCCATAGCGTCTCTGTCGATGATTTGATTCGACAGTTCTGGGCACTGGCGTTGGCGTTGGCCATGGCGTGTTCCACGCCCAAATTGATTGTGTTCTGGCGCAAAGCGAGTGGCTTCTAGGATGAACAGGCTCTCTGAGCCGCGCGCCACTAACGTTATTTTAGAGCAGCGCAGTAAATACAATATTCCTGGAACGAACGAAACAGTTACATGTCCTCTGCATTCTACATCAAATAAAGACATTACTGTTTGTTTTATTTGGTATGTTACATACTTATTGGCCAAGTTATGTTCAATTCAGCCAGGGTACAAGGGAGTATAGGTGGCCATCTTTTCAAATCAAGTAGAATACCGTTTTAGGAAATGGCAAGCTGCAACAATAAGTCACGTTAAACCGGAACTTGTACCCACAATTATTTGTACAGCGGGGCATTAAAAAAGTAGGTCGATAGACAATCTTGTGTGCTCGATTCCTAGGTTCGCCCGCGATGCGGGCTCGCCCGTCCTGCAGCTCGCAGCCTGCGCGGCCTTGCCCGCAACTCGTCTGCTCTGTGGCCAATGAGACCAGCATCACTGATGATGTTGGATTTATGACATCACTGATGATGTCAGTGGGATTTATGACATCATGATTTCACAGTGAAGTGGGCTAGCTACACATTTTTGTCAGTTCAGGGGAGAAGGTTACTAGTGTGAGAATGTCTAAAGTTCAGAAGCTGAGAGTGGTGGTGAAGCAGCGGCTAACTGCCGTTGCTGAAGAGATATTCGGGCTGTTTGAAAGAATGATTGCAGAGTACAAGGAGGAAGCTTCTCTTTCAAAACAGCAGATCAACCGACAACGAGAGGATCAGGAGGAACTCTGGAACAGTCAGAATAGAGAGCAGCTTCATGAGGGCACAGAGCCCCCACACATTAAACAGGGACAGGAGGAACTCTGCATCAGTCAGATTAAAGGGGAACAGGAAGAACTCTGGATCAGTCAGGAGGGAGAGCAGCTTCAGGAGGACCCAGAACCCCCACACATTAAAGAGGAACAGGAGGAACTCTGGATCAGTCAGGAGGCAGAGCATCTTCAAGGGCCGGAGGAGGCCCGTATGACAGAGTTCCCATTCACTGGTGTCCCTGTGAAGAGTGAAGATGAAGAAGAGAAACCTCAATCCTCACACCTTCATCAAAGCCAAGCTGAGGAGAACAGAGAGGCAGAGCCTCTAGCCAGCAGCTCAACTGAACAGATGGAAACAGGAGTTGATGGAGAGGACTGTGGAGAACGAGCCAGAGACTTAGATCAAACTAGTCTTTTACAACCAACTAGTGCTGGCAAGACTTCAGACCCTTTTGAACCTGTGACTGAAGACAGTGATGATGATAGGGTGGAAACTGGTGAACCTCAGTCAGGTTTAGACTCACAGAAAAACAGTGAAGTTCTTGGGAAGAAACACGGCAGGACATATCTGCTGAGACACATGAGAGTTCAAACAGGAGAGAAGCCATTTAAGTCCTCAGTCTGTGGTAAACGTTTTGGTGGTAAAGGAGACTTGACATCACACATGATAGTCCACACAGGAGAGAAGCAATTTCAATGTTCAGTCTGTGGTAAACGGTTTGGTCGTAAAGCACACTTACAGACACACATGATAGTCCACACAGGAGAGAAGCAATGTAAATGCTCAGTCTGTGGTAAAGGGTTCGGTCAAAAAGCAGATGTGAAGAAACACATGATAGTCCACACAGGACAGAAACCATTTAAATGTTCACTCTGTGGTAAAGGGTTTGGTCGTAAAGGAGATGTGACAAAACACATGATAGTCCACACAGGAGAGAAGCAATTTAAATGTTCAGTCTGTGGTAAAGGGTTTGGTCGTAAACGAGATGTGACAAAACACATGATAGTCCACACAGGAGAGAAGCAATGCAAATGCTCAGTCTGTGGTAAAGGGTTCGGTCAAAAAGCAGATGTGAAGAAACACATGATAGTCCACACAGGACAGAAACCATTTAAATGTTCACTCTGTGGTAAAGGGTTTGGTCGTAAAGGAGATGTGACAAAACACATGATAGTCCACACAGGAGAGAAGCAATTTAAATGTTCCGTCTGTGGTAAAGGGGTTGGTCGTAAAGAACACTTACAGTCACACATGATAGTCCACACAGGAGAGAAGCAATTTAAATGTTCAGTCTGTGGTAAAAGTTTTGGTCGTAAAGACAACATGAAGAAACACATGAAGATCCACACACGAGAGTAAGCATTTAATTCCCGTCTGTAAGAGGTTTCTGTGCTAAATCAGGCTTCCCTCATCTCCCCAGCCCTTGGACTTGCTGGAGCAGCCCTAGCAGAAGACAAAATGGTCTTCCCTAAGCCATATATATACTGTATTGTCTTGTATTATATTATGTATGTTCCCTCAGCTGTAGCCACCCATACGGAAGAGGCATATATACACATATATGTAGTAAACATACATGTAGTATATGTTCATATAAGTATTCGACATATATCCACATATATATCCAGGATATATGTGCATATATGTGCATATGTATCACAATATATGAACATGTATGGAATTGGAACGTTTCATATATGGTCCATATATGTTAGTCCTATATAATTATATATGTGCATACATGTATAGATTGTATATGGACACATATGGTAATTAATTATATGTACATTTGTATGCATTGACACTATACGGACATATATGCTTAATACATATAAAACTATATATGAATAATAACTATACATACATATATGTTTTATTTTATATGAACATATATGACTATTACCTGTGTATAACTGTATGTATTTACCTGTATTCGACATATATCCACCTATATATCCAGGATATGCGTGCATATATGTGCATATATATCACAATATATGAACATGTATGGAATTGGAACGTTTCATATATGGTCCATATATGTTTGTCCTTTATAATTATATATGTGCATACATGTATAGATTGTATATGGACACATATGGCAATTAATTATATGTACATTTGTATGCATTGACAGTATACGGGCATATATGGTTAATACATATATAACTATATATGAATAATAACTATACATACATATGTTTTATTTTATATGAACATATAATACTATTACCTGTGTATAACTGTATGTATTTATCTGTATTCGACATATATCCACCTATATATCCAGGATAGATGTGCATATATGTGCATATATATCACAATATATGAACATGTATGGAATTGGAACGTTTCATATATGGTCCATATATGTTTGTCCTATATAATTATATATGTGCATACATGTATAGATTGTATATGGACACATATGGCAATTAATTATATGTACATTTGTATGCATTGACACTATACGGGCATATATGGTTAATACATATAAAACTATATATGAATAATAACTATACATACATATATGTTTTATTTTATATGAACATATATGACTATTACCTGTGTATAACTGTATGTATTTATCTCTATTCGACATATATCCACCTATATATCCAGGATATATGTGCATATATATCACAATATATGAACATGTATGGAATCAAAACACATATCTCTTAATTAAAAGAGATGTAATTTTCCAAATTATTTTTGATTGAACAACATCTCAGAAGTGAAACCCACCATGAAAATGGTTAGTTTTGTGCAAGACTTCCAGCACTACTGGATATTTTCAAGGTTTGTCCAGTGTGCATGAGATTGAAAAATAAGGGTTTTTTGACAGTGGAGTCATTAAAATGCCCCACAGTCTATATTATGGTTTTAGTGTAAACATTATATATTATATATGATTTAGAAGCTCATCGTAAAGCTGATTCCAAATATATAATTTAAAAGCTACATAAATTAAATCCTGTGGAGTTATTAACCATATTAGATCCCTAATCTCTGCCCCAAATGCATCATGGGACTTCCATGCAAATTCTGGAGAAATGTTCACGCCCCCTCCAACCAGTCTCTCTGCTGCACCCTGGATTACTTACATGAACATAGATGATCACATGTATGAGAATACTCATATATGTTAATTGCTTATATGAGCATACCTGCTGACATATGTCAGTAAAGTCATGTTAATTGCTGATATACACATATATGTAGACATATGTAAGTAAAGTCTTCTATGTTAATTGCTGATATACACATATATGTAGACATATGTAAGTTTAACCCTATATGTTCAATGCATACACAAACATATATGATTACATGTATGAGAATATCCGCATATGTTAACTGATTATATGAGCATATATGTTGACATACATAATAGTAATCATATATGTTTAATGCTTATACGAACACATATTTTGATATGGAAGAGAATAACATATATGTGTGTTGCTTGTATTTGCATATATGCGGAAATATGTAGAAATATTCTTATATGTTAATTGCTTATATGTACATATATCTAAACATATGCGAGAATAACCCTGTATGTCCATTACTTGTATGAACATATATGATCACATGTATGAGAATACTCATATGTTAATTGCTTATATGAGCAAACATGCTTGCATATGTAAGTAAATTCTTATATGTTAATTGCTGATATGCACATATATGTAGACATATGTAAGTTTAACCCTATATGTTCAATGCTTACACAAACATATATGATTACATGTATGCGAACATCCGCATATGTTAATTGATTATATGAGCATATATGTTGACATACGTAATAATAATCATATATGTTTAATGCTTAAATGCACACATATTTTGACATGCAAGAGAATAACATATATGTGTGTTGCTTGTATTTGCATATACGCAGAAATATGTAGAAACATTCTTATATGTTAATTGCTTATATGTACATATATCTAAACATAATAGAATAACCTTGTATGTCCATTACTTGCATGAACATATATGATCACAAGTATGACAATACTCATATATGTTAATTGCTTATATGAGCATACATGCTTACATATGTAAGTAAATTCTTATATGGTAATTGCTGATATGCACATATATGTAGACATATGTAAGTTTAACCCTATATGTTCAATGCTTACACAAACATATATGATTACATGTATGCGAACATCCGCATATGTTAATTGATTATATGAGCATATATGTTGACATACGTAATAATAATCATATATGTTTAATGCTTATATGCACACATATTTTGATATGCAAGATAATAACATATATGTGTGTTGCTTGCATTTGCATATATGCGGAAATATGTAGAAATATTCTTATATGTTAATTGCTTATATGTACATATATCTAAACATATGCAATAATAACCCTGTATGTCCATTACTTGCATGCACATATATGATCACATGTATGAGAATACTCATATATGTTAATTGCTTATATGAGCATACATGCTTACATATGTAAGTAAATTCTTATATGTTAATTGCTGATATGCACATATGTCTAGACATATGTAAGTTTAACCCTATATGTTCAATGCTTACACAAACATATATGATTACATGTATGCGAACATCCGCATATGTTAATTGATTATATGAGCATATATGTTGACATACGTAATAATAATCATATATGTTTAATGCTTAAATGCACACATATTTTGATATGCAAGAGAATAACATATATGTGTGTTGCTTGTATTTGCATATACGCAGAAATATGTAGAAACATTCTTAATATGTTAATTGCTTATATGTACATATATCTAAACATAATAGAATAACCCTGTATGTCCATTACTTGCATGAACATATATGATCACATGTATGAAAATACTCATATATGTTAATTGCTTATATGAGCATACATGCTTACATATGTAAGTAAATTCTTATATGTTAATTGCTGATATTCACATATGTGTAGACATATGTAAGTTTAACCCTATATGTTCAATGCTTACACAAACATATATGATTACATGTATGCGAACATCCGCATATGTTAAATGATTATATGAGCATATATGTTGACATACGTAATAATAATCATATATGTTTAATGCTTATATGCACACATATGTTGATATGCAAGAGAATAACATATATGTGTGTTGCTTGTATTTGCATATATGCGGAAATATGTAGAAATATTCGTATATGTTAATTGCTTATATGTACATATATCTAAACATATGCAAGAATAACCCTGTATGCCCATTACTTGCATGCACATATATGATCACATGTATGAGAATACTCATATATGTTAATTGCTTATATGAGCATACATGCTTACATATGTAAGTACATTCTCATATGTTAATTGCTGATATGCACATATGTGTAGACATATGTAAGTTTAACCCTATATGTTCAATGCTTACACAAACATATATGATTACATGTATGCGAACATCCGCATATGTTAATTGATTATATGAGCATATATGTTGACATACGTAATAATAATCATATATGTGTAATGCTTATATGCACACATATTTTGATATGCAAGAGAATAACATATATGTGTGTTGCTTGTATTTGCATATATGCGGAAATATGTAGAAATATTCTTATATGTTAATTGCTTATATGTACATATATCTAAACATATGCAAGAATAACCCTATATGTCCATTACTTACATGAGCATATATGATCACATGTATGGGAGTACTCATATATGTTAATTGCTTATATGAACATACATGCTTACATATGTAAGTAAATTCTTATATGGTAATTGCTGATATGCACATATATGTAGGCATATGTAAGTTTAACCCTATATGTTCAATGCTTACACAAACATATATGATTACATGTATGCGAACATCCGCATATGTGAATTGAGTATATGAGCATATATGTTGACATACGTAATAATAATCATATATGTTTAATGCTCATATGCACACATATTTTGATATGCAAGAGAATAACATATATGTGTGTTGCTTGCATTTGCATATATGCGGAAATATGTAGAAATATTCTTATATGTTAATTGCTTATATGTACATATATCTAAACATATGCAAGAATAACCCTGTATGTCCATTACTTGCATTAACATATATGATCACATGTATGAGAATACTCATATATGTTAATTGCTTATATGAGCATACATGCTTACATATGTAAGTAAATTCTTATATGTTAATTGCTGATATGCACATATGTGTAGACATATGTAAGTTTAACCCTATATGTTCAATGCTTACACAAACATATATGATTACATATATGCGAACATCCGCATATGTTAATTGATTATATGAGCATATATGTTGACATACGTAATAATAATCATATATGTTTAATGCTCATATGCACACATATATTGATATGCAAGAGAATAACATATATGTGTGTTGCTTGTATTTGCATATATGCGGAAATATGTATAAATATTCTTATATGTTAATTGCTTATATGTACATATATCTAAACATATGCTAGAATAATCCTATATGTCCATTACTTACATGAGCATATATGATCACATGTATGGGAGTACTCATATATGTTAATTGCCTATATGATCATATATGTCAATTTATATTTGGATCACATATATGATCCTCACATATATATGCATATATCTCAGGTGGGTTTGTATGCAAAGTGCATACATGTACATGTATGTGACATATATGTGGACCTTGTGTCGGATGTATGTCCATATATGTGTATATATGCCTCTTCCGTATGGGCAAGGCCATATGCAGAACAAGATCCTACTCCTTCCCCATCCCTAGCTTCCTCTACAGCGGCTCTGCTCTGGCCTAGTTTATGTAGCTTTAGCCACTTCCATAGGCCTGTCCAAGGTCCTAAAGCCTGCCCTGTTCTTTCTAAGTTTGCCTGCTGTCTCTCATGATAGGGATGCTGTGACCTCTGATTTGGTTTGAGACTATGTTTACACTGTAATGGAGACCCAACGGTCAGGTTGGCCTCATGCTGATCAGTGCCCCAGCCTTGATGATACAAATGTAAAAGGTCAGTGTCATGAGTGAAACAGTGCTAGGAGATGTTACTGTAACAGCAACACAAGTGTCTCTAACGGAATGATGATGATTAGGATGGAGGTTTTCATCTAGCTTTGTTACGGCCTCATTGGCCTGTTGTACTCTGGTGTTGGAGAAGTGTTGTTGAAATGCCTATGTTCTATCATCTTCTTGGTCTTCTCCAGCACCTCATTAAGGTGAATGTTCGGTTTTTCTCTGCCTTCTTTCCTCAGTCCACTTAATTCCTGTTCGAGGAAACAATGGCTTATTTGTATGTATGCATATACCACAGGTATGTTATGTCAAAACATAGGAATGGGTGTATTACCCAGGCTTGTATGCATTCCTGGTATAGAGATTGGGTATGAGGGGCACTTCTCCAACTTTGCACATGTATCCTTTTTCTTTTCCTCTCATTAAAGATATTAATCATTATTATTCAATGGGAATATTTGTTGGACAGGCAAAAATCATATTAAACTCATCTGACTGAGCAAGAGGGTTAGAGTGTCCAGAGAGAAGAAACATGAAAATGCATGCTAAAAGAACTGGAACTGGGCCTTTCTCTACTCCATTCAAATTAATGTACAGCTATCCAATCACAACGCTTTCTGTTTATTTCTATTGTGTAAGTAAAATAAAGTTCATTTTGATGTAAAGAAAAAAAAGAATATGTGACTTACTGTATGTTTACACATGAAAATTCAAAAACATTGTAGTGATCAAAGACATTTTGAGAGACACATGACATGAGGGTCCACACAGACATGAGAGCATTTGTTCAACCTGTTGGAAAAGTTAAATAAAAAAATGTTTGATGAACACGGATAGAACTGTCTCCCATTTAAATCAACGTCCATGGATGGTTGGAGGAGCGGCATTTTTAGGCTATGTGTACTGTTACCTTACTGCAAGACGCACAGGTGAGCTTTTGCAGCAAGAACCAAAGCAGTCGAAAACTGCCTTTGCAGCCAAATTGTCTTTTTAAGTCTTAAGAGTTGTGACATCTGTTCACAGTCATAGGAAGTGATTATAGTTAAGTTTATTCGTTGTATTCAATGTCTGTTCTTAGCTGTTTGAAGTTATCGAATAGTTATCTTCTCCACTAAAGGTAGGCTACTCTGTTAGTTTATCTCATGTAAAGCTAATGATGCTTGCCAGTTAGGTTTGCTATGCTGGTTTTTATGAGAGGAGCTAGCAAGAGAAGCACAAATTGCACAATCTTTGTCATTATGTCTAACTGGGAGGATACAGGTCCAGATTGCTCCCTGTCACCTGCAGCGTTCCACAAGGGTGGCTTCTTTGACCCGTCGTGGTTACCCCCGATACCCAGTGGTTCCCAACCTGGGGGAGATGATAGGACAGGATAGGGTGAGCAGATCCCAGCAAACCAAATGTGGGACAAGGAGTATGTTTGTGTGGGACAATGTGGGACACAGTACCAACGCTGAGTAGGCTGCAGTGATTATTTTCATTATCTTTTAATCTGTTGATTATTTTCAACTAATCAGTTTAATCATTTCATCTATGAAATGTCACCAAATGGTTAAAAAAAAGTATCACTTTTCCCCCAAAGTCCAAGCTGACGTCCTCAAATGCTTCTTTTGTCCTGACCAACAGTCCACAACCCAAAGATAATCCGTTTACTGTCATAAAAGACTAAAGACAAACACAGTGGGACAGACAGAGCCCGAGCCACCATTTATGTTTGGGATAGATAGATAAACATTTATATTCTGCCCCGGCAAGTAATAGGCTATGTAAAAAAAGAAGAGTAATGCTACATAGATCAAGGAACTTTACTATGCATTAAAAGTGTTCATATTTGTCCAAACAGAATTTCACTCAATGTATTCATATCATCACATCATTATTTTGGTCATGTGGTCAGTTATAGTTGACTATAATGTATAAACTTGCCACCGTGATTGCATCTATATTAAAAAGGGAGCATGTGGGCAATGTTCTCTGTCTGTTTTCTGATGATGTCATCAGTGATGCCATAAGTCATGCGCGGGCTCGCTAACTCAGCCGCTGCGCGGTCTCGCCGAGCTGGCCCTGCAGCTCGCATCCGCAGCTCGGCAGCTGCGCAGCCCTGCCTCGGCTGCTCGTTGATGGCATACTTTAGGGATGCTGGATCACCTGTCCTGGAGCTGGCAACATACAGCTGTCCATGGCTGAAGACAGGGGGGGTCTGAAGCCACACTTTCAGTGTCTGTCCCTGGGACTTGCTTTTGCTCTTATGACATCATCAGTAGGACTCTTATGATATCACTGATGTCACAACTGGTTTTATGACATCACTGATGACATCACAACTTCTTATGACATCACTGATGTCACAATGCCTCTGACATCACTGATGATGTCACAATGCCTCTGACATCACTGATGATGTCCCAATGCCTCTGACATCACCGATGATGCCTCTGACATCACCGATGATGTCACAATGCCTCCGACATCACTGATGATGTCACAATTTATGTTATCACTGATGACATCATCACTGGGATTGTGTGTGTGTGACTTGCCCCTTTTATATCCACCTTATTTCTAGCAGCCATGATGCCTATGGGTTTTTCTTCCGGTGTGATCCTCCCAGCCTTGTTGCTGACAGCTTGACACCCGTCTGGGCGAACAGAGCAAATCACTAATCAGGTCCAGCTGGAGAAAAATCTCATCGATAAATTTCCCTTTAAGAGCGCAGTGCATTCATGGGTAATCGCCTACTGTGGCTAATATTAGCTGCTAGTTAGTGATGTTACATGGCAGTAAAACGCCACTGAATGACCAAATTGACACAACTTTTAACCATTTCGGGCAAAACCGTTTCCATACGGACCGATCACCGTTGGTTAGTTGTTTATAACTGGCTTGCTATATTTCTAACGTTCTATCTATCTCTGCAAACTGAAAATACTGGGAGGCGGGCCATAGCGTCTCTGTCGATGATTTGATTCGACAGTTCTGGGCACTGGCGTTGGCCAATCCTGGCGTGTTCCACGCCCAAATTGATTGTGTTCTGGCGCAAAGCGAGTGGCTTCTAGGATGAACAGGCTCTCTGAGCCGCGCGCCACTAACGTTATTTTAGAGCAGCGCAGTAAATACAATATTCCTGGAACGAACGAAACAGTTACATGTCCTCTGCATTCTACATCAAATAAAGACATTACTGTTTGTTTTATTTGGTATGTTACATACTTATTGGCCAAGTTATGTTCAATTCAGCCAGGGTACAAGGGAGTATAGGCGGCCATCTTTTCAAATCAAGTAGAATACCGTTTTAGGAAATGGCAAGCTGCAACAATAAGTCACGTTAAACCGGAACTTGTACCCACAATTATTTGTACAGCGGGGCATTCAAAAAGAAGGTGGATAGACGATCTTGTGCGCTCGATTCCTAGGTTCGCCCGTCCTGCAGCTCGCAGCCTGCGCGGCCTTGCCCGCAACTCCTCTGCTGTGTGGCCAATGAGACCAGCATCACTGTCTGAGTGCGTTTACATGCAGACAATAAACGGATAACTGAGAATAATCAGTTTATGGCAATAATCTGATTTCTGCGTTTACATGCACTTTAATAATCCGACAATAGGAAAAACCCGGGTTTACATGATTCAGTCAATTAGTCGGATTTCTCTCCAGAAGGCAGCGGTAATTCCGCAATAAAACAACAAAAGAAGTTGCAAAATGCAAAATCACATTTTCATTACTTCTTGTCTGGCTCGGAGGATGGTTTAGGTGAAAATTAGTTTGTATCTCGTTGTCGGGAGGCGTCGCTTTGGAAGTGTGAATCTGTCATATATTTCCAACTTTACCAAGCGCACAGAGACAGGCAGGCGACTGAAGCACGTCAAATAACATGAACGATACAGATCTTGACCCAACTGAATTTAAATAGCTGTCAGAAAACTGAGAGAATTAAGGTCTTTAGTGGCGGATAACTTGTGTTTTGAACAGCTGAGTAGGCTACGTTTTGTTCGTATAAATCTTTTTAATCCGTCATCTGAAAAAACCCGTCACACACAGATCACGGCTTGCACACTGAGTCCAATGCGTTTTATTAATGCGTCGTTCTATTCGCAATTCAAGACAAATATTCGTCATCTCCTGTATCCACATTACAACATAGCAGTGCAGCAACGGGGAGGCAGCAGGTCGGGAAACGCCTGTTGCAGGAGCTCCGTGCTGCTCACCTTCATCTCATCAAGCCGGCTGTGGTGCGCCATGGCCGGGGAGAAGAAGCAGAAAGGGGCCAGTGTGAGTGAGTGAGCAGCGCGCGTCTCCAGCTGCCTCTCTCTCCCGCAACGTGTACATGCGCAGATGTATAAACCCGAAAGAAAGCTGGTTATGCTGTATACATGCAGAGAGAACACCGATTATTGGCCAGAAACCTAGGTGTGTTTATCGGTTTATTCATAACCCGTTTATGACCATAAACGGATAAAGCTTATCGGTTTATGCTCTTTACATGACCACTTGAATAATCAGGTAACTCAGAAATCTGCTAATAAACAGTTTATTGGTGTGCATGTAAACGCACTCACTGATGATGTCGGATTTATGACATCACTGATGATGTCAGTGGGATTTATGACATCATGATGTCACAGTGAAGTGGGCTAGCTACACATTTATGTCAGTAGTAGGGGAGAAGGCTATTAGTGTGAGAATGTCTAAAGTTCAGAAGCTGAGAGTGGTGGTGAAGCAGCGGCTAACTGCCGTTGCTGAAGAGATATTCGGGCTGTTTGAAAGAATGATTGCAGAGTACGAGGAGGAAGCTTCTCTTTCAAAACAGCAGATCAACCGACAACGAGAGGATCAGGAGGAACTCTGGAACAGTCAGAATGGAGAGCAGCTTCAGGAGGGCACAGAGCCCCCACACATTAAACAGGGACAGGAGGAACTCTGCATCAGTCAGATTAAAGGGGAACAGGAAGAACTCTGGATCAGTCAGGAGGGAGAGCAGCTTCAGGAGGACCCAGAGCCCCCACACATTAAAGGGGAAAAGGAAGAACTCTGGACCAGCCAGGAGCGAGAGCAGCTTCAGGAGGACCCAGAGCCCCCACACATTAAAGAGGAACAGGAGGAACTCTGGATCAGTCAGGAGGCAGAGCATCTTCAAGGGCCGGAGGAGGCCCGTATGACAGAGTTCCCATTCACTGGTGTCCCTGTGAAGAGTGAAGATGAAGAAGAGAAACCTCAGTCCTCACACCTTCATCAAAGCCAAGCTGAGGAGAACAGAGAGGCAGAGCCTCTAGCCAGCAGCTCAACTGAACAGATGGAAACAGGAGTTGATGGAGAGGACTGTGGAGAACGAGCCAGAGACTTAGATCAAACTAGTCTTTTACAACCAACTAGTGCTGGCAAGACTTCAGACTCTTTTGAACCTGTGACTGAAGACAGTGATGATGATAGGATGGAAACTGGTGAACCTCAGTCAGGTTTAGACTCACAGAAAAACAGTGAAGTTCATGGCAAGAAACACGGCAGGACATATCTGCTGAGACACATGAGAGTTCAAACAGGAGAGAAGCCATTTAAGTCCTCAGTCTGTGGTAAACGTTTTGGTGGTAAAGGACACTTGACATCACACATGATAGTCCACACAGGAGAGAAGCAATTTCAATGTTCAGTCTGTGGTAAACGGTTTGGTCGTAAAGCACACTTACAGACACACATGATAGTCCACACAGGAGAGAAGCAATGTAAATGCTCAGTCTGTGGTAAAGGGTTCGGTCAAAAAGCAGATGTGAAGAAACACATGATAGTCCACACAGGACAGAAACCATTTAAATGTTCACTCTGTGGTAAAGGGTTTGGTCGTAAAGGAGATGTGACAAAACACATGATAGTCCACACAGGAGAGAAGCAATTTAAATGTTCAGTCTGTGGTAAAGGGTTTGGTCGTAAACGAGCTGTGACAAAACACATGATAGTCCACACAGGAAAGAAGCAATTTAAATGTTCAGTCTGTGGTAAAGGGGTTGGTCGTAAAGAAGACTTACAGTCACACATGATAGTCCACACAGGAGAGAAGCAATTTAAATGTTCAGTCTGTGGTAAAGGGTTTGGTCGTAAACAAAACTTACAGTCACACATGCTTGTCCACACAGGAGAGAAGCAATTTAAATGTTCAGTCTGTGGTAAAGGGGTTGGTCATAAAGGAGATGTGAAGAAACACATGCTTGTCCACACAGGAGAGAAGCAATTTAAATGTTCAGTCTGTGGTAAAAGTTTTGGTCGTAAAGACAGCATGAAGAAACACATGAAGATCCACACACGAGAGTAAGCATTAATTCCCGTCTGTAAGAGGTTTCTGTGCTAAATCAGGCTTCCCTCATCTCCCCAGCCCTTGGACTTGCTGGAGCAGCCCTAGCAGAAGACAAAATGGTCTTCCCTAAGCCATATCTATATTGTATTGTCTTGTATTATATTATGTATGTTCCCTCAGCTGTAGCCAAGGCCAGATGCAGAACAAGACCTACTCCGTCCCCATCCCTAGCTTCCTCTACAGCTGCTCTGCTCTGGCCTAGTTTATGTAGCTTTAGCCACTTCCATAGGCCTGTCCAAGGTCCTAAAGCCTGCCCTGTACTTTCTAAGTTTACCTGCTGTCTCTCATGATAGGGATGCTGTGACCTCTGATTTGGTTTGAGACTATGTTTACACTGTAATGGAGACCCAACGGTCAGGTTGGCCTCATGCTGATCAGTGCCCCAGCCTTGATGATACAAATGTAAAAGGTCAGTGTCATGAGTGAAACAGTGCTAGGAGATGTTACTGTAACAGCAACACAAGTGTCTCTAACGGAATGAGCATGATTAGGATGGAGGTTTTCATCTAGCTTTGTAACTTACGGTCTCATTGGCCTGTTGTACTCTGGTGTTGGAGAAGTGTTGTTGAAATGCCTATGTTCTATCATCTTCTTAGTCTTCTCCAGCACCTCATTAAGGTGGATGTTCGGTTTTTCTCTGCCTTCTTTCCTCACTTCATTTCTGTTTAAGGAAACAGTGGCTTATTTGTATGTATGTATGTACCACAGGTATGTTACTGTATGTTAAAACATAGGAATGGGTGTATTACCCAGGCTTGTACGCATTCCTGGTATAGAGATTGGGTATGAGGGGCACTTCTCCAACTTTGCACATGTATCCTTTTTCTTTGCCTCTCATTAAATATATTAATCATTATTAATTATTATTCAATGGGGATATTTGTTGGACAGGCAAAAATCATATTAAACTCATTTGACTGAGCAAGAGGGTTAGAGTGTCCAGAGAGAAGAAACATGAAGATGCATGCTAAAAGAACTGGAACTGGGGCCTTTCTCTACTCCATTCAAATTAATGTACAGCTATCTTTCTTAAGAATCACAACGCTTTCTGTTTATTTCTATTGTGTAAGTAAAATAAAGTTCATTTTGATGTAAGAAAAAAAGAAAAAAAAGAATATGTGACTTATGTTTACACATAAAAATTCAACATTTTAGTGATCAAGGACATTTTGAGAGACATGACATGAGGGTCCACACAGACATGAGAGCATTTGTTCAACCTATTGGAAAAGTTAAATAAAAAAATGTCTGATGAACACTGATAGAACGGTCAATCCCATTCAAATCAAGGTCCATGGATGGTTGGAGGAGCAGCATTTTGATGTCTCCTGTTGCCTTACTGCAAGACGCACAGGTGACGTTTTGCAGCAAGAACCAAAGCACTCGAAAACTGCCTTTGCAGCCAAATTGTCTTTTTAAGTGTTAAAAGTTGTGACATCTGTTCACAGTCATAGGAAGTGATTATTAGTTAAGTTTATTTGTTGTATTCAATGTCTGTTCTTAGCTGTTTGAAGTTATCGAATAGTAACTTATCTTCTCCACTAAAGGTAGGCTACTCTGTTAGTTTATTCATGTAAAGCTAATGATGCTTGCCAGTTAGGTTTGCTATGCTGGTTTTTATGAGGAGCTAGCAAGAGAAGCACAAATTGCACAATCGTTGACAGTGCACAATCTTTGACATTATGTCTGACTGGGAGGATACAGGTCCAGATTGCTCCCTGTCACCTGCAGCGTTCCACAAGGGTGGCTTCTTTGACCCGTCGTGGTTACCCCCGATACCCAGTGGTTCCCAACCTGGGGGAGATGATAGGACAGGATAGGGTGAGCAGATCCCAGCAAACCAAATGTGGGACAAGGAGTATGTTTGTGTGGGACACGGTACCAATGCTGAGTAGGCTGCAGTGATTATTTTCATTATCTTCTAATCTGTTGATTATTTTCAACTAATCAGTTTAATCATTTCATCTATGAAATGTCACAAAATGGTAAAAAAAAAAGTATCACTTTTCCCCCGAAGTCCAAGCTGACGTCCTCAAATGCTTCTTTTGTCCTGACCAACAGTCCACAACCCAAAGATAATCCGTTTACTGTCTAAAGACAATCACAGTGGGACAGACAGAGCCCGAGCCACCATTTATGTTTGGGATAGATAGATAAACATTTATATTCTGCCCCGGCAAGTAATAGGCTATGTAAAAAAAGAAGAGTAATGCTACATAGATCAAGGAACTTTACTATGCATTAAAAGTGTTCATATTTGTCCAAACAGAATTTCACTCAATGAATTCATATCATCACATCATTATTTTGGTCATGTGGTCAGTTATAGTTGACTATAATGTATAAACTTGCCACCGTGATTGCATCTATATTAAAAAGGGAGCATGTGGGCAATGTTCTCTGTCTGTTTTCTGATGATGTCATCAGTGATGCCATAAGTCAGGCGCGGGCTCGCTAACTCAGCCGCTGCGCGGTTTTGCCGAGCTGGCCCTGCAGCTCGCATCCGCAGCTCGGCAGCTGCGCAGCCCTGCCTCGGCTGCTCCTTGATGGCATACTTTAGGGATGCTGGATCACTTGTCCTGGAGCTGGCAACATACAGCTGTCCATGGCTCACCCACCTCTTCACACTCGCCTTCACCTGCTAACCCCATCACTTATTTTCTATTTATTTTCCTATTACAAATGTACTTATTAAATGATTTTACTCTGTGTGTAAAGCGACTTTGAGTACTTAGAAAAGCGCTATATAAATTGAATGTATTATTATTATTATGGCTGAAGACAGGGGGGGTCTGAAGCCACACTTTCAGTGTCTGTCCCTGGCACTTGCTTTTGCTCTTATGACATCATCAGTAGGACTCTTATGAGATCACTGATGTCACAACTGGTATTATGACATCACTGATCACCGATGATGTCACAATGCCTCCGACATCACTGATGATGTCACAATTTATGATATCACTGATGACATGGTAAATGGTAAATGGCCTGCATTTATATAGCGCTTTTATCCAAAGCGCTTTACAATCAGTAGGTAGTCTACATTCACCCATTCATACACCGATGGCGGCAGGCTGCCACGCAGGGTGCCTACACACCATCGGGAGCAATTTGGGGTTCAGTATCTTGCCCAAGGACACTTCGACATGCAGACTGGAGGAGGCGGGAATCGAACCACCGACCTCTTTGAGCCAAAGCGATTAGTGGACAACCCGCTCTACCTCCTGAGCTACAGCCGCCCCTTGACATCATCACTGGGATTGTGTGTGTGTGACTTTCCCCTTTTATATCCACCTTATTTCTAGCAGCCATGATGCCTATGCGTTTTTCTTCCGGTGTGATCCTCCCAGCCTTGTTGCTGACAGCTTGACACCCGTCTGGGCGAACAGAGCAAATCACTAATCAGGTCCAGCTGGAGAAAAATCTCATCGATAAATTTCCCTTTAAGAGCGCAGTGCATTCATGGGTAATCGCCTACTGTGGCTAATATTAGCCGCTAGTTAGTGATGTTACATGGCAGTAAAACGCCACTGAATGACCAAATTGATACAACTTTTAACCATTTCGGGCAAAACTGTTTCCATACGGACCGATCAGCGTTGGTTAGTTGTTTATAACGTGGCTGGCTATATTTCTAACGTTCTATCTATCTCTGCAAACTGAAAATACTGGGAGGCGGGCCATAGCGTCTCTGTCGATGATTTGATTCGACAGTTCTGGGCACTGGCGTTGGCGTTGGCCAATCCTGGCGTGTTCCACGCCCAAATTGATTGTGTTCTGGCGCAAAGCGAGTGGCTTCTAGGATGAACAGGCTCTCTGAGCCGCGCGCCACTAATGTTATTTTAGAGCAGCGCAGTAAATACAATATTCCTGGAACGAACGAAACAGTTACATGTCCTCTGCATTCTACATCAAATAAAGACCCTACCCTAACCCTATTCCTGTTTGTATTATTTGGTATGTTACATACTTATTGGCCAAGTTATGTTCAATTCAGCCAGGGTACAAGGGAGTATAGGTGGCCATCTTTTCAAATCAAGTAGAATACCGTTTTAGGAAATGGCAAGCTGCAACAATAAGTCATGTTAAACCGGAACTTGTACCCACAATTATTTGTACAGTCAGCGGGGCATTAAAAAAGAAGGTGGATAGACGATCTTGTGCGCTCGATTCCTAGGTTCGCCCGCGATGCGGGCTCGCCCGTCCTGCAGCTCGCAGCCTGAGCGGCCTTAGTGCCCGCAACTCGTCTGCTGTGTGGCCAATGAGACCAGCATCACTGAGGCTAACTGCCGTTGCTGAAGAGATATTCGGGCTGTTTGAAAGAATGATTGCAGAGTACGAGGAGGAAGCTTCTCTTTCAAAGCAGCAGATCAACCGACAACGAGAGGATCAGGAGTAACTCTGGAACAGTCAGAATGGAGAGCAGCTTCAGGAGGGCACAGAGCCCCCAAACATTAAACAGGGACAGGAGGAACTCTGCATCAGTCAGATTAAAGGGGAACAGGAAGAACTCTGGATCAGTCAGGAGGGAGAGCAGCTTCAGGAGGACCCAGAGCCCCCACACATTAAAGAGGAACAGGAGGACCCAGAGCCCCCTCACATTAAAGAGGAACAGGAGGAACTCTGGATCAGTCAGGAGGCAGAGCATCTTCAAGGGCCGGAGGAGGCCCGTATGACAGAGTTCCCATTCACTGGTGTCCCTGTGAAGAGTGAAGATGAAGAAGAGAAACCTCAGTCCTCACACCTTCATCAAAGCCAAACTGAGGAGAACAGAGAGGCAGAGCCTCTAGCCAGCAGCTCAACTGAACAGATGGAAACAGGAGTTGATGGAGAGGACTGTGGAGAACGAGCCAGAGACTTAGATCGAACTAGTCTTTTACAACCAACTAGTGCTGGCAAGACTTCAGACTCTTTTGAACCTGTGACTGAAGACAGTGATGATGATAGGATGGAAACTGGTGAACCTCAGTCAGGTTTAGACTCACAGAAAAACAGTGAAGTTCATGGCAAGAAACACGGCAGGACATATCTGCTGAGACACATGAGAGTTCAAACAGGAGAGAAAAACATTCAACAACTGACAAATTACAAAAAACGCCCCCCCCCAGCCGCAGATGAGGACCCTAACCTCCCTGACAAACTCAATCAATTCTATGCCAGATTTGACACCGACAACCACTCCACACCCCCCTGCCCCCCTCCACCGCCCCCCCTCCTCCCTCCCCCCTTCATCATCCAGGAAGACAAAGTAAGGACTGTATTTAAACAATCGAATAAAAGAAAAGCTGCAGGACCTGACCATCTCTCCCCTGCTGTGCTCAGCTACTGTGCTGAGCAGCTAGCCCCTGTATTCACCGATATCTTCAACTCCTCACTACGCCAATACTCAGTCCCACAATGCTTTAAACAGTCCACTATCATCCCAGTCCCCAAATCTACCAAAATAACATGTCTCAACGACTACCGACCCATAGCTCTCACATCTGTTGTAATGAAATCATTTGAACATCTGGTCCTAGACTACCTCAAATCATTCACATCATCTCAACTTGATCCACACCAATTTGCCTACCGCGCCAACAGGTCAGTAGAGGATGCTATCAGCCTAGCACTACATCACACACTCCAACACCTAGAAACCTCCAACACATATGCACGCATCCTATTCATTGACTTTAGCTCAGCTTTCAACACCATCTCCCCCCACAAACTATTCTTTAAACTGCAAGACATGAACATACACCCGGCCATAAACTACTGGATCCTAGACTTCCTCAGCAACAGAACCCAAACAGTCAAAATACACAACTGGATGTCCCACCCCCTGACCCTCAGCACCGGCGCCCCCCAGGGGTGCGTCCTTTCCTCCTGGTTCTTCTCCCTCTTCACTAACCAACTCACCTCCCTGGACAACTCAGTAAAAATTTACAAATACGCAGACGACACCACCATCCTCGGCCTCATCACAAACAACAATGAATCAGCATACAGACGAGAAGTAGAGAGAGTCGCAACATGGTGCTCTACTAACAACCTCCTGCTCAACACCTCCAAAACCACCGAAATAGCTATAGATTTCAGGACTGCAAAAATGACACCCAAACTCCCACTGACAATATCCGACCAACCCATAACCCTCACAGACTCTTTCAAATTTCTCGGAACACACATCAGCAATAACCTCAAATGGGACCACAACATCACCACCATCACCAAGAAAGCACATCAGCGACTCTATTTCCTCAGGCAACTGAAAAGATACAGGATTAAACAACGCCTACTGCTCCGCTTCTACTCCGCCATCATACAAAGCATCATCACCTCATCCATAATTGTCTGGTTCGGCTCAGCTGATCAATCATCTAAATCCAAATTACAGCGCATTATTAATAAGGCAGCAAAAATCATTGGTTGTGACCTCCCCACCCTGGACTCCATATACACCTCCCGAACCATCACCCGTGCCTGTAAGATCATTAAGGACCCCTCCCACCCAGCCCACCCCCTGTTCCAGCCCCTCCCCTCAAAAAGACGATACAGATCAATTCCCACCAAAACTACCCGCTTCAAAAACAGTTTCTTTCCCACAGCCATACGGACTCTGAACTCCCTCAGCACCCCTCTCCCTCTCCCCCCTCCCCCCTCACCCTAACTTTACGTCTGTTGGTCTTGTATCCTGTATTTATGTATTTATTGTTGGAAGTGGGAAAGGTGTAACTGGTTAATTGTCTAAATGTATCAATGTCCTGTTTCCATGTTTTGCCAGAGCTATATCATCATGTACTGAAACTAAATACCACCAACCTGGTTGCGTGGCAATAAAAGTATCTGTATCTGTATCTGTATCTGTATCTGTATCTGTATCTGTATCTGTATCTGAGAAGCCATTTAAGTCCTCAGTCTGTGGTAAACGTTTTGGTGGTAAAGGACACTTGACATCACACATGATAGTCCACACAGGAGAGAAGCAATTTCAATGTTCAGTCTGTGGTAAACGGTTTGGTCGTAAAGCACACTTACAGACACACATGATAGTCCACACAGGAGAGAAGCAATGTAAATGCTCAGTCTGTGGTAAAGGGTTCGGTCAAAAAGCAGATGTGAAGAAACACATGATAGTCCACACAGGACAGAAACCATTTAAATGTTCACTCTGTGGTAAAGGGTTTGGTCGTAAAGGAGATGTGACAAAACACATGATAGTCCACACAGGAGAGAAGCAATTTAAATGTTCAGTCTGTGGTAAAGGGTTTGGTCGTAAACGAGATGTGACAAAACACATGATAGTCCACACAGGAAAGAAGCAATTTTAATGTTCAGTCTGTGGTAAAGGGGTTGGTCGTAAAGAACACTTACAGTCACACATGATAGTCCACACAGGAGAGAAGCAATTTAAATGACACTAACATTCCCTCACTCTGGACTAACTCCCGCCCCCCTGTCAATACCACCTGCCGCTTTGCTAACCCCAACAACGTCCGCTCTCTCCCCCCTGCTCCCAAATCCATCTCCCTTGCCCTGCTGAACACTCGCTCTCTCTCCAACAAATCACCTATCATATCCGAACTCATCCTGGACAATAACATTGATCTTCTCCTCCTCACTGAAACATGGCAACAGCCCCTGGACTCACTCAATCAGGCAACCCCCCCCAACTATAGTTACATCGCCAGGCCCCGCCTCTCTGGGCGTGAGGGGGGTCTCGCCGTTCTCCATAAACAATCCCTACCCATCAACGAACTCAACCTCAACTTCCCATCCCTGTCCTCCTTTGAACACCTTGCCTTCTCTCTTCCCAACTCCATCACTGCCCTTCTTCTTTACCGTCCCCCCAAGCCCCACCCCTCTTTTCTGTCTGACCTATCTGAACTCCTCACCATCGCTTCTTCTCCTTCCTCCCGCCTCCTTCTCATCGGTGACCTGAACATCCACGTTGACCAACCTGACTCCCCTCTGACATCTGACTTCTTCTCTCTCCTCGACTGTTTTCACCTCACCCAGCACATCAACTTCCCCACCCACACCAAAGGCCACATTCTTGACCTAGTCTGCTCTTCCTCTCTACCCATCTCCAACCCTCACCCTCTCTTTTTCCCTCTCTCTGACCACCACTGCATTCTCTTCTCTGCTCCCCTGC
Source organism: Poromitra crassiceps (assembly GCF_964638095.1). Taxonomy (NCBI): domain Eukaryota; kingdom Metazoa; phylum Chordata; class Actinopteri; order Beryciformes; family Melamphaidae; genus Poromitra; species Poromitra crassiceps. The sequence goes on from NC_139631.1 coordinate 35,316,052, forward strand.
CCCTACCCCGCCGCCGCAACAAACGCACCATCTCCTTCCGTAACATCAAATCCATCGACCTACCCACTCTCTCTCCCAGACTATATCCTCTGCCCCCCCCCCCCTGACTCCGCCCCCTCCTCCCCTGATGACTATGCCACCCTCCTCAATTCTGCACTCACTGACTCCCTTGACTCCCTGGCCCCCCTGAAAACCTCCACAGTCTCATTCACCTCCTCCTCCCCCTGGTTCACCCCCCAACTCCGCACGATGAAACAGACCGGCCGGCAACTGGAACGACTTCACCAGAAAACCCACCTCACTGTCCACGCGGAACTCCTCAAACAGCACCTCTCCTCCTACCGTGATGCACTCCTAGCCGCCAAATCTGCCCACTTCTCCACCCTCATCAACACCACCAACAGGAACCCCCGCACTCTCTTCTCCACTGTCAAAAAGCTCCTCCAACCCCCGTACAATAACACACTCTCCTCCCCTGAACTCTGCAACTCATTTCTCCATGCCTTCAACAGCAAAATCTCCAGAATCCACTCCTCCCTGACTGCTTCCATCAGACGCGACACAATTCACCACTACAGCTGTGCGCTGGCGTTTAACTAGTGACGAATTGTGCCGTTAGTCTTAATGCCTAGATCTGCTCACGCAGGATCGGAGGTGGTCTTAACTAGCATTCAGAGATTCACAGTTTCATGCACATTTATACAGTCACAAATAGCTCCAAGTCATACCATTCCGTTCACAGTATTAAATCAATTCACAATATTAAATCAATATTAACAACAGTTCTTCTTATGCTAATCAATCCTAACTTCTGCCCGAACTAATAAAGGGAAATTAGAGCCAGTCCCTTACTCTGTGCACAAGTTTGAGTTCGGTTTGCAGGGGTCTTTTTCCAAGCGGTAGGAGACCGTGGTCTGGATGCGCGTGCGCTGTCCAGACGAAGAGGAGAGGTGAGGGAGGAACAGACGGTCGGTCTCTGCGGGCCAAGCTGAGGCGCCTTTGGTCTGCTGGGGGCCGGCGATGCCGGCTTCGGTGAAGGAGAGGATCTCAGAGCTAGCTTAGCTCTGGGCAGATAGCCTTAGCCTGAGGTGGCTATGCTATTCTTGGGTCCAGAGGAGTGGGGCCTTGTCCCTCTCTCCCTGTGGTACAGATGATCCTGTTGCAGCGTGCAGCTACTTAGAACTGAAGTCTGGGTGACTTTCTCCTGCATATAGTGGGGTGCAGGGCGTGTCTGTGTTGTTGGTGAGGCACTCCAATTGGCTCACCTTATCTCGCTGTTGGGGGACAAAAGAGTCGGCTCGGTCCCCTGTGGTTTTATCATAGGTGTGTGAACTCAGCTAGCCTGGTTCCGGGTGCTTGGAATGTGGGGGTTGTGTTCCCTCACTGTGTCTCCACACAAACTGTTAATGTTCACTCAAATGTCTTGCATTCAACATACATGTCCCACTCCAAATGTGTATGTTTACTCAAAATGTCTGGCCCAACACTGCCCTTTTCAATCAGTCACTCTCCCAAGGTCACGTCCCCTCTGTCTACAAACTCGCCGCTGTCACCCCCATCCTCAAAAAACCCACCCTCGACCCCGCCGACCTCTCCAACTACCGCCCCATCTCCAACCTACCATTCCTCTCCAAAACCCTCGAGCGCATCGTCGCCACCCAACTTCACTCCCACCTTCACTCCCACAACCTCTACGAACCCCTACAGTCTGGCTTCCGTCCCTACCAGCATCCTAGTTCTACTCGATCTGAGCGCAGCCTTTGACACTGTGAACCACTCCTCCAAAGGCTGCGCCAACTGGGTGTTGAGGGCACCGCACTGGACTGGCTCACCTCATACCTCACCGACAGACAACAATTCATCTCCCTCTCCGGTCATTCCTCCACCCTCTCCTCCGTTTTGCAGGGGGTCCCCCAGGGCTCAGTCCTCGGCCCCCTGCTCTTCCTCTGTTATATACTCCCCCTTGGTCTCATCATCCGTCAATTCAACCTGGACTTCCACTGCTACGCCGACGACACTCAGCTCTACATCACCACCAAATCCCTCCAGAACCCACCCCTCACCCACATCGAAAACTGCATATCCGCAATAAAAACCTGGCTAACCCACAACTTCCTCCAACTCAATAGCGACAAAACTGAACTCCTCCTCATTGGCACCAAATCCACCCTCAATAAAACCGGACCCATCACCCTCACCATTGACGACTCCACCATCACCCCCTCTCCCCTGGCACGCAACCTTGGTTTCATCCTGGACCCCACCCTCTCCTTCGATCCCCATGTCAGCTCCGTTGTCAAAACTTCATATTTTCATCTCCGTAACATCGCCAAAGTCAGACACTGCCTCTCCCCCCTGCTGCTCAATCCCTCATCCATGCCTTCATCTCCTCCCGCCTGGACTATTGCAACTCCCTCCTCACTGGCATCACCTCCCGTTCCCTCCATAGACTCCAGATGATCCAGAACTCAGCTGCTCGCCTGCTCACTCACACCCGGTCCATTGATCACATCACCCCTGTCCTCCACTCTCTCCACTGGCTCCCCGTTAAGCAACGCATCGACTTCAAATGACTCCTCCTCACCTTCAAAGCCCTCCACAGCCTAGCCCCCCCCTACCTGACTGACCTCCTCATCCCCCCTCCCGTACACTCCGTTCCTCTTCTACTGCCACCCTCATCATCCCCCCATCCAGACTCAAAACCTTCGGTGACCGTGCTTTCTCCCGTGCCGCACCCCGACTTTGGAACTCCCTCCCCCAGACCGTCCGAGACTCTCCCTCACTCCCCACTTTCAAAACCCGACTTAAAACCTACCTGTTCTCCCAAGCTTACAACCTCCCCTACCCCTGACCACCTCCTCCAAACCATCACCCTCCGCCCCCCCCATCCCCCCCCCTCTTCCTCCCTCCTGTTATCTTCCCCCCCTCTGCTTCTCCATACTACCTTGCCCTGAACCGCCACTGTCATTTGTATCTGTTCCCTGTAACTGTTGCCTGTTACCTGTATCTGTTGTCTGTTTCTGTTCCCTGTTGCTTGTCTCTTGTTCTCTGTTAAGCGTCTTTGGGTCTGGAAAAAGCGCTATATAAAATAAATGAATTATTATTATTATTATTAAATGTTCAGTCTGTGGTAAAGGGGTTGGTCGTAAACAACACTTAGTCACACATGCTTGTCCACACAGGAGAGAAGCAATTTAAATGTTCACTCTGTGGTAAAGGGGTTGGTCATAAAGGAGATGTGAAGAAACACATGCTTGTCCACACAGGAGAGAAGCAATTTAAATGTTCAGTCTGTGGTAAAAGTTTTGGTCGTAAAGACAACATGAAGGAACACATGAAGATCCACACACGAAAGTAAGCATTTAATTCCCGTCTGTAAGAGGTTTCTGTGCTAAATCAGGCTTCCCTCATCTCCCCAGCCCTTGGACTTGCTGGAGCAGCCCTAGCAGAAGACAAAATGGTCTTCCCTAAGCCATATCTATATTGTATTGTCTTGTATTATATTATGTATGTTCCCTCAGCTGTAGCCAGATGCAGAACAAGACCTACTCCGTCCCCATCCCTAGCTTCCTCTACAGCTGCTCTGCTCTGGCCTAGTTTATGTAGCTTTAGCCACTTCCATAGGCCTGTCCAAGGTCCTAAAGCCTGCCCTGTACTTTCTAAGTTTACCTGCTGTCTCTCATGATAGGGATGCTGTGACCTCTGATTTGGTTTGAGACTATGTTTACACTGTAATGGAGACCCAACGGTCAGGTTGGCCTCATGCTGATCAGTGCCCCAGCCTTGATGATACAAATGTAAAAGGTCAGTGTCATGAGTGAAACAGTGCTAGGAGATGTTACTGTAACAGCAACAGGAGTGTCTGTAACGGAATGATGATGATTAGGATGGAGGTTTTCATCTAGCTTTGTAACTTACGGTCTCATTGGCCTGTTGTACTCTGGTGTTGGAGAAGTGTTGTTGAAATGCCTATGTTCTATCATCTTCTTCGTCTTCTCCAGCACCTCATTAAGGTGAATGTTCGGTTTTTCTCTGCCTTCTTTCCTCACTTCATTTCTGTTTGAGGAAACAGTGGCTTATTTGTATGTATGTATGTATATACCACAGGTATGTTACTGTATGTTAAAACATAGGAATGGGTGTATTACCCAGGCTTGTATGCATTCCTGGTATAGAGATTGGGTATGAGGGGCACTTCTCCAACTTTGCACATGTATCCTTTTTCTTTGCCTCTCATTAAATATATTAATCATTATTAATTATTATTCAATGGGGATATTTGTTGGACAGGCAAAAATCATATTAAACTCATCTGACTGAGCAAGAGGGTTAGAGTGTCCAGAGAGAAGAAACATGAAGATGCATGCTAAAAGAACTGGAACTGGGGCCTTTCTCTACTCCATTCAAATTAATGTACAGCTATCTTTCTTAAGAATCACAACGCTTTCTGTTTATTTCTATTGTGTAAGTAAAATAAAGTTCATTTTGATGTAAAAAAAAAGAAAAGAATATGTGACTTATGTTTACACATGAAAATTCAACATTTTAGTGATCAAGGACATTTTGAGAGACACATGACATGAGGGTCCACACAGACATGAGCATTTGTTCAACCTATTGGAAAAGTTAAATAAAAAAATGTTTGATGAACACGGATAGAACGGTCTCTCCCATTCAAATCAAGGTCCATGGATGGTTGGAGGAACGGCATTTTTAGGCTATGTGCACTGTTGCCTTACTGCAAGACGCACAGGTGACGTTTTGCAGCAAGAACCAAAGCACTCGAAAACTGCCTTTGCAGCCAAATTGTCTTTTTAAGTGTTAACAGTCATAGGAAGTGATTATAGTTAAGTTTATTCGTTGTATTCAATGTCTGTTCTTAGCTGTTTGAAGTTATCGAATAGTTATCTTCTCCACTAAAGGTAGGCTACTCTGTTAGTTTATCTCATGTAAAGCTAATGATGCTTGCCAGTTAGGTTTGCTATGCTGGTTTTTATGAGAGGAGCTAGCAAGAGAAGCACAAATTGCACAATCTTTGACATGTCTAACTGGGATACAGGTCCAGATTGCTCCCTGTCACCTGCAGTGTTCCACAAGGGTGGCTTCTTTGACCCGTCGTGGTTACCCCCGATACCCAGTGGTTCCCAACCTGGGGGAGATGATAGGACAGGATAGGGTGAGCAGATCCCAGCAAACCAAATGTGGGACAAGGAGTATGTTTGTGTGGGACAATGTGGAACACGGTACCAACGCTGAGTAGGCTGCAGTGATTATTTATTATCTTTTAATCTGTTGTTTATTTTCAACTAATCAGTTTCATCATTTCATCTATGAAATGTCACAAAATGGTTAAAAAAAGTTGATCACTTTTCCACCAAAGCCCAAGATGACGTCCTCAAATGCTTCTTTTGTCCTGACCAACAGTCCACAACCCAAAGATAATCACTGTCATAAAAGACTAAAGAAACCAGAAAATATTCATATTAAGAAGCTGGAACTAGATAAGAGTTTTTCTTTTTCTTAAAAATTACCGTAACGATGAATCGATTATTTAAAAAAAAATTGCTGCAGGGCCAGCTCAGCGAGCTGCAGGGCGGGCGAGCCCGCGCTGTGGGCAAGCCTATAGACCAAATCAGCGGGATGTTTACATTTACTTCCGGGTACCCCTGAGGTCCACACATTATAATGGCGGTGGACGGCACAAACTGACGTGTTGAAGACAAAAACAGACAAAGAAGACAAAAATGGTTCGTCCGTGTTGTGTTGTTGTTTAATATCATTCATAACAACACTTTCACTAACGTTAGTGGAGACCAGACTAGCTAATTTACCTGTTGGACCAGACCAGAGTAGACTTGAAGCTAAATTAAATTAACGCTCTGTCTGTAATAACCTCGCGTCACCAGGCTCTTCTCACAAGTCTGCAAAAAAACAGCGAGTTTGACAGACAAACAAACATTATTAGCTAGCTAACACTACATAAAACAAACACAGAAGAAAGGCTAGATACGTCGGACAAGCATGTTTACCAACCGTTTAACCATTTAAATTGAAAGTAGTCGGCCGAAAACAGCGAGAGGGTTTGACAGCATTTATTTGACAACACGCACATTTAAACCTGCCGCCTTCCCCAAGTGGTACCCGGAAGTAAATTTGTTTACATGGTGACGTCACGGTGATTTGGTCTATAGGAATCGCGAGATGCCTAGTAACTGAAACGAGCCACAACTGAACTATAGGTTGAGGCGATGTCTCGTCATAGACGCTGGGATAGCTGGCTCAGCCTGGCTGGGGGCGTGGTCAGGGTGGGGTAAATCCCCCAGTTCTATCCATTCAGCAAAGCCCAGGCAGACCCGATCAGGGATTCAACCACCGCAGTAAACGCACATTTGAGCAGACGTCTTGTGTTCTGCTCTAGAACCCCCAAAACTGTAGTTTAGAGCCGCAGCACCGACCTTTCGTGAGTCAGCCCATTGAGATATATGGGCAGTTTTACCCCACTCGTGCGCCAGCCGTACAACATTTTGTGGGCGTTCCCACACATGCCGACTGTCATAGCGCTACACACCTTTGTGAATATGAGAAAGGACTGGAGTAATCTGTGTGGGTAGCTATGCTATTGCGGACGTCCTCCAGAGTCCAGGTAAGTGTCTCTCTCCGGCTGCAACCAGCACAACAAAGCTTGACAAAATAGGTAGGAAAGAAACCCCCCCCCCCCCCCATCTCAAAATAAAATACTTTGCCCTCCCCAGTAGGCTACTCAAATTATAATCAAAATGCCCTCCACCCCAACTAAATATCCGACAGTCCCTTAGGCCTTAGACATTATCAACATTTACTTATACCTCTGAAAACAGGCGAGGCATCATATAACCTGAAATATGTTTCAGGTTATATGGCCAATGAAGGAGGCGGAGATTGGATTGGGTTTAACCACAATGTGTGCTGTACAGAATAAACAGAAATAAACAATATATCAACTCATATTCATAAATTTGAATATTACATTAAATACAATGGTCATCATAATATTAATCAATAACTCAAATTGTATAATTGTAGGCTACTCATCTCCATAATTCAGGTTTCATATAGCCTACAATTCAAAAATCTAATTCTATTCATAATTACAAATTACAAGTGCAAACTATAAACAATATTCTAATGCACTGTATATTTAAATGTCCATTATTATTCATAATACTCCATGCAGTGCATTAACTAAATAGTGCATGGCAATATCCTGCCCATATCTTCAGTTTCCCATAGTGAGGATCTCTGAGCCTTTGGATAAAATGTGAGTTTCTCCACTCCACTTCAAAGTGCTGCATGGAATGGAGTCACGTATTATTCCAGGACAAATCTGAGAGGAGTTAGGAGCATTTATTCCAGAGAACACCTTCAGTGTTCTATTGCCCTAGCGAAATCCATCCACCAAGCAGTTTGACCTGCTGGTAATGAAACATAAAGCTATCAAACAATTTCTCAGTGTCAGTAGCTGGATGTTATCGCCCCCCATCAGCTCCAGCTTCGACCCTAGCAACCCTAAGCAGCACTCTAGCCCCTTTCACCAAATCAGAGCTTGTCATTTTGGGTGACCTAAACTGGGACATCATATGCTTAAGCCACCTGACAAAGTTCTTCTACAGCTTGATTCATTAAATCTCCATCAAATCATCTCTTCTCCTACTAGGTACGACCCCAAGGACCCTGAGAAGGCCACGTTAATTGATGTTATCCTCACAAACTCACCCCATATCTATCTGTCTGGTGTATTCTGCTGTGATATTAGTGACCATTGTTGTATTGCCTGTGTCCGGTCATACTGCTCTGCTAAGCAGCCTGTCCGGATCTGTTGTAAACGTATTCTGAAAAACCTCAACATTCAAGCTTTTTTTCCAATGACCTTGACAACGTTGAATGGTATAGAGTCAACCAGATCCCCTCTTTAGATGATGCGTGGAAATATTTTTATGACCTGTTCAGTGCTATTATTAACAAACACGCCCCTCTCAAAAAAGTAACAATTAAAAATAGGCATAGTCCCTGGTTTGAGCACGAACTTGCTGTTCTCCTTCAACAAAAAAATGCTGCCTGGCACAAGGCAAGGCTTTCCAGATCTCCCGCTGACTTCGTCACGTTTAGGCAAATTAGAAATAAAGCCACAGAATCTGTTCGCAAAGCTAAAGTAGCCGGGTATTTCAAAAATCAATTCAACCTCTGTGGCTCAGACCCAAAGAAATTTTGGAAAACTGTACGAGATCTTGAAAATAAACCTCCCACCCAAGCTGCCTTTGTCACTCACTGACGGTGACATAATAGTCACTGACAAGGCTTGCGGCCCCCATCATCGCAGCTCCAATAAAAGGAACTTTTCAACCTGTCCCTCCGCTCAGCAGAGATTCCATCAGCATGGAAGGAAGCAATAGTGCGTGCACTCTTCAAAGGTGGTGATCAGGCTGACCCAAACTGCTATAGACCCATTTCAATACTTCCCTGTATTTCAAAAGTGTTACAAAAACTGGTTAACAAACAGCTCACTGACTTTTTGAATGCTCATAATAGCCTGTCTGATGTTCAGTCTGGTTTCCGTTCTGGTTTTGGTTGTGTAACTGCTACTCATAAAGTGATCAATGACATATCTTCTGCCCTCGACTGTACACAACACTGTGCGGCCATCTTCATTGATCTGGTTAAATAAAGGTTAAATAAAAAATAAAAATAAAAAGCATTTAGATGTGGCAGGCAGGCTGGTTCAGTCAGAGTGATCATCAGAGGACCTCACACACAGCTCCCTAAATCCTCCCCAGGTGAGCGTCAGGTGTGCCGTGCACTCACTGATTCACTGATTGCTTGCAGGTGATTCCCGTGAGCCTTTTGACAACCTCTCAGCTGATGCAATGATTAGTCGATTGACAGAAAATTACTCTGCAACTATAGTTTAGACCAGTGGTACGCAACCTTGCCCTACTCAGGAGCCACATCTGACACAACAAAATAATTTTTGCAAGAGCCACAATCCCCAAAAAAGTCCCTTTCCTCCCTTTATTTATTTAGATTTGTATTTATTTATTAATTTTAAGTAGCACTTAAAAGAGCTTCGGGTCGAGTATCACTGGTTTAGACTCATTTTTAAGAAGAAAAAAAATTATCTCGTTCCAGCGTCTTAAACCTGAATATTTCCTGGTTTGTGGCCTGTTGGTCAGGACAAAAGAAGACATTTGACGATGTCATCTTGGGCTTTGGGGGAAAGTTATCAAAAAATCCTTTTTACGATTTTGTAACATTTTATAGACCAAGACTAATCGACTAGCCAAGAAAATAATCAACAGATTAATCGATAATGAAAATGATCATTAGTTGCACTTGCAGCCCTACTTGGCATTGGTAACAGGTCCCGCATTGTCCCACACAAACATACTCTTTGTCCCACACAAACATACTCTTTGTCCCACACAAACATACTCTTTGTCCCACATTTGATTTGTTGGGATCTGTCACCCGAGCTGCAGGGCAACATTTATGCGCAAGGTGAGTTATGCAATTTGCAAAATATATCTTAGTCGATTAGTCGATCAACAGAAAATTAATCGACAACTATTTGTATAATCGATTAATCGTTTAGACTAATTTTAAAGAAAAAAATACTAAAATGATCTCATTCCACCTTCTTAAATGTGGATATTTATTTCATTGCACTAGCGCCTCCTGTGGTCGGTCGGGGCGCCTGTTCGGGGGAGGGCACTGGTGGGAATAGCGTAATCCTCCCACGTGCTTTACCCTGTATGTACATGGTGTGGTACCCCGTACTTACTTACCCTCTAAGTACAGGTGTGGTATTCCGTACTTATCCTGTAAGTACAGATTTGGTACCCTACTTACAGGGTAAATTCACTTCTTGTACACCGTACCCTGTACTTACCCTGATCTTGTTATTAGAAATGTAAGTAGGTTAGATATGTAAAAGCTGCTCCAAAAGGTTAACTTTTTGTTAACAAAAGCATTTTTTGCTAAACAAAAATGAACACCTGTTTTATACTGTCTAGAGTGCACATAAAAATGATGCGTTTGATTCATGTGAAAATGATTTAAAAAAAAAGAAAATGTTTTAATTATGATTTAGAATAACAAATATATGAAAAATAAAATAATTATGAATGCATAAATATATAATGGAAAAGAATAAAACACAAACGGAGATATGTTTTACAAATAAACTTATTTTCATAAGAATAGTAATTTATAGGCTAGGCCTTAGGCTACAACTTCAATAAGTCACTATGTTTACATAAAACTGTATATGACACTAATGTTCTTACCATTTCTCTTCTGTAAAGGTCGACGAAGAAAATAATGATGGCTTAATTACAAAATAAATAAGCAGTTTAGGTCACACCTTCACTACTTAAGTTGCACACAAGTTTGTGTTGAGGTAACAAGGCGCTATTAGAACTTGAGACTTGTTCAGGATACACAAGGGCAGATGCAAGCCTACCACAGACCCCCTACCTACCACAGACCCCCTGCCATGATGGGCGTGATAACCAATGACATTGAAAGCTGCCCTTAAGGCATTCCAATAAGTCATTGGCAATGACTATAATGACTGGCAATAATATAATGTATAATAATATAATATATTACTGCAGACGCAGACGCAGACACACTGGAGTGACTTTCATGTCAGATTTATAAAGCATTTCAAGCAATTCCGGTGTAATGCACCAGATGGAGACAGAACACTATGCCATGATCTTTAAAACATGATTTCAAACGGAAGCCCGTCTTTATTGTCACACGAACACTACAACACATGCATGCGGCCACAACACACACTCATGCTGACGGTGGCCGGTGAAATATATCCTCTGCATTTGACCCATCCAGGCTTGTCCTTTCCTCCAGGGGGCAGGCCAGGAGCAGTGGTCGCTTTTTCTTTCCAGCGCCCGGGGACCAACTTCAGATGTTGTCGTCACTGGTCGGATGTTTTTAGTGGGGGGTTATGTACGGAGGAACCCCCTGGGGGGTACGGGGAGAACATGCAAACTCCACACAGAAAGGCCCTTTCGACGAGATATCCCACCTGGGCAGTAGGCACTGAAGATATGGGGGGGTCACAACTCCAGCGCCCACAGCGTCCTCAGGACCTTCTAGCTGTGAGGCGACAGCGCTACCGACTGCGCCACCTGTAAACTGTATTGCTACAAAAGATGTAGCCTAATTAAGATCATCAACATCATTACTGGCACAAATACTACTACTGTTTGAGCTATTTACATATCTCTGTTTGGAAGACGTAACCTACAGAGTGATGCTGTCGATTAGGTTTCAACCCGAGTCATAACAATGGATTATTTTGCAGCCATGGCTACAGTCTGACATTAATCAAAGCATAAATTACCGGCCTAAAAGATCTACACTTTGTTCTGATCTGCAACATAAAGTAGCTCTTAACTCATTCATGGCCAGTTTAGGACTGCCAATATTTAGCACAGGCCAAAGATTTTCATAATTGTTGGTCATCTTTCAAGACCCACAGTAAATTATCTATTAGCACCAAAGTGATTTGCAATACCTCAAAATGAAGATGTACGTCTCTGGGTTCACCAGGAAAAAAAAAGTGAGCTTTTAGCATGTTCTGTACTCTACTTATAGCCCTTTATATACACCCTGTTTTCACCAAAAAGGTCTCTCTGAGAAAATAAATAGCAGAAAATGGCATTTTTCTAAAATCACACAATCTCAGGCAGAACTCGCTCTCAATTCTTTTATTTTGAACTGTATTGACATCAGACATGTAAATATTATTCGTTATGACACAAATGAAAAAAAAAATATATATATATATATATATATACATGATGTGCTTTTTTTACATTCAACAATACAGTTTACTCAGTGTGAGTGAGTGTGATCATAGAATAGAATGCAGAGATCAGTGTAGTCTCTCACACACACACACACACACACACACACACACACACACACACACACACACACTCCTTACCGCGAGATAATCCGGGTCCTGTCGCATTGGAATCCAGTCTTCCTCGCTCTCGACAGGAAAGTGGCCGTGCTGCTCTGCTGCTTGGCTCTGTGTGAAAGCCATTTCTGTGGCGAGGCTGCTGTTCTCCTCCTCACACAGTTGTGACTCCGTCTCGTCTCTTTCGGGCTGGCACATAGGAACGGGGTCCAGGGACCAGGATCGATCATGTTGGTCACGGGTTTGACCACCGCGGTTTCGATGTCCGCTGCCCTGCAGCAAGCCGATCAGCTCTGCAGCGCGCCGAGGGGCATTTCAATGGCGTTTCTCCTCTGCAACAAGGAAGCGCGTTTCTCTGTTCTCTGTTTTTGCTCCTGCTCATTTCAAAACAACAGCTGCGGTATGTGTTTGATCGCGTGTTGTCGGCTTGCCTTTGTGGCTAGCTAGGGACCTGAAAACATGTCACAGGCTGGGGAAGTGTTTGAACTACGCGCTGTACTAATAAAAAAAAAAACACGTCAAACACGTCATTGGCGGGGAGGGCTATTTCGGATAACACGTCAAAGACGTCTTTGGCGGTGAATGAGTTAAAACTACATTTCTTGCCATCCAAGAATACGTATTGTTATCGACAAGTACTTTTTACAAGGTGGTAGTCAGAGATACGATGCAACGGGTGGTCTTCATCTCCCACTGCCACCATTCAAGGCCCCTATCACTGCTGTATGTATAACCCAACAATGAGTACCCAACAACAGTATTTTGTTTTATTTTATTTTGAAGAAATTGTGTTTACAGTTTTCAATTTCCATCATGCCGTGTATCGATATCAGAGCAAAGCAAAATAAAATGAGAAAATATTGATCAATGCAGACTTGAGGCATTAACACGACATTTTAGTTCAGACACTGTAGGAGCTTGACAGTGGCGCCGGAACGAGTTTGCAATAAGGGGGGCAATTTTTTTTTTTTTTTGTAATATTTTTTTTTTTTTTTTTTTTGACGGCCCCCGAAGGGCGGTGCTTTTTTGAGGGCGCCGACGAAAAATTGACGTTTTTATAGACGTTTGGATGATTTTTAGCTATATTTAGATGAATATCTCATTTTTAATTAACATTAGGATTATACTGTAGTAATGTAATTATTCAGTATTTTTCCTTTTCTCACTCACTTGGTGACCTGCTCTCCCTTTAGTTCATTTTATAATTACACTACAACAGACAGCAACACAGGCAGAAACACTGAACTTATTATTATTATTATTATTATTATCACTTCGAAACACAGTGCAAAACTTGTCATCTCAACACAAAAATAAAATAACAATAACCGTATACGATTATAGCAGCAGCCAATGACAGTGAGTGCAGTACAGAGTCCAGGTCTGTCTGTCTCTCAGGTGTAATAATCCCACAATGATCACGGCTTTAACAAGTGTCACAGGCTGTGTAAACAGTGTAAAGTGGGCTCTCTGTAACTTGATCCCTGGGTCTGTCTGTCTCAGGTGTAATAATCCCACAACGATCACGGCTTTAACAAGCATCACAGGCTGTGTAAACAGTGTAAAGTGGGCTCTAAGCGTCAGGGGCAGTTGCCCCCTCAGATTAAAAATAATAATAATTTTTTTTTTTTTTTTTTTAGGGGGACCAAATTTTAAGGGGGACAAAATGTCCCCATGTCCCCCTTGTTCCGGCGCCAGTGGAGCTTGAGGTTCTAGTCAGTAGGCTAATACAGCAGCCTAAATGAACTGTCATGGTCGGCTCACATGACGTTGTGCGTTTATTGGATATTTTACAACGGCTTCAAACAAACCCCATGGACTGAGGGTGGGAACTATCTGTAATACACATACTAGTTTTACACACTTGTTTTACACACTAGTGTATTGAATGTAATGTTAAAACAAAAGGAAAGTCTTGAATCTTAAGATAAGGCCACTTGATTCAAGCATTGCATTGGGCAAAAAAAATTATAATAATCCTATCTATAAATATAAGATTGCAAGGCTGTAATACTAATCTAAATCACTTGTTTAACATAGATACATAGATATGATTTTGGAATGTAAGAACACAGTTGAAAACAAAACCTTCTTTTTGATCTGTTTTGGAAATTCGATTTGGCATGCTAGCCGATGATCTGTGTGGTGACCACTGAGGTGGTGGCAGAGGTGCCAGCAGTCTGGTTCTTCTTCCTCTTCACCTCCCGAGCCATCTGGCACCAGAAACACTGGTAACACCAAGTCACCTTACAGCAGTCCTCAATAAAAGAACCCTGAGAGAGGGAGGGAGGGAGGGAGGCAGGGATTAATGTAACAATCAGTTAAACTACTGACCAAATACTGACTCAAAACTGTACTGAAAAATATAGGCTCATGCAGCCTCTCAATTCAAATGTCAGGTGATGTGTGTACATTTGCACTACTGAAACTGAGCCATACGATGGCTGAAGTGCAAATCATCAATGTTTGGGGGTACCTTAACAACAGGTTGCTAATCGCAACCTGTAGCCACTCCTACCCACCCCTCGAACTCCGACTCTCTATGACCTTCCTATCCCTAGCTACAGCCCTTTCCCCCTAGCTTCACTGCCTTTCCTCACTACGCCCACTCCCACCACCCACAACCCCCTAGCCACTCCCGCTACTCCCCCCCTCGAACCCAGACTCTCCCCCATGTCCTATCCCTAGCTACAGCTAATTTTCCCTAACCTGCCCCCTCCCACCACCCCCACCCTCCTAGCCACTCCCCCTAACCTCCGTCGAATCCCGACTATCCCGAATCCCGATCTACGCTCTTTCTCTCCCTAGCTATGGCCCCTTTTACCTAGCCCCCCCCCCTCCCTTGATGGAATGGACGGACTTGAGGTCACAGTGACCTTGAACTTTGACCTTTGATGACCAAAATCTAATCAGTTCATCCTTGACTTCAGGTGGATGTTTGAGCCTAATTTGAAGAAATTCCCTCAAGGCCTTCCTGAGATATCGGGTTAACGAGCATGGGACGGACGGATGGACAACCCAAAAACATAATTCCTCTTGCCACCGCTATCGCCGGCGGAGGCATAAAAAAGCACAGGGAACCACAATCACATGATGTAGGTTAGTAAAACCATTTCAGTAGCCTATCAATTAATTAATTGATTGATAGTGAAATTTCCCCAAATGCCTATGTGGCAATTAAAAATTCAAGTCAATACCACCCTCCCCCCCCCCCCCACCCCTGTCTTACGTGGATGCCGTAGCGCTCTCTGATGGCGGAGCTGAGCATGCAGCTCACTCCATAGCAGATAAAGCAGTCCAGAACTGGCATGCCGCAGAACCAGCCAAAGTCTTGGGCAGCCTTGCACTGCATGCAGGGAAAACACCAGAGGCCAAAGCAACCTGGAGGACAGGGGACATGTTCATGATGGTGTGATTTGGTTCCTTTTTATAACTTGAGAAAGAAAGAAAGAAAGAAAGAAAGAAAGAAAGAAAGAAAGAAAGAAAGAAAGAAAGAAAGAAAGAAAGAAAGTGTCATATATTGGGGTTATTGCCTTTACTGCCCTCTGTTGGTATAATGAGTCATGACCTGTATAGCCACTAGGAGAGTCACGTGACAGTGACACTGCAGAAATAAACCAGCTACCATTGCAAATGAGAAGTCCGTCTCTGGCTGAATTAATGTTGTAGCTAGTGGTATAAGTTGAAGTAATGCCCTAGGGAAGACACAACAAAGTGGCGACGAGGATTAACGGCATTAACGGGTCCAGTGTTTTTTTATGATTTAAAGTTTTTTTTTTTTTTTGCAACATTCATCAGTATTAGACATCGTCCCTCATACATAGTAAATAACTTAAAAGGAAAAACAGACAAAAAACACACAATGACAAAACAAAAAGGCACAGCGATTTTTTGAATCTTACATCATGTAGCTCTAAATCAGTCCATAGTCCTTCCCTATAATAAAATGTCCTACGCTACGTTAGTAGCCAGATATGTCCCCCATTTCAAGGTGAAGACCTCCAATCTGTTGTGCATCCTATACGACAAATGTTCATAGGACGCCACCCTTCCCAGTTCAATCAACCATTCTTGCATGGAGGGTCCCCCTGTTGTTTTCCACCCCCTCATTATCATTTGCCTCCCCACCATAATACTAGTCTGGATCCAGTCTGCTACCTCACCCACACAGTGGGCGAGCAGTGAGGGGTCACCCAAAACATAAAGTCTAGGACAGAAAGAAAAATCAAGCTTCACAATATCACAGATTTTCTTATGAACTTTGTGCCAGAAATCTTGAAGAACAGAACATGATGTGGTGTACTCTATAGAAATGAATAGCTTGCACCTCCCGCTCCTCCATCTTCAGGCTGTCTTTCTTATTTATAGCTTACTATTCAAGATTCAAGATTCAAGATTTTTATTGTCACTCCGTAGTACAAGTATCACGTGTGAAATTCTTGTGCTGTAGGCTCCGTTACAACATACATACAACAAAAAATAAAAGATATATAAATAAAAAACAAGAGGCAACAAGCAATAGAGCAGTAAGACACGCCACAGACAGTGGCGTATTCACTGCCCATAGTGCAAATGGCATGAACATACTTTAAACATAATTAAACATAATAACATTCTGTTAGGTGCAAATAGCGTATACCTAATTAAACATACTATTGAACATTAGTCATACATAATGGTAGCATCTACAGTGTGGTACAGTACGGCTACTACACTATTTGTATATGTTAAGGAGTCTCGTGGCCTGTGAGAAGAAACTGTCCCTCAAGCGATTTGTGCGTGCTCTTGGGACCCTAGTATCTCCTCCCTGAGGGTAGCAGGGAGAACAGACTGTTGTGGGGGTGGTTTGTGTCTTTGATGATCTTCAGGGACCTCCTGAGGTCGTACAGGTTGTACAGATCTTGCAGTTCTGGCAGCTCACATCCTGTTACGTGCTGGGCCGCGCGCCTCACCCTTCTTAGCGCCCTGCGGTCCATGGTGGTGCAGTTCCCGTATGGTGAAGCAGCCAGTCAGCAGGCTTTCAATGGTGCCTCTGTAGAAGTCCCTGAGGATTTTTGGCCTTAGCCCGAATTTCTTCAGGCGCCTGAGTCCGTGTAGTCACTGTTGGGCCTTTTTGACAACAGTGGCGGTGTGGTTGGCCCATGTCAGGTCCTGGTGGATATTGACTCCCAGGTACTTGAAGCTGTCCACCCTTTCCACCACTGTGCCGTTGATGGTGATTGGGGGGTGTGCGCCCCCCCCCCCCCCCCCCCCTCTGTAGTCTACAATGACCTCCTTTGTCTTGGAGACGTTCAGAGAGAGGTGGTTGTCCTGGCACCATTGTTCCAGGGCCTCCACCTCCTTTCTGTAGGCTGTCTCATCGCTCCTGGAGATCCGCCCCACGACCGCTGTGTCGTCTGCAAACTTCACGATGGTGTTCGAAGTTTGAGTCGCCACGCAGTCGTGGGTGTAGAGGTCATACCAGAAGGGGCTGGAGACGCACCCCTGTGGCGCTCCTATGCTGATGGTCAGTGGGGAGGAGGTGAGGTTGCCCACTTTCACCACCTGGCGGCGGTCTGTTAGAAAGTCCAGGATCCAGTCACACATCGCTTTGCTTAGTCCCAGATCCTTGAGTTTGCTTACCAGCCTGGAGGGTACTATGATGTTGAATGCTGAGCTGTAGTCCACGAACAGCATTCTCACATAGGTGAGACGAGGAGTAACGTTATAAGCAGACTGCAGCTGTTTGACATGCGGGCGTCCCCTTTCAGAACGGACTTATAGGCCACTTCATGGGAATAATTTGCTTTACAGAAAACTGGAACCAAAAGGTAAGAATTAGCCTTGTAACTACTACATGATGGTGCCTCTGATCCTGTCGATCAGATGAATATTGAAAGCCTTGTGTTACCACCTTTCTGCGTTGTCGGCATATTAAGGTGAGCTCTCATCTGTATTTTGTCCTTTGATCTTAACGACCAGCTGCACATTGAGAGCTGCTGGGGTACATCGGCAATGATGTTTGGTTGTTGAATGAATTTCTTCATCATACAGTAGCCTACACTATAACCTACACATGAAAATATTCATTTAGGCTAGGAGGAGCTGGGTGGAAATCCCTCCCCTCGCCTCATTTCAATCCAACCTGAAAGCACACCCCGGGGCGGAAATATGGTGGTGCTGCTTGGTTGTGTGTGAACACAATTTCTGTGGCAAGGTTGCCACAGAAATTGCCACAGAAATTGTGCCATGGTTGCATTGGTTGCGACAACTGAGGCATGTATTATTGCAGGAGGAATGACAGAGTTTTCGTGTGAGGACTGAAGGTGTTTCAGAGCACACGCGATGCAGTTTACTATGATACACAAGAGCTGACAACGCTTAAGCCCAATTTATGCTTCGTCTGCTGACACTTTTGAAACGGTCGCCGACAGAAATGAGGACTTGAGTCGACACTTTCAAGTGTCGGCGAGCAGTGTCTGCTACCTGGTGAAATGTCTAGTGTCGCTAACCTCGCGTCACCAGGCTCTTCTCGGCGAGAAAGAGCCTGGCTCCCGCCCACAATTGATTTTGTCACCCTACTGGTTCCGGCCTAGAGCCCGCCCTAGACCGGATGGCAGCGTTTCTAGCTCGTCAACTTTCACGTTAACTTGACAATTTGACCCAAGTATCAGAACGGCAAACAACAAAACAAAAGATGGACGTACCGAAGTTCTTTTAGAAACATTGCGGATTCACAATCTCACATCTTTTAAGCCAATACAGAAGCTTTGCATCAGACAATTAATCGAGGGAAGAGACATCAAGCTAACAGCAACACAGATGTTTTTTGGCGCACTGCCTTCCGGTGTTCATTCTGGTTCCGTGGTTTACGCCCCATGACAAAAAGCGGGGTGGAAGGTGCCCAGACTAAGTGTCGCTGACTACGTCATAGTATCGCGCAAGTCTGATTGGCTATATAGACGGCACGTGCTTGACTTCCTTGTTTTGGTTGGGGTCCACCCGCTAGTTTTCGCTCGATTGAAATGAATGAACGTGTCCCCGCTATTTTTATCAGCCTGTCCTTGATGTATGACTTTGTGAAAATCACAAAGAACGTCGTGACCAATTTCCCAGAGAGAGAGGAGGTGAGTTGTTAGTCTAGTAGGAACGGGGGGTCCCCGCGCACCCGAAAGATATATTTTTCTAACATAGATTTTTGTACTCCTCAAGGTGTCTAATAAACAAATTTTGTTGTTACCCCGTTGAAATAGTGTCCCATGGGTCCATTTGGCGGCCATCTTTGCGGGCATATTGCGATGTCTGATGAAAATGGATAAGGGTCATAACTTTTGAACTAGACCTCATACAGAGACAAATGACACCACTTTTCTGTATGATTTCTGCATGAGGAATTGATTGAGAGGGTTGTTTTAATGATTTTAATAGGTTTGGTATAGTAAAACTCAAAAACATTTGAAAAAAGTGTCTAATTTACTCTCAAAATCTTGCAAAAAAAATCTATCTACATATTAGTCCATGGGCCAGAAGGGTTGGGAATAATGCTCATATTGATTTTTGGCAAGGTATACATCTCTAGAGTTAGGAAAATATGTGAGAGCATTGCACCAATGGTAGCTAAATGTGTGTTATCACTCGATTTATAACACCATGCAAAACATAATAGTTGTGGGACTTTTAGGGACATTTGAGGCTAAGTTCATGCAAATCAAGTCTAAAAGCACCAGATTTTGCCCAGAATTAGCCCAGGGCATGCTCTAACAATTGAGCCAGAGTGCCCGAGCCGGTGACCCCAGGGGGTCACCATGGTGGCCAGATCCAATATGACCACTGTCCGAAAAAGATTTTGGCTATAACGTTTGAAAGAGATGAGGTAGAAATACAGACTTGGTGTCTATCTTATGTTTTTTGACCATTAGAAAGGTGTTGGAATGCTTATCTTTACTAATGAAGATGTGTGTGGACCCCTAATCTGCATATTTCCAAGATGGCGGCTACCTGAATATGAGTTTTACCATAACTGTTGATGCTTTTAGTAAACTCAGTGTCCATTTTATGGTTTTTGAGTTTTAGAAACACATTGTAATACTCAGATTTATGATGGAATCTATCTATAGCACTCTACTTTGCATAGTAAGTAGGCTACCAATATGGCCACTAACCAATTTTTTTTTTACATACACTTTCACCCAGATTGAGTGTAGACTTGTAAGAATAAGTTACCATCAAACTGGTGGAAACAAACAATCTACAGTATGTATCTTACAGATTTTATTGAAACAATTAGACAAATAGAGTATAACCCATTCCCATTGATACAGGTAATAGCCAGTCTGTGCATCAATGCTCTCCATAAATGTGAAATGCTATCAATACTGATCAAAGGTGTTTAGAATTTGAACAAAATATTTACATTATCAGAAACAAAAACAACATAACAAAACATATATTGGTGCCTATATGTACAAGTGAGTAGTAGCCTACTTATGTCCATAGGTTGAATTGAGTTAGAAGTGCTCAGTCCTTTTGATTTACCAGGGTGACTGATTTTTCATAAAAGACTTCAGATGACAAGTGGGTTTTGTTTATATCCTTATATCCACAGCCAGATTACTAAAATATTGTTGTCTCGACCCTCATTGTTGGTACAGGCACTCTTGCATCCACATTGAGGTGCCACGGGCTCCAGCTTTACAACATTCACAGCACACACTACATTACTTTTTGCAGACACAGCAGAGAATGATTGCTCAGGCTTTACTGGCATCTGGAAGATGGGTCCAGTAAGCTTCCAAAGTCTTGGTCATGGAGTCCCAGTACCAGCCCCACGTACTGAACTCTGGATATTTTGCTGGACAGAGGTTGCCTGATTCCAGTAGAAGCTGGCCTGCAGCAGTCCCCATTTGACATGCTGAATCAGTGCATCTTGGGTGGGAGTACAAAAATTGAGGAGTACAAAAATCTATGTTAGAAAAATATATCTTTCGGGTGCGCGGGGACCCCCCGTTCCTACTAGACTATGTGTGGATGTGTGCTGTTTATATACGGCTGCAGCCAAGTACGTTACATCTTGCCTCCGAGGTGGTTTCACTGTGCATTTCGTTCCCTCTGCAGCTGCTTATAGCGTTCGAGTGTCACGTGACCGTTGAACCGAGGCGAACGTCATCTGAAGTATAAATGCAACACCATGAGCGACACTTTCTTTTTCGTCTGCGACCATGTGCTGAGCGACACTTCATAATAAATATAAATTAGGCTTAAGTCTGAGGAATGGTAGCCAATACTCTGAGGTAGGAGGATGCCCTAAAATGGTTGCCGTACTACCGCCTTCTGAATGGCAATATTGCGCGATCTCTGTGTGAAAGTGGCTTCAGTCATCCTCCTTGTGATCACTTTGTTTTAATTCTTGAATATACCACCAGGTGAACAAAAAGTTGAACGCAAGGACATAAATGACTAATATGAATGAATATGAATGAATAATGACATCGCAACAGTCTAATCCTAATGTTAATATTCTCCAAATTTGGCATCAAATGGCACTGTGGTCTTTTGTAAACAGGGACACATGGGCTCATCTAGTTTTATTTGGGTTTTCAAGGAAGATTTGGACTTTTGGGATTAATCATAATCTCTGTCTTGGACATAAACTTACAGGTTTCCATATCACTGAAGCAGTCACACAGATCAGTGCTCCATGCTTCTCTACCGACGTTGGTGGTGCCTCCGCTGACGTTGGTGGTGGTCACTGTGGTGACCATCGGGCGCGGCTGTTGCTGTACCATCATCGGCTGGACTATCATCGGCTGGACTATCATCGGCTGTATCATTGGCTGGTACTGCTGCATCATTGGCTGCTGCAGCATGGGCTGTATCATTGGCTGGTACTGCTGCATCATTGGCTGCTGCAGCATGGGCTGTTGCTGCTGCATCATTATTGTTGTTGTCTGCTGCATCATCGGCTCCCTTAGCAAAAAGAAGTATACTTCAAGTTTATTTCATTAAGTAAACTTAATAGTAAAGAGCAAGTGTATTTCCAAGTGTACTTTATATGCAAGTGTACTTTTATACTCAAGTATACTTTATCCACCAAGTATACTAATATCAATACACTAGTAGTATAGGCTACTCCAAGTATACTTGCCTAATACTTCTTGGCACTAAATTGGCCCAATTCAGCATACTAGTAGTACTAAGTAAGTATACTTAAAGTGTAAGGAAAAAGTATGACCATGCACGATTCAAACTCATGGCCCCTTCCTTTTCAGCAGGATGTCTTCTATCTTATCCACCCGGCTATCCGTTCAGCTGAGTAAAGTAGAGCATGTTGACCATGCCACTATATGTGTATCTGTCTGTCTAACACCACAGGTCGGATTGGGCTGAACATTTGCATGGAGGTGGGTTATGATCTGGGGAAGGTCATGAGCAGCTTGTAAAGTCCTGGAATCACCTGGACAGTCCTGGAAACGACCTGGAAAACACCTCATGCCCACAGCCCAGTTCGGATTGGGCTGAAATTTTGCATGTCGTTTATCGCAAAATAACTGGGATGTAGTGATGGGAATTACGGCTCTTTGAAGGGAGCCGGATCTTATGGCTCCGTTCCTTTCTGAGAGCCATTCAAAATAGCGGCTCCTCATTCCTTTTTTTTTTAATGGGGCGCGCACTAATGTTTCTCTGCGAAATCACTAATATAATGATATGGTATGATTTGGATCAGATTTGATTAGACCCACCACTATTTCATTTTGCATCAGTGGACTGCAGCAGCATTAAATTACTCATGCAGTATTTCCAGACCTAATGTCAATGATCTGCATTGTAAACATTACACAAGGTGATGTCACACAAGGTCACACAATGTCCTCACAGATAGAAGTTAGGCAGTGCTGTGTGTACAGCTGATTTAATGAGACACAAACAAGACAGAAGTGCTAAATAGCATTTACTATGATTAGAACTACTGTTGTTGCGCGGAGCAGCCATCTTGGATTTTTGAGGTCGGGCTGCTGAGCATGGATGTATTAAAATAACTGGATAGGGGACCTGCCACGCCCACCCATGCATTCGGACGGAGGTAGCTCATTGGTGCATGAAGCCATCATGGGGGCTTTTTCTTCCTGGTTTTACTTCCTGACTCCAAGGCGAAGTGCGCATGTGTGCCATGACGTGTTCCATGACGTCTCCCACCCCTCCCACCCATGGATTGTATTACAAGAAGAAAATACCCTCGTATACGGCTCTTGGCTTCTGAAGAAAAAAATGCCCCATAAAAAATTAGTTGATAATTAAAAGAGTCGTTTTATACTTTGAGTGACACCCGGAAAAAATTCCCCTGGGTTTACCAGCTGCCGGAGTCCCCATGCAAGTGGATGGGAATTTTCCTTTCTGGGCTGCATGGCGTCACGTGACTTGCAATACAGAGCTTCGCCAGCATGTTCAAATGGCTTCAAAGCCCAGCACTATTCCTGGGGGCTTGCTGCTGAGGCTCCTACGAGTTTGGAATGGGAAATACCAGCTCTGGTGATGTCACCGTCCCAGCTCATGACCTTTGAACCGTAAGATTACCAGTTCCCAGTTATAAAGGAATGCACGCACGCACCAACATCCAAACCCTCCCCTCTTCATAAATGCTGCTCACATTTGTGCCCTCACATTTTACAGTGAGGAAAGTCATCATCATCCGTTTGTGTCTCCTTGTGCGTGTGTTACATTTGTGCCCACATGACTTTTAACAGTGTGGAACACATGTCATCCGTGTGTGTCTGTGCAATCCTTGTGCATTGCTGAGAAGCTGCAGACCGCCTCAGGGCTCCAGACTACTTTTACACTTTAGGTGCACCCACATTTTTCCCCACGCCTTTTGGGTTAGCAGCAATAATACATTTTAAGCGTTACCTTCTTTGTCATGTTGTATACATATTGGCAAATTATTAAATGATATGCTCAAAGATTTTCATGTCAATAATGCGGGCCCGGCACCACGAGGGGGCAAAAGGGGGCTTTGCACCCTCAGTTCAATTTTATGCCCCCTCACTTAAAAAAATAAAAAATAATAATAAAAATAAATAGCTCTGTTGTTTCAGAATGTGCAGGGAAGCGCTATTTGCTGTGCTTTGGTTGTCACAAGGTGTCAGAGATGTAGCTATTTATTAACTTTGAACCTCACACACACACACACACACACACACACACACACACACACACACACACACACACACACACACACACACACACACACACACACACACACACACACACAGAGAGAAATCAGCTGCACCCACAGCTGCACCCAAGCACACAGCATGCCATGAGCAGAAAGATGGAGACAACGCATCTGATTACTTTATTTCTTTAATTTAATGAACCTGGCACTGACTGGCTATTATTTTGTTTAGTTTTTTGTCAATTTTTGCAGCAATTGTTTATTCTATGACTTTTCATATAGACATTATGTTCAGAGTGCTCCAGACAGGTCCCGCATTTCACGTTATGCAAAGCTCAGCTCTATTAATGTTAATCTGCTGCTGTGAAATAAATGTTTTATTTGATTTTGAATAGTAGTCTATCTTGTGTTGTTATTGCGCTTTTCAGAGGTTATTATGGTTGAAAAGTCCAGAAATAGGCATAGCGGGTATATAACCTATGTTTTACGATATAAAAATATCATATTAAAAAAAGAAATTGGAAAAAAAAAATCGGCCCCCTCCCCAGTTATAACAGCCCCCTATGTCATTTCATCCTGGTGCCGGCCCTGCAATAATGTCTGTTAAAGTCACTATCACCAACTGAGTAAACACAGTGAGGATTGAGCCTATGGCCCACTGATGGAAGCCTTTGCATTTTAAGTATTGCAGCATTTATGAACTGGGTCTCTGTGATGTGATTATCACCTTACATTATGCTCCTAAATTGAAAGAGTTAGGAGCACATTTAAGGACACAATGATTAATCTACCGTTCTCATGATGCACTATGAATTTCTTACCAGAATGACTCAATGCAGCTCATTGGCTATTGTCTGAATTATCACTAACCTACGGAGTCATCTGTAGTTTGCCTAACATTATGTGGTGATCTGAAGCAACCCGGAACAACGACTTCCGGGTTGCTCGAGGTGCTCCAGATAAATGCTTTTCGGTTTTTGAGAGACAGAAAAATGGATTTTATGCAACAATTTGGATGCAACGACTAGGTGTCATTAAAAGAAGAGGATGTTTTACATCGGATAGCGTCTTCACTTCACGGGAAGACTCAGGTAGGAGTCGGCATTTAGACCTAGACGTGAAAATGCCACAGTGTAAAATGGGAAAATGCGTGACGTTCGCCGGGCGCTAATGCGCTCGTATGAGCCAGAAGCGCCCGGCTAGCGGGGTAACCTCTCCACTAACTCCGTGCCTCCCTGCATAATTTTCAGACCGGGAAACGGACTGTCACCGTGGGTTTAACACACCTCACTAATGACAGCAACCACTTTGCTTCTTACAGCGCCCGCCCTCATTATGACAGCCCCACCACGTTACCTAGCTAACGTTATTCACCTTATTCACCATGCCCACTTTTTCTCTCTTCCGCATTACCGCAATTGTATTTGTTCTTCCGGTTCAGCGCTAGTTGGCGGCCAATTTCAAAACAAAACGTCACTATACTAATGAATGAAGTTTGGCAACATTCAGAATTAAGCTACACTGTGGCCAACTTCAGTTATATGTTCATAGCATTACTGCTGCGAGGAGCCGATGGCTGTACCCGGTCGGCATTTAACGTTAGTTACAAAAGCACGTTGACAGTGTTTTCTCACTGCCAGTAGCCTATAGTAGGGTTTGACAGATAGCTATGTCCGACCGGTCAGCACAGCCAGCGCTCCCAGTCCTCGCTGCTCGTTAAATATTTCCAAATAGGCGTTATTCTGGTATATGTTACGTTCTCACGGAAAAATATTAAAACTTTAAAATAGTTTTTTGCTTGAAAACAGCTTTTTGGCAAATCTAAAAATGACTACTGTAGGCGTAATCTACTTCCGTGTCTAAAACCAGAAAGACGATTACAAAATGACGTCATGCAGAAGCGTCCTTGTATGGGCAAAGAATAAGGTGAATATTACAGCTGCTTCAGCAAGTTACATGTTTCCCTCTGTCTTTAAATGTCACCTGGGTAACACTTCATAATACTGTAACACAAAAAATGGGTAGTTACTGAGGAACGAGTAAGGAACGAACCATTAGTTCATGAATAGTTAATGATTAGTTAATGAGTAGTTGATAGGTAGTTCCTTAATGGTAGTTACTTAAGAACTGACCATTAGTTACCATGTTAACGAACCAGTAAGTAATGATTACTTCCCTAAAATTTTTTTTTTTTAATATTTCACTAGTTCTTGGCTCAAACACTTAGTAAAAAAAACACTTTTTTTGGTAGGGTTTACATATCGCACTTCCGGTGGGCGTGGCCTAACCAAAGTAGGCTAGAACTGTAGCCACGCCCCCAAGGAGTTCGAATGTGAAAAAATAGGCTCCGCCCCCTTTCCCTGGCTTCCGGCAGGGGTGGGTGGAGCCAAAAAAGGTAACTCCGCCCCTGAAGGTCGTAGAGCCTCGGGGGCGTGGTTTTAGTGGGGTACCTCGATCTCCTAAGTGGGGTAGGGTACTTTACTAAAGTGGGAGGAGCTACACTTTTTTAATTTGCATACTTGAATAAATTCGTCTTCACTAGTAAAGTAAGCAGGAAGTAATGGTGTATTCCTTAGTAACTACTCAGTAAGATGTACTGCTTCACTTGAGGGGGCACAAACATGGGAACTAATGGTAAAGTAAGCAGGAAGTAATGGTGTATCCCTTAGTAACAACTCAGGAAGATGTACTGCTTTACTTGAGGGGGCACAAACATGTTAAGTAATGGTAAAGTAAGCAGGAAGTAATGGTGTATTCCTTAGTAACTACTCAGTAAGATGTACTGCTTCACTTGAGGGGGCACAAACATGGGAACTAATGGTAAAGTAAGCAGGAAGTAATGATGCACTAACATGGTAAGTAATGGTAAGGTAATCATGAAGTAACGATGAGTACTCATGAACAACTGGTAAGTATTTGGTGGAGTCATGCTCACGAACATGGTAACTAATAGTCAGTTCTTAAGGAACTACCTGTTCATGAACTAGTGAAATATTAAAAAAAAAAAATTTTAGGGAAGTAATCATTACTTACTGGTTCGTTAACATGGTAACTAATGGTCAGTTCTTTAGTAACTACCATGGGAACTAATGGTCAGTTCTTAAGTAACTACCATTAAGGATCTTTAAGGAACTACCCATTAAATGAACTAGTGAATGAAAACATATATAAAAAAAAAAAAAATTAGGGAAGTAATCATTACTTACTGGTTCGTTAACATGGTAACTAATGGTCAGTTCTTAAGTAACTACCATTAAGGAACTACCTATCAACTACTCATTAACTAATCATTAACTATTCATGAACTAATGGTTCGTTCCTTACTCGTTCCTCAGTAACTACCCATTTTTTGTGTTACAGTATTATGAAGTGTTACCGTCACCTGGAATGTTATGCCTTTACTGCAACGCCATCCTGGAAAAAGCTGATGCAGACGTAGGCTACGGTACTTCCACATCTATCTGCCATGATGACTACAGCAATTAACCTGACACACACACACACACACACACACACACACACACACACACACACACACACACACACACACACACACACACACAATAACGATATGACTACAATATACTTTATATATAAATCTACAATGGCAAAAAGTTCATCATTTTGAACATTTATACACCATGAATGTGCTCAAAATGAAGATGAGTATCTAAATAGATTGGCTTGTATTATGATTTTTATTCAGGACAATGCTTCCACCTGCATCTATGTAATCAGTGATTTGAATGCAGATGTATCTGATGCTAATTCTTTATTTGCTAATCATTTAATGCAGTTTTGTTCAGATAGTGGCCTGGGCCCGTATTTATCAAGCTTCCTAGAATTACTCCTAAGAACACTGCTAAGAGTACACTTATGAGCAAAAAAATTCCCAGCCAAAAGCTGCACTTAAAAGTCAGTTATTATGCATCTCACTCCCTCTTTCAGCGAGGTGTAGGACTGAATCCTAAGTGTCAATCTCAGAGCTGATTTACGACAGGTGTGTGTGTGTGTGTGTGTGTGTGTGTGTGTGTGTGTGTGTGTGTGTGACAGGTGTGTGTGTGTGTGTGTGTGTGTGTGTGTGTGTGTGTGTGTGTGTGTGTGTGTGTGTGTGTGTGTGTGTGCCACAGGAACGCTGGACACATCTTACCTGTACTGATTGACAACCAGCCTGTCGAAAATGTGGAAGAATTTAAATACTTAGGAACCTTGTTCGACTCTAATTTAAGTTTCACAGCCAACACCGACTACATATTTAAAAGAGCAATGCTACGGCTGTATCTAATTAGGAAATTAGATACATATAGAATAAGCAAAGCCATTCTAGAGACAGTCTACAAGAGCCTTGTTGAAAGTATCCCGACCTTTGATATGTGCACATGGTATGGAAATCTAGGAGCCATGAATAGAAACAGACTGTCACGAATAACAAACATGGGGAGTAAAATTATTGGAAAGGACCAGGAGCAACTGGGATCATCCATATATAAAAAACGAGCGAAACGGAAAGCCAGACAAATTGTGTCTGACCCAGCACATCCCCTCTTCTCTGAGTTCACAAAACTGCCCTCAGGAAGACGCTACAGAGTCCCCGCTGCAACCAAAAACATCTACAAAAAATCCTTCATACCAAATGCAATAAACCTGCTAAATTCATAAACCCCATCCACATAAGAACCATGTCCGTTATCACTGCCTGTATGTGTGTCCCTGTTCTATATGTTGTATTATGTTTCCGTCCTGTCAATCCCTGTGTTCTGTACTGTGTACCCTGGTGTTTGTTGAAATGTAATGTATTTGTCTCCCATGTTGAAATGTAATGTATTGCTCTCTATACACAAGCAAACCTGTGAAGCCGAAGACAAATTTCCACATTGTGGACAAATAAATTGAATTGAATTATATAGCTCTTGCCAGCATTCTGTCCAAGGTGCTGGAAAGAACTCTACTTAATAGGCTGGAGCAGTACATCCTGGCTTGTGATAATCAGTTTGGTTTTGAACAAAAACATGGCACTGATATGTGTATTTTTGCTCTTAACCCTCGAACACTAACGTCGGGTGATTTTCACCTGGACAATTGAATTCACGTGATTTTCATTGTCTTGCTGCTGTCTGAGGTGGGCGGGTCCTTAGGTACCTTCAGGATGCTCACTGACGTCATTGAATGTAGGTTTGTTTCCCTGCTCCCATTCATGGTTTTTTCTACCGGCTACGTGTTCGGGTGATTTTCACCTGACGTTAGTGATAGAGGGTAAAATATCTTCGGCTTAGGGTTAATGGTATTGTGGTGACTTTTTTTTTTTTTTCACAGCACAAGTCCCATGAATGGGTGGACCGAAGGAGAAGTTGGGAGCTCCTGTTTTTTTTGGGGGGGGGACTTTTTTATAACGATTACCTCATTTTTCCCGAATTTGAATTGAATTATATAGCTCTTGCCAGCATTCTGTCCAAGGTGCTGGAAAGAACTCTACTTAATAGGCTGGAGCAGTACATCCTAACGGCCTAAAAACTGCGCTTAGTGCCAGGCGCAGCGCAGATTAGTGGGTGTGGACCAGCGCACTCGATATTTTGGTGTCGGCGCTACAGGTGGCCTTAAGCATTAACCACGCCTTTTAAGCATATAAAATTATGCACAATCTGCTCATTGGGGAAGTGCAGTAAACGAATCACAAGCTTCCCTTTTAAGCTCCAATTCCACGGCGCGATCCCGTCCGGTCAGAAAGGCCAAGCGCTCTGCTCCCCCCCTCCCTTTCATCTGTCTGTCTCCATATATAGGCTATTATTCCATATTATTATGCTTCTCAAACCAATCTAACTGCAGTTTAAATACTGCAAGCATGTAAATACACTACACTATAGCAAGATCAAAGTTAAAAGAATGTTCTAAACGCATTGGCTAGAAAAATATAGCCTATCCCTATGTCATGATGAGATTAGATTGGTGAAAGTTTGTCCAGAATGATATCGTTTTCTCTCCCCTGCTGCACAGGTAGGATGATGCACATAAATATAGCCTACATTATGTAAAGTCATTGCATAAATGTGTTTTTATTGTAAAAGAAAATGTGAAGTAAGTCGACTTATTGGAGCGACATGACATCACAGTAGGAAGTCACAGTAGAACCGTGTTACGGCTGTCACTCATTTCCTAAATTACGTTAAATCTGGATTACATATATATTTCACATAGGGTTGTGTTTGGATTTCTGTTTTATTTTCGCCAATATTTAAATGTTCGAGAATGTTGTTGTTGAATGCATGTTGTGTGAACAGAAACATTATTTCTATGTACCACTTTAGGCAGTTTAGGCTGATTTGGTTGATAATTCTTGTCGAAATGGATTAACCTCAATGCATGCTGGGAGATTTCACATGTGGCTCAACAGCCTCTGAGGGAGTGAGAGAGAGAGAGAGGGACTGTCTGATGCACGAGAGAGAGGGAGTGTGAGAGAGAGAGGGGGAGAGAACAGCCTCTGAATGACAGGGGCTCAAAACTACGATAGAACAACTTCTTTCCATTGGTCTTTGTGCCTGTCTGACGCATGAGAGTGAGGGAGTGAGAGAGAGAGAGGGGGAGAGAGTGTGAGGAGGCAGAGGAGAGCTGTGCGTAAATATGCACAGAATATCCGCGGTGCACTGAATAAGGCCTGGTTTTGAAAAGCGATAAGCGCTAAATTAACGCCAGCGGGGAAGATATCGTTAGGCCGGTATTTAAGGCCGAAACGCCCATTCTTCTTTAGGCCCATTTCGGGGCCTAAAACCATGTTGCTATCTTCCCGAGGCAGGCGCAAGGCACGTTTTTTTGCGTTTAATGCCAGTTTTTGCGCCTAAGACCTGTGGGAGAATAGGGCGCTCTGTGTTTGGTGTTTGTTGTTCTATGGACCCCCCTGTGCTGTGTCCTGAATAAAGTCTGAATTGAATTGAACTGAATCAATCAGAAACAAATAAATAGATAAATCCACAAAAACAGAAAATACGAATTCCAAATACAGTAATACATAACTACAGACTGGTTATTTGGCCCAGTGTTATGAAAACATAGGTACACAGGAATACACTCAGTCAGACTGCCCTTGAGAAACCCCAATCCCACTCTTCATCATGTAACCGCATCCCCTAATAAAAAAACGACACAATTATTCGAACACAAAGACACAATAAAAAACTTGACAAAAACACATAAATACATGGGTTACAACACATACAATAAACCCATCATGAATACAGAAACAAAACACAAAGCAGACAATCACATAACAATATGATTTACAATAGCATCTCAGTATGAGAACACTCACTAACACATTGCATTCAGGCCATGTCTCATCACACACATGGTCTATGGGTCAGCTTGGGGGGAAACGTGGTCACAAAATATGCAGTAGTCCTTACTGTGTGATGATATACAGGTTGATACAGATGTGTGAACTAACAGGATATCTTGTTCATCGTTATCAAAATAGACCAACCAACCAAAGTAAACTACACCGACCAAATAATGCTCACTCCCCGCTCAAAGTTCAAAGAATGGTTGAGAAATAAGCCACACATTTAAATCAGTCAATCATTCAATCATTTTCTTACCTTTACCACTTGTAGGTGCAAGTTTGTATTGAGGGAACCGAGGAACAGTAACTACCACGCATCCGCTTAACCCGAGTGCATACCACTTTTAAGTTTCATATGTGGTCTTGACTACTTGCTCGCTCGCTCTCTCTCTCTCTCTCTCTCTCTCTCTCTCTCTCTCTCTCTCTCTCTCACGACAAAAAAGGTTGGGAACCATTGCTTCAGACGACACCAAATTCACAAAAAGGTCTGTTCGAACGAAGGCATTTATTTGTTCCTGACTCTGGGAAAGTGGGAAAAAAGACTCAAGCTTTCCCTCATGCAGTCTGTCAATGAAGTCTCACAACCTCGAGATATTGCGGTTTGCACTCGCCGACTTTACGCATATACGAGCGGGGAACATAGGACCCGGGGAACATAGGACCCTTTTTCAGGAGCGGGCAACATAGGACCCGGGGAACATAGGACCCTTTTTCGGGAGCGGGGAACATAGGACCCGGGGAACATAGAACCCTTTTTAGCAGGAGCGGGGAACATAGAACCCAGGGAACATAGGCATGACCCCGCTACACCAATGATGAGCTAAAAAAACCCATCCATCATTCATTTCTATATATATATATTTTTTCTTTTTCAAAGCCACAGGGAGCCAGTGGAGAGGAGCTAAAGAGCCACATGTGGCTCCAGAGCCGCAGGTTGCCTACCCCTGCGGGCCTCCAAAACCCCACCAACTGTCCTCTCATCCTGCTTTTTCTGTCTTTTGCAGGCTGTAGGGGGTTAGAAATGCACACAAACTGACCACCCATTTATGTCTAACCAACCAGTTTGCAAATCACTCTTCAGTGGTTCTCAACATCGGGTCCAGGGACGACCAGGGGTCCTTGAGGGGGTTCCAGGGTGTCCCCAGCAAATTGTTAAACTTCACCCATTATTTCATTGACAATTAGTTAACACAATCAGAGAATTGACGACTGTCGATCATAGTTATCTCTCACAATACAGATAGTCAGGGAACTCTGAACAAAATCTAACAATAACTAGAATTATTGGCCCTCATTTATCAAGCCAAGATATGGTGGAGAACTGCAACAAAACTGCAACAAGAACAAAGCCGACTAAGCCTGAATGCGGAAATGACCGGGAACGGCCCAGGAAACTTGTGTATATGGTCTACTTGCCCCCCCCCCCCCCCCCCCCGCCACCCCCCCCCCCCCCACACACACACACACACACCCACACACACCCCCCCACCCCTCATGGCAGCCCGTGCACGCAAGTTAATAGAGCCAGGGTTTCGAGCAATTGTCTTCTTCTTTGAAAATAACATGGCCTCAAAGTCAGTTTCATCGTTTCCCCATTGGTTTAAAAAAAGGAAAGGAAAGGAAAAAGTGCATTAGTATCAACAAGAAAATGTCATATCTAAAATAAATGAAATTACTCTACACATAAAACAAAAATAACATTATAGGTTAGCACCTATAATGAGGAAAGAATGTCTTAAAACACATGTGGACTAGCCTACATTGGGAAAACCACGAGAAAACTGAAACAGAGAATCAGTGAACATAAAAGCACAATTCGCAGAAATGATCGGGACTATCCCATTGCTGTGCATTTCAATGACGCTCACCACGACATTTCCACTTTGCGCTTCTGTGGGATGGAGCAGGTCACCCTGCCATGAGGCGGTGACCATGATAAACACTTAAAACAACGAGAATCTTACTGGATCCACACCTTACAGACTCTGGCACCAAAAGGACTCAATGACGAACTATTATTCAACAACATGTTCTTGTGATCCCCCTTTGTTTCTCTATTTTTGTAATGAAATGTTTTACCATATTCATTTTAAAATTATCTATTTTTTCTTAAGGGTTGTTCTGCCGAGGAGCCTAAATCCTGCAAGTATACTCTGGGCATAGAGGGCCAGGCTCTTTTGTTATTGTAGCCGGTCCACTGTGTCCAGGTTTATAAATGTATGATCTTTTCTAAAGGCCTCTGTGTTCTACACAAAAATATATTGTCCCTTTGATATTTGCCTCTTGTTTTTTCCATGTATTTTCGATGTATTGTGAAGCTCATTTCTAAATATAGGCTATCTGAGGTAGGCATTCTTTGACTTTTATAACCTATTACATAATAACTGTGAGGAAATGTTTAAGAAAGAAATTAAAGTTTAAGCACCAATTTTGTGTGTGTGTGTGTGTGTGTGTGTGTGTGTGTGTGTGTGTGTGTGTGTGTGTGTGTGTGTGTGTGTGTGTGTGTGTTTGTGTGTGTGTGTGCATGCTCACGTGTTTTTCTCAGTTTTTCAACAGTTTCCAAGAAGTGGAGGTTGTTATCTTATGATTTTCAGACAAAAGCGTGTGGTTCAAATGTGTTTTTT
The DNA here is from genome assembly GCF_964638095.1 of Poromitra crassiceps. Classification (NCBI taxonomy): domain Eukaryota; kingdom Metazoa; phylum Chordata; class Actinopteri; order Beryciformes; family Melamphaidae; genus Poromitra; species Poromitra crassiceps. The sequence goes on from NC_139631.1 coordinate 35,350,137, forward strand.
TTCCATGGTGGTTTTAAAATGCACGCTGTGCAGGTTGGAGGAAGAGAAATGTGGTTAAATGTGGATAAGCACGCGACAGTATGGAGCATTATATAAGTAGGCTTTATATAGTATAAGTAAATACTTAATTCATAATTTATAAAGCAATTACATTAATACACGACATTAGTAATTAATAAACAGATATAAATGTTTTACTCTTGATGAATAAGCAAATTTGTAATGTGTTTAATGATTTGTATTTTCATATTTTATAAATTATAGATTCACCATTTCTAAATTAAGTATGATATCAATTACAAACCAGTTATGTAACAGCTGTTAATTGCTCATAAGATTATTTATGTTAATAGTGAAACTTGTCTCTATTATAGGCTACTGTCCATTTAATTTTTCTGGATGTGAGGAGCTAGGTGATGTGTTTGTGCCATGCATGTGTCAGTCTCTGCACTACTGTCACCAGGACAAATTACTGTCCATGTATTTATGTAATTGATCACGTGTGTGTGTGTGTGTGTGTGTGTGTGTGTGTGTGTGTGTGTGTGTGTGTGTGTGTGTGTGTGTGTGTGTGTGTGTGTGTGTGTGTGTTGTTTCAAATGTGTGTCTCTGGTGACTAAATGTATAAGTCTTTTAATGAGGAGGCCTTTATCAATTGCATAAAATAAATCAATTGGGAACAACTGCATGCAATTGAGGATACGGATGCTGCATTGACCCTGTTCATAGATAAGCTTCTTGAAGTGAAAAATATACATACCCCACTAAGAAAGTTTACGGTACGAGATCATTCTGCTCTGCGAGACAATTTAAAGTTGAAAGCTACAACATCCAAAGATCCAACTGACTGGATAAATGATAGGAAAATTAGAAATAATGCAACCAAATTAAATAGGTCTAAGAAAAAAACATATTTCCAAAACAAAATGTCTGAGTATAGGAATAATGGAAAGAAAATATGGAATATTTTTAATGGAGTTTTAACGTAGGTTCAGACAGGACGATCTTGATCCTCACCGGTTCCACAGTCACTGCACTACTCCTGCTTGCTCACCGGTTAACCTGTCAGCTTCCTGGTGATAATTGAATAATCAGTGGTTGCCTCCTAGTTTCCTATAAGCCAAAAGTATAGCAGCACATCACCTCATAGACCTTTGCTCACCTGCACTGCTAGCCTATCACATTGTGGCACTCCCCTTAGGCAGCCTATCACATGGTTGCTGTGTGCATAAATATGCTTTTTTGTCTCTCATTCAGTCTCTCTAAACCCTGCTGGCTGGCGCACACCCACCATCTCCCCGTCTCCGCCAAGTTTCCTTGATCCATCAGTCATCAAGAGAGGTTACACCAGCACCAATATCCTGACTCCACAGGGGGGTATAAATGGCTGTGCGGTTTCGAGCTGACCCAGCTCGATCTCGATATCTCGCTGTGGTGTCAAGCTCCAAAGACTAACTAACTTTTCTCATCATAATATTCTGTAAAGATCATTCATCATCATTATAATATAAAATCATTGTTTATTCATCAAGTCTCCTGATTGAAATAATATACTAGGAAGATCAAAAGGTAACACCCCTTCATTTATTAAAGCTGGTGGTGATTTTATCACTTTATAAATTGCCAATTACTTCAATGATTTCTTTATTCAAAAGGTGACTAATCTAAGGAGCAAAATGTATAACTTGAGATATGTCTGTCAATTTGATCAAACAAAATATTATGAAAGATAAGACATGTATATTTGAGCTGAAACCTTTCTCCTTAGAAGAAGTCAAAAAACTATTGAGGCTGGTGAAAAACAACACACAATTTGGTCTTGATAATCTCGATGGGAAGCTCATTAGAATAATGGAGGAACATATTGCAGTACCGGTTTGGCACATTTTCAACTGCAGCCCTAGGCAAGGTGTCTTCCCTGAATCATGGAAAGAGGCCAAAATTATTCCTTTAACTCATTGAGTGCCAATGACTACTTTAGTCGTCAATTCAAATAGTGGCGTAGAGTGCCAAAGACGACTAAAGTCGTCAATTGCGTTTTTTGACGGGGGGATGTCGATCTAAGCCTCTTACATCGCCTCTTACAATATGGGAGCTATTGAATGTGTCTAACCTATTTTACAGAACCCTTAGGTGGCGACAGTGCTCTCCAGATAACAGAAAGGCAAGGAAAAAACAAAGAAGAAGTCGTTGGGGAAACGGAAATCGCATCGCATCCGTATGCATCGATATGCATGAAGCATAACGTTACTGTAGCTGTGCCTGCAGCAGCCAATCTGCTGCCACAATTGAGCCGCTCCGTGTCCGTTGCGACAGCACATCCGCATGATCAGCTGTGGAGTTGTTATTATTCTCAACTGGAAGCATGGTTGCCGGTGACAAACACACGCGGAACGCTGTAAAAAAGCTGGATGTCGCGCACCCTTCACTGTGCACAGCAAACTCAGCAGAGAGCCACCAGAGACACTCCCATACGGAGGAGGAGTGTGCAGTTGAGGCGGGAGGGGGGGGGGGGGCACACGCAGAGCAGCACACAACACCCAGACAGACCCAGACAGCAGGACAGGATTGACAAACGCAAGCCAGAATATCCGATGCCCACCAGCAGCAAATCAAGACCAGCAAGAAGCTGCAACCAGCAGCTAAAAAATATTATTCTGCCAAACAAAATTCCCTGGCCTTCACTGTTTTATTGAAGGAAATTATTTTTGAGGTGTGACTACATCAGAAAATTAGCTTCAGAGTCAGTGATGTGCTTGAAATGTTTAATTTCACAAAAGGGTCATTATCTCAGCTTCTAGAAAAAAATTGCTGTTTTTGGTTAAATCAAGCTATCTTCTCCGGCTCATAACTAAAGAACGGAAAATGGGATCAATAAACTTTTTTTTGCAGATGATAGAAGAGAGTATCATCGTTCTTTGTGCGTGTTCAGTGTTTACATAATATCACACAATATTCTGTGGGCCTCGAGAAATCACTGAAAACGCTCTGAAACTCTGGCACTGGGAGCGTCCGTTCTCCAAAAGTGGCTGGCACTCAATGAGTTAATAAAAAATGGTATGAATGCTTTTAGTGGGTCTAACAGTAGGCCAAATAGCATCCTTCCCATACTTAGTAAAATACTGGAAAGGATCGTGTTTGATCAAATGTTACAGTGCTTTTCCTTGCATGGTCTAGATTCCATCCATCAGCATGCCTATAAAGAAGGCCACTCAACAGGTACGGCACTATCGCAGATGCATGGCGTCATATTGATGACAAAAAAAGGTGGTGCAGTTCTCCTTGATTTCAGCGCTGCGTTTGACATAATTGATCATGGACTTCTATTGAAAAATCGGTAACGCTTTACAATACTGGTGCAAACATGTGCATGAATGCATGCTTAACTCATGATGAATTAAGCCATTAATTGATGCTTACCGCATCATCAACTAATGAAAGGTATGTTTGATGAACACACCGAGTCATATATGAATTACTATTAATTAAGTAGGCTATGCCTATATCATCATAGTTAATTCCTCATCAACACATACATTAACACACTGTGTTCAATAATACCGTAATTCATGTGTTAATTACCACTATTAATGTCACTTTTCCCCAACCAATCTGCATTTTCCTTCCTTCTTAGCTATGTTTTATTCCTGCTGTAATTTGCCCTGTTTTTAATATATGTTCTTATTACGTGAAACTGTTTTTATATGCACTGTAAGGCGACCTTGGGTGTTCTGAAAGGCGCCTCCAAATAAAATGTATTATTATTATTATTAGCCTACTATCGACATCCAGCTCCCTGCAACCGGAACTTTAGCGTTACCAGACCGCAATGCCGATAGCCCACATCAGAACCAGCTGAGCGAGGCGGTGTGCAGCGTGTCAGGGACCGGCTGGATCTAACTTCCCAGCCATTAGCTTGTTCATCATGGGCATTCCTTCCTCTTCGAAGCTTGGTCCACTGCAGGGACGCAGAACATGTGGCCGGTGTTTTGTGCCTATCTTACCGGGTGTCTACCGCGTTGATACCAGCGGTGGAAATGGGCCATGCACGACCCAGCAGGCCAGCCACCCTCTACCACTACCCAGGCTAAGAGCCTCTCTCCCGGCCCGACACCCAGGGCAGCCCCCCTACTACCACCACCCATCCAGTCGCCTGCACCCGGGAAATCGATTGAGTTTCCCCCGTTGCATAACGAAGACGGGATGCGCTAGCCACGCTCCTCCTTGTCCGAGCTAGCCTGGTAAACCAAATGAAATGTGAGTTCACGTGACGGGCTGGTTTACCAGGCTATGTCCGAGCGACATCTCAGGGAAAACATACTCGACTTCGGGGAAAGAGAGTTCTCTTTGTTTGACCGGTGCCTAGCTGGCTGGAAAGAGAGGCGTTCGGGGTGCAGCGGAGTCGCCTCTGCTGTTTACGGTAGTTTGTCAGTGGTGGTGGCCTGGCGGAGACACTGGCGCTATATGTATGACTGGGAAGCGTGTGTTTATGGGCGAACTGTGCTGTAGTCTATGATACTATCAGTAGGCTATCATTCTGATTACTTGTTACTAGTGTAGTAGTGTAGGCTACGCTATTTTATGGAGGTTCCTCTCGTGGCTCAGGCTGATCGAGTGATTGATGCTTGGTGCTCACGGGTAAACTCAAATTGACAGTAGCCTAAAAGAGCCCATGTGTTTACCCAATCTGTCATCCGCTGCATGTATCTTTGGGATTTGCCCCTGGTAATCCGAAATAGGCTAAAAGCGCACTGTGAGCGTGCTATTTGTTTGACATCCTGACCTGCAACATGTTCTCATATCAGACACCATTGTAGCTGGGCCACTGTCAAGGTAACCACGAGAAAACATATTGTTTCCGGCCAAGACTTTCAGAATAAAAGTCGAAATTCATGTTGTAACCAGCTACGCAGTACTGAGCTCTGCGTGCTTTTATTTTTGATGGCAGGCTGAGGCAACGGAAGTAATTGTTTGTGTGCCATGTCTTTCTTGACACTTATCCTCGTGGTCGAGAGCAACTAGCTGGGTTGCACAAGGTGGTGTTCGTTTTGCAAATATCAACAGCTGCCTCCGTGTTCTTATTCTACAAAGAGTACAAACTGCAAAGAGTCGGTCACAGTGGTGGTGGCAGTGTCGAATGGATACCAATCGCAAGAGGAACGAGCGGGTTTGTTAGAGTTTCAGGTAGCTAGCCGTAGCAATTTAGCTAGCTTGTGGCTTGCTTAGCTAGCTTGTTTGTTGTGTGTGCGTGCATGGTGGAGACCTGTCGCTACAGTCACGTTGGTTCGGGAAGTGAAGAGCAACACAAGTGAAAAAGGACGAGAGCTGGACCCGCCGGAGAGATCGAGCAACGCGGGCCGTGGGGAGGAGAGGGGAGAGGCCAGACTGTTTCCCCCAGCTGATACAGACAAGGGGCACTGGAGAGCGAGTCCTTGCTCCAGGGCAGACTTTGGGGGGACATGTTCACAAACTTGATAAATAAATGTGCTTTTATAACTCCATTGATGGTCTTCACTGATTACCTATATATTTTGAATTGTTCTCATGACTATACTGTATAAAAGTGATTTCATGATCAGCATCAGCTAATGATTTGTGAGGATATCATTATGTCGTGACTTTACAATATGTGGCACAAAACTATTAATTAATACATAAGTATGTTGTGACTTTACTATTTGTGGCACATAACAATTAATTAATACATAAGTATGTCGTGACTTTACTAAATGTGGCACATAACTATTAATTCATACATAATGATATAGGCACTTGTGAGGCACAACACTTAACTCATACATATATATGTGGTTCTTGGCATATAGAGCCTACAAGACATACATCCAGTGTTTGATGTCTGTTGGAGATGCACAGTGGATACAACGTCAGAGAATGTGTTGGAGTTGGTCTGGTTCGGGGCTACTACACGCATAGCCTATATCAGAGCAGCAACATCGGAATGATAGCTACTACAGCTGCTGAAATAGCCGTACCCGGCTAAGAGGTTCTGAAGGGGTCTCGGCCGGAGGTGTGGGACCCAGGCAAGGTGAGGGGCAGGGCGGGTAGGGGTTGGGTGGTGGTAGCCTGGGTAAACCCAGCCCCCAGTGACCTCGACCTGCTCTCAGACAGACCCTGGGCTGCCCTGGGTGTCGGGCCGGGAGAGAGGCTCTTAGCCTGGGGGTGGCTGGCCTGCTGGGTCGTGCATTTAGACACCCGGTAAGATAGGCACAAAACACCGGCCACATGTTCTGTGGACCAAGCTTCGAAGAGGAAGGAATGCCCATGATGAACGAGGTAAAATGGCTGGGAGAGGTTAGATCCAGCCGGTCCCTGACACGCTGCACACCGCCTCGCTCAGCTGGTTCGGATTGTGGGCTATCGGCATTGCGGTCTGGTAACGCTAAAGTTCCGGTTGCAGGGAGCCAGATGTCGATAGTGGTAATTAACACATGAATTACGGTATTATTGAACACAGTGTGTTAATGTATGTGTTGATGAGGAATTAACTATGATGATATAGGCATAGCCTACTTAATTAATAGTAATTCATATATGACTCGGTGTGTTCATCAAACATACCTTTCATTAGTTGATGATGCGGTAAGCATCAATTAATGGCTTAATTCATCATGAGTTAAGCATGCATTCATGCACATGTTTGCACCAGTATTGTAAAGTGTTACCGAAAAATCTATGTGCGTATGGTTTCTGTGAAAACGCAATTCATTGGTTTGAAAGTTATCTAACACATAGAAAACATAATGTCTATTTCAATGGTAGTTTTTCCACCACTAGTAAATTAGAATGTGGGGTCCCACAAGGGAGCTGCTTAGGTCCACTATTGTATTCTATATTTACCAATGATCTTCCATTAGCACTGAAAAAAGCTTCAATGACCATGTATGCTGATGATTCCAGCCTCCATCCCTTGAGATGAAGAAGGTTGCGCTGGAACAAGTCTCCTATGTGAAATTACTAGGTCTAACTCTTGATGAAAAGCTGTCCTGGTCTGCTCATGTCAACAATGTAGTAGCAAAAATGGGGAGAGCTGTATCTGTTATCAAGAGATGTGCCTACTTATTGAATGATCACTCTACTAGAGCACAGGTAATTCAAGCATTGGTGCTATCTCACTTAGACTACTGTTCGATGGTATGGTCTAGTGCAACTAAGGAAGACATTCATGAGTTACAAATTGTTCAAAACAGAGCTGCTCGCCTTGTTCTGAAATGCCCTTACAAAGCTAATGTTAATGTTATGCATAGTAAGCTTCAGTCGTTAAAGGTTGGGGATAGGCTTTCTAATCTTCTCTCCTTTTTTCATAACATTTGTATACAGGCCAAGCCTACATCTTTATACTCTAGGATCTGTCATATTCATGATTATTCAACAAGACAAGTGTCTAGGAGATTACTTGTATTGCCTTCCACAAATTTAATATCTACTCAAAAATATGTTATGTATAGAGCCACTGCATTATGGAACAAGCTGTCTGATAGTATGAGAAACACCCTGTTACAGTTTAAGGATTTTGGACCCAAGAGCAGACACAGAGACAGCCTCCAAGTTTAACAGAGTTTATTGAAAACTAGATGGCTGGAGTGAGCGGCAGGCAGGCAGGCAGTGGCAGAGAGTTACAGCAGGTGAAGACGGAGACGAACCCGGGACTCTGCTCACAGCTTACAGCAGGGAGAGGAACCATACGACCTGAGCACAGGAGGATAGGCAGGCGTCAAAAACAGTCCACAGGAAAACACGAGGAAACTTTGAGAGATATTCAAAAGAGATTAAAGCTCAGAGCTGGGAATAGCTACCACGTAGCGTAGGTGACTGAACAATCTGACGACGAGTGGTGGAAGAGCCGGGGTATTTAAGCAGGAGTCTGATGATTAGAAGATTGCTGCCAGCCGTGCTGCAGAGCCCAGGTGCCAGGTGCAGAAACTCCACCCACTGTACAGAAACACTCAGGGGAGGGGGAACACAGAGGGAGAGAGACAAACAAGACACACACCCTGCTGCCTCCTGACACACCCAGTGTTTAAGTCTGTTCAAAAAACATCTTAAAAAGAGTCTGTTGATCGAACATTGATTTATGTGAATCTGAATTTGGTGTTGGTGTTCGTTAATTTTTTATTTTCTTTTATGTTTATCTGTAAACTGTTTTAATCAAAAGCAACCATAGTTGAGTTGTGATTATATTTTAAGAAATCTTACATAGCATTACCTAATTTCTTTTTCATGATTTACGATATACAAACTGTATTTTAATAATTGTATCCATCAAATGTATGTCTTTTTTTTTTTTTACTTTTATGTTGTGGACCCCAGGAAGATAGCTGCTTCCATGTATGGCAGCTAATGGGGATCTAAATAAACAATAAACAACAATCTCACCTATCTCACACAAAATGGCCCCCGACCCGAAAAAGTGGATTTGTACATCTGTTTTCTCCGCTCACCAGAGCATGTGAGCGGAGCGGAGCATGGAGCGAGCGGGGAGCGGAGCGGGGGGATTTTGGCTTGAGCGGTGAGTGGGGACCAGAGTGGTACCGGAGAGAAAGTTGCTCAGTACCGCTCCAGTTTTGATCACAACATGTTCGAAACAGAATGCATCGGTGCGTGGCCATGTGCACGCCCACTATTTTCTTGCCAGCTGCTGCGAGACGAGAAGGAAGAGAAACGAACATGCAGCCGACTCTGCTGAGCTCATGTTATTTGCCCAATGCCCATTGCCCAGGCGTTTAAACGCAAATTAAAACACCCTGGCCTTTTTATATTTTTTATTCTTTTGAGCGGAGCGGATTGGTGAGTGGGAGCGGGTGAAATCTGTATGGAGCGGGGAGCGGTCTGGAGCGGAGCGGCCGTGATCGCTGGAGCGGGTGGAAAGGGCCGCTCCATGAGCGAGGAGCGGTAATTATCACCGCTCCACTCCGCTCACATGCTCTGCCGCTCATTGTATTTCTGTTTATTCGCTGTGACCCTGATAACAGGCTCAGTGTGAAAGCACTCAGGCATGTAGTGTGAATTCTTTTCAAATTCAAAGAAGAAACAGCATTATTTATCGCTTCATGGGTTTTAGTCCGGGAGCCATGGGGTTGAACCTGGCTTCGTCGGATAAAGTTTTTTTCTCTGCTGATTCTTGTAGTTTGGGGGTACCTATTCAAAATACAGGAGGGTGCCCGGTGAGTACCCTTGAGCATTTTCAGATATTAACCCCTTAAGTGCCAAAATCGCAGAAAAATAAGGATTTATGTGATTTCACGCAAAATACTCAAATCAAATGCATCACATTTGTTTTCTCCATTTCCTCTATTCATAAAGGAGGTCATGTACAATGTATTTCAGTCCAAATTATATAATATTAACCCTTTTAGGCTGTGCCAGCAAAACCATTGAGCCTGTGGCTCAATGAGCCTTTGCTCATCTCAAGTAGAGATTCAGAGTAGATGATACACATTGGGAGGTGTGATCATTTTGCTGATGGTCTTCACGGTAGTTAAGCCTATTTGGATCTTGAGCATCCTACTCTGAAACATGCACAGAACATTGTGCATGGCAAACCATGCACTTCACACAGTTGCACTTATTGGAGTTAGAAGGGTTTTCATCTCCAAAATGTGTCTGGGACAAGTTTGCAATCTTCCGGTAGAGTGGTTGGGCTCAGTGACCTGTTGCATGTGTCTTTTTTTGCATCCAAATTCCTCAGTATTCAATGCTAGTGGCAGATTTACATTGAGATTTCACCACAAGATTGCATGAAAGTGGGCCCTTCTTAACATTCTCAATGAATGCTTCATTCGATGGCGGTAGAGCAGCTAAGTTTGGAACAGGCTGGTAAAAGGTTCTTGACTTGATGTCCACTATTGCCCTTGTGGGGTGATTCCAAGATGTGTGGGACATCCAGTCCTTCCTGATGGTAATGGTGAAGGAGTAGGATGAACACATCTGTGTCATCAGAAACCACTGAGATTTGTTGGGCTTCTCCAGCACACCGGCCCTTTTGGACAATGATGGTGTCAGCTTCTTCCTGCTGAACTGCTCAAGACCTTTGATGTAGCCATCGAGGATGGCGAGCTTCCACCCTCAATGACTGAGGCGGTAATTACTCTAATTCTGAAAAAGGGGAAGGATCCACAAGAATGTGGGAGCTATCGCCCTATCTCTCTCCTATGCTGCGATGGAAAATTACTCACAAAATTATTAGCATTAAGAATTAATTAAATTATAAAAAAGATTATTCACCCAGATCAAGTAGGGTTCGTCAAAGGTCGTAACTCGTCCGACAACCTTAGACGTCTTTTACATATAATGTGGAAAGCCAAAGACCTACCGTCTTCAGTCTTGACGCTGAGAAAGCGTTTGACCGGGTCGGCTGGGATTATGTGAATTATACTCTTAAAACATTCGGCTTTGGTAATTGGTTTCAGGACATCATCAAACTCATATATAAACATCCTGGGCTCTATTTTCCCACAGGCCTTAGGCGCAGAAACTGGCGTTAAACGCAAAAAAAACGCGCCTTGCGCCTGCCTCGGGAAAATAGCATCATGGTTTTAGGCCCCGAAATGCGTTTTACGCCGAAGAGGCGTGGCGCAGTGCCAGAATAGGCCATTTCAATATTGGACAAAATAAAATCTCGAAATGAAAACACAACCCTATGTGAAACATATATGTCATCCTGGTGGTATATATATCCCTCGCAGATTTAACGTAATTTAGGAGATGAGTGACAGCCGGAACACGGTTCTACTGTGACTTCCTACTGTGATGTTGATTTTCTTTGACAAAAAAACCCATTTATGCAATGACTTTACATAATGTAGGCTATATTTATGTGCATCATCCTACCTGTGCAGCAGGGGAGAGAAAACAATATCATTCTGGACAAACTTTCACCAATCTAATCTCATCATGACATAGGGATAGGCTATATTTTTCTAGCCAATGCGTTTAGAACATTCTTTTCACTTTGATCTTGCTATAGTGTAGCGTATTTACATGCTTACAGTAGCTATTTAAACTGCAGTTAGATTGGTTTGAGAAGCATAATAATATGGAATAATACCCTATATATGGAGACAGACAGACGGGGATGAAAGGGAGGGGGGGAGCAGAGTGCTTGGCTTTTCTGACCGGACTGGATCGCTCCGTGGAATTGGAGCTTAAAAGGGAAGCTTGTGATTCGTTTACTGCACTTCCCCAATGAGCAGATTGTGCATAATTTTACGCTAAAAAGGCGTGGTTATAATGCTTAAGGCCACCTGTACCGCCGACACCAAAATATCGAGTGCGCTGGTCCACACCCACTAATCTGCGCTGCGCCTGGCACTAAGCGCAGTTTTTAGGCCGTTGCAACGATAGAGCCCCCTAAGTCTATGGTGACTACTAACGGACTGAGGTCTGCCCCGTTTCAGATCAGTAGGGGGATGAAACAGGGCTGCCCTCTTTCCGCATTTTTATTTATCGTAGCTCTCGAACCGTTAGCAGAAACAATTCGAAACCACAATGCTATCCAAGGAGTAAGATTAGGGCATCAGGAACACAAACTCCTAATTTTTGCAGACGACATATTAGTCCTATTGTCACATCCTCAACATTCAGTTCCCCCCTTACTTAATATAGTTAATAAATTCTCAGAAATCTCGGGTTACAAAGTGAACTGGAGTAAATCGGAAGTGATGCCGTTGTCAAAACATTGTAAAAAAACAGATTTCCATGAATGGAGATTGCAATGGGTTCATTAAAACATGAAGTACCTCGGCATATTGCTTAACCCTGGGCTCACGGATATGATAAAAGATAACTTTGATCCACTCTTGCTAAAGATTCAGCTTCTCTTTAAAAACTGGGATAAACTCTTGATCTCCTTGTGGGGACGTGTCCAGGTTATAAAAATGGTTATTGCTCCCAAACTGATTTATCCTATTTGTATGTTGCCCCTGAATATCCCTGCAAACATTTTAAAATATATTGATAAAATGTTCACAGACTTCATATGGGCAGGGAAAAGAGCTAGAATGAAACTTAGCAGAATACAGGCCACATCTCGCAATGGAGGACTTAGACTTCCCAAAATTCAGTTCTACCAGGAAGCCTTTTTAGTAGCCCAACTAGGGTCGCTCTTTCATGAAAGTAATAACATGGGTTGAGATAGAACAAGAACTGAATAGTCCATTTAGAGCAGTTGACTATTTAAGCCAGAGCTCCCAGTTTGATAACCCGATTATGTTGCACACCAAAACCATATGGCACAAGATACACAAAAGAGAGAAATCCTCCCCCTTTCTAATCAACTCAGCATCTCTCTGGAACAACCCTTCACTGAGGATAGGAGGGAAACCATTTTATTGGAGGGATTGGTACAATAAGGGTATCATAAATATTGGATGCCTCTACCATGATAACATTCTACATTCCTTTGAGAGTTTAAAGGACCAATTTAACTTACAGAATAATTACTTTTGGAGATATCTCCAACTCAGAGATTGTTTACTTGGTGTTGGCAGACTTGGATCTAGACTCCCCCTACATTCGGAAATAGATGACCAAATTAAAACTGTATACAACTTGCCACATACAGCAAGTCTAATTTATAGCTATATTCTATGCAAATATAGTGTAAGTACAGAAGGGCTGAAGACAGTATGGGGAAGAGACCTGGGAGTTACTTTCGATGACAACGAATGGAGTACATTAGTAGAACAGATGCTTCGCCCTATGAGAGACGCCAGATCAAAACTCATTCAATATAAAATCTTCAATAGAATTTATTTCACACCAGCAAGGCTACAGGTGATGGGCTTGATGCCATCCGGCCTATGCTGGAGATGCAACCTAGGTGACATTGTGCATATGTTCTACAATTGTCCATCTTTAGTCAATTTTTGGCAAAAGGTTATGGAGAAGATTAGTAATAGCTTGGGGACTCGTATAACCATTAACCCTAGGTTATGCCTCCTGAACATTACACAAGATATTAAGGATGTGAGAGTTAAACATCTGAATTGGCTAAAGGTAGCCATTACTACTGCCAAGAGGGTCATATTAAGACACTGAAAGGAGAGCAAACCCCCAAACTATCAAGAATGGCTTAACACACTTGGGGAAACAGCTTCATATGAGCGTCTTATATATAAATTAAATAATAAATTGGACAGCTTTCTGGAAATCTAGGAACCGTTTCTGGTATATCCCAGGGAAACCAATACAGACTAGTATTTAACTTGAATTGGTGGTGTTTGTTCCTTTTTTTCTTTCTCTTTTTCTTTTTTAAGCTGAGTTTCAGCAATCTGCTACAGCTTAATGGTTTAGACAGGTGGTACGGTTTTGGGGTGGGTGGGAGGGTGGGTGGGGTTTTATTACAAAATATTGTCTCCTGAATATTTCTGTCACAACCGTTACTTATAGACTGATCTTGTACTGCACCCCCTTTTTTTTTCTTAATTTATTTTACTGGAATTGTCTATTCCTGGTGATTTTGTTTTAACTATTTTGTCGCAACTGTGCCTGAAACACAGAATGTACTCAATAATGTTATTCAGTTTTGTACACTTGTATCAACATGGGGCTTGAATGATGTGACAGACGCTCAAGTCCGCTATGTGGAGAGAGGAGGGTACACTATGCCTGTTCATGTATATCGGCTCGTGTGTGTGTGCGTGTGTGTGTGTGTGTGTGTGTGTGCATAGGCGATTCTAGGCTTTCCAAACAGGGGTTGCACCACCAAGAAGGTAATCGGACTCCGACTGGGGGGTAGACTGGGGGATAGACTGGTAGACTGGGGGGTAGACAAATTTCTTTGTCAAGGGGGAGCACAGCCCCCCCTAGACAAAGAAATTTTGTATATTTTAAAGTAAAATGCATAAATCTGGTGCACTCTGAGTCTGAGAGCAAAATGAAGAGGCTAGTAGATATGATATAACTTGTCGCAGAACATCAATTTTGGTTTATTTGGTAAAAGTGGAACTGTAGCCTATTCCTTCTGGTTTTCTTCATTGTTCATGATTTTGTGGAAAGTATTCACTAAAGAGTCTATAGTGAATGCTGCTATTAACTTGTGTTTACTTTTGCTACTAAACCAACATCAGGACATCCAAGCAAGTTCTGACAGAGAGCAATGTTATTGGACCCATTGGACAAACACATTTGCATATCTCCCAGCATGCATTGTTCCTTCCAAACTTTTGACCACAAAGTAAAGTAACCACATTAAATAAGTGGTGAGTGGAAATAATCATTAGCCTATTCTTAGTTAAACATGCAGTTTTGGAACATTGAATAAAGACAAATAAAAAAAATAGACTATGACTCGACACCCTAAGTGATACACACATGTTATGAGACTGGTATATATATCCCTCACACTAATATCCGTTTTAGTGTAGAATGGTTACTTCCTTGCTCTGCTCTTCCCTAGAGTGCACAACCATGTTCAACCCTGGTGCCAGGCTGTTCGGCCCTGTACAATCATGTGTGTGTGTGTGTGTGTGTGTGTGTGTACAGTCGGTATGACCGCTCCTATTGATATGGCACTTTTCTGTTTTTTTTTTTTTTTTTACCTTTTTCTTTCTCCCTTGTTTTGGAGTGCTTTGTACATGTTGTCAATACCTATGGTCTGGGTTGTTGTGCCCTGAATGCTTGATTAACAAAGGAAACAATAAAAAACTATGATAAAAAAAAATAGATGATTATTTTCTGTTTGCTCCATCTTCTGATCTATTGCTGTGATCGCTGCGCTGCATACTGCACTGTTTGAAATATGATTACTCACTATGGCTATTAAAATGATCTTGAATCGTATTACCTTTTATTAATGTCTTAAGTTGTAATGGAACTCTACCAAGTGTGCAGCTGTGCAGCTGTGCCATCCGTGACCACAAGCTGCTGAGCAGACACTGAGTGGAAACAAGGAACAAGAGCAAAACATGCCGTGCACGCAAATATGCCTTGTGGTTGATCCTATGTCTGATGATGGCTCTCGGGTATAGGTGTGAAGGGAAGATGCGAGAGACAAAACTACCTTAACCACAATGTTGGCCTAGTTTTTATCTGACATTCTTTGGTAAATAACTCTTAATGATTTGTTTTGAAAGTTTTGGGTTTGAACTGATAAAAACTAAAATAAAAGCAAGAATGACAATCATAGATACAGTATAACAAAAAGAAAAAGTGCAAAGAGCAAATAATGCACAACACAAATCAACATTACTTGTTCAAAAAGAAGTAGGAAGAAGTATATACTTCATCCTACCCCATTTCAAATTAGAGCCTTATCCATAAATACTGTAGTAACACACACACACACACACACACACACACACACACACACACACACACACACACACACACACACACACACACACACACACACACACACACACACACACACACACACACAACTGACAACTGAAGTGGAAGATTAGCTTCTCAGACACACACGAGTTTGTATTCTTTCTGTCTGTTTTATTCTGTGACTAACTCATTTTGGTGACTATTAACCCTGTAAAAGCCTGAACCATTAAATAATTGTCAGAAATTCAAATGATTTGAAACTGAGTGTTTATTGTACCTGGATGACAAATGATCCCCCTATTCTACTATTCTGCCTCTGTCAGTCTGTGTAACTGTGTTAGTTATTTATATCATTCCTGTGTATTTATTGGACTTTCTTTTAGATTTTTTACACTGTAATCCTGACTGAACTTTCAGCTGTGTCGCCTCCTGCTGGTCGGGGTTCAGCCCAGGACTTTTTACATTTCACACTTTAGTTGTTTCTGAGCTTGTTCTCAGACTCCACTGAGGTCAACACAACAGACAGTTGGGCATCTGGGTAGTGTAGAGATCCGGGTTAAATTCCCGGCAGGGGTACTTCAGGTTTGGTCAGACGTTTCTACAAACACAATTGGCCGTGTCTGCGGGTGGGGAGCCGGTGGGGTATGAGTCCTGGTCGCTGCTCTAGCGAGGGAAACCAAGGAATCCAGGTGGAAAATTGTAGAATCAAAAAATGAATTTTGATTCAAAAGTTATGGATCAAAACATAAAGAGGGCTGTTATAGTGCTACTATAGTTCTGGAACTGTAGTGGTTATGGTTTCTGAGCTACACATACCTTTGTGCAAAATCCCATTCAAGTGAATGGGAAAAAAATGCACTTAATCGCGAATATCCCAAAAACTATATGAGGGATCTCTTAGAAAAGTCATAGCACACTATTCCTCAATGAGTCGCACGCTTAGAAAAGTCATAGCACACTATTCCTCAATGAGTCGCACGCTTTGAAGTCTCATACACTATATCTATTAGGGGTGGGGGAAAAAATCGATTCACCTAAGTATCGCGATTTTTAATGTCATGATTTTTTGAATCGATCTTTTATTCCAGAATCGATAATCGCAATTTTTTTTTTTTTTTTTTTTGGGTGCTTGCAGTCAGGCCACTCACTGAACAGCAGGCCAGGCGCCGCCTACTGGTTTACTAGTGGTTTTATTACTTTATTAGTTAGTCTGAAGTAATAATTACACTTCAGGGTTAAAGTGGGTGCATCTCATTGTAAAATTGGACTTCAAACGGCCCAAATCTGGCTTCAAACGGCCCAAATTGGGCTTCAAACGGCCCAAATTTCACGCGCGTCGGCCCATATTGGCCTGGCCTGCTTGGTATCTAATGCCCGGCCTGAATTATGATCCCAGTCCGCCCCTGGCTACGTCCTATGGTGAAGCTCCTGCTGTCGGGTAAAAAGAAGCGGCTGGCAACTGCGCACGTCTCATACAAAGCATGGAGCTTGTCTCGGCTCTCCCCAGATCAGCAGAGGGTGGAGCAGCGACCAGGGCAGCAGGGGGGAAATTGGGGAGAAAATGTTGTGGAAATGTGATACCTATTAATGAACATTTTCATGTTAGTATGCCAGATTATAGCCAGAGGCTCGTTTCCATCTGTAGTCCACTGGCAGGTTGACGTTATAAAGCGGACCATTACAAACAATTTACAAATGTACATAAACTTCATAATCACAAAAGCAAACAGAGGTCAGTGAGAGGGCAGTCTTTCCATGGGAGGAAGAGTAGCTCTGTCTTACCAAGATTGAGCTTGAGGTGGTGGTCAGACATCCAGGCACCGATGTCTTGCCTCGATTTGGGTGTCTGGGGGGGGGGGGAGTAGAGGAAGAGGTGGGTGTCATCGGCATAGCCGTGATAAGAGAAGCCATGAGATGATATCACATGGCCAAGACAACTGATATAGAGAAGAAATAGCAAGGGGCCCAACACTAAGCCCTGGGGGACAGTGCTAAGAGTGCAGGATCTGGATAGGGATCCTTGTCATAGAGATAGGAAGCAAGCCAGGAGTGTGCAGATCCTGAGATATTTACAGTAGGTCAGAGAGAATGGAGAGAAGGATGTGGTGGTTAACTGTATCAAAAGCAGCGGACAAGTCAAGCAGGACAAGGACAGAGGAGAGGGATGAGTCCTTAGCAGTGTGTAGGGCCTCAGTGACTGAAATGAGAGCTGTCTCAGTAGAGTGAGAAGCCTTGAAACCAGATTCCAGAGGAGAGAGATAGAGAGAAGGTTGACCGGAAGCTGCTCATTCAAGGGTTTTGGAAATGAAGGATTGTAGATTGCACATTGCTCTTTTGCACAAAGTTTCAATATTGCTGTTGCACTGGGTGAGCGTTCAGTTCAGTTCAGTTTGCCATAGCCCTATGATGGGCCGTAGGCATTCCTTTCGATTGCAGCCTTTCTTAGGTGTAAACAGTAACTCCAGATGGATTCCCCCGTCCCTGCTGCCATGGGACAGTTCAATTCACTGGGTGTTCATACTGTAGATTCTACACTATGATTGACTTGTTTTACAGTGTAGAACACGTCTCAAGGATACATGTATGCACCACATATGCATACTAGAGAACAAGATAAAAACAAATCGTGTACATATCAAATGAAAACATGAGACAAAGCACATGTACATTACTATATGTACATGTAAACTGAACTGATTATCTTTGGTTTGTTCACTGTTGGTCATGACAAAAGAAGACATTTGAGGATGTCATCTTGGGCTTTGGGGAAAAAGTGATCAAAATGTTTCACCCTTTTGTGATATTTTATGGACCAAATGACTAATTGATTAGCCTAGGCCTACTCAAGAAAATAATCGACAGATTAGATCATTAAAAAGATTAGATCATTAAAATAGGCCAATCGTTAGTTCAGCCCTAATCTCGACTGCCGATTCTTTCAACTGGGTCAGAATATCAGGTCAGCGCAGAGACGTGCGTTTGGCGGGAGAACGAGCTACATGGCAAACGTCTTTCATCTGCCCTTGAGCTCAGTGGCCATGCTCCAGATGGCTGCTCGGACTTTCATGACAAGCTATGCTTGCAACTGGAAGCATGTCATATCCCTGTGGAGGCGAGCGTGCACCACATTTACATTCCAGGCATTTATCCAGAGCATTTTCGCAATGAGTGAGCAGGTTTAGGGGTTCCAGATGATGGACACATTTGGCCAGGCATTGTGGGAATCAAACTCACAACCTTCCAGTTTTTGGTGGTCCCATCTGAGCCTCTTTGATCACAGTTTTGCACGCTGGCCACAGGAAGCCTCCCAGCGGCTCCGAGAAGAGAAAACGTGTCAGGGCCAGATGCTCTATTTGTGTTCATTTGTAGATTGCATTGCATCTCATTACAGAGCGGTGTAATGTATTCATGATATGCACTATACGGAGGAGTGGTTACTACTAATTCCTCCTCTCCTTTCGTCTCTAAACAGTGCTTCCAAAATTGGCTTCCTTCCTCCCTCCTCCGTACAGGCTCGTTACACTATAGCAGCACGTTCCACTCAAGTCCAATTTAAAGCGCTTAGTTTTGACATGGTTTGTCCCAAAGGAAAGACACAAACACAAACACACTTGCATATGAGAGCAACACGCATCAACCCCCAGATATGTTATGATGCACGAGAAGCAACATGCTCCAACCCCCAGATATGTTATGATGCATGAGAAGCCAAATATAGGACATTCCTAAAGGCTGTGGATATATGGGTGAAATATCTGCCTCTGGTGACAGAAAACAATTTCACCAGCTTCCCCAAGGAAAGGAGCAGCAATCATAGACAATGGATTCTAACCCACGATTTGAATGCGGGCACACTTGAATGAGCCTATATTCTAAACACAACAGGCATAGGCTAGCTGCAATTCAGCTTTTCAAAACTGTCCCAGCTTATTGCTGGGGGGCTTCCGTTTCAGCCTGCAGTGCAGTGTCTGATGCTGGCATGCATTTCTGGCTCCTGACATGTATTTATTTTTTATTTTTGTCCAAGTCAAAGGGAGAGAAGAATGCCACCATCAGTCAATCTCTGTGTTGTAGCCCCGCCCCCTAGCAACCAGCCAACACCATAAGCATCAAACTCACTGTGACCCTGATGACCAAAATACCCAAACTTGTGTTTTGGTATTTTCTTTGTGTGGATGTGAGTGTGTGAGTGAATAAGTGTATAAGCAAGCAATGTTTGCACACACAGAAGTGAATTTGTGTACAAGATCAAAATAGCACAAACTGAATTGTACTTATTGATTGATTGATTGATTGATTGATTGATTGATTGATTGATTGATTGAGTTCTTTATTGATAATGAACAACAGTATATACATATATACATAGACAGGCCCACCATTATCAAAAGGATAAAAAACGCAATAAAGCGAACAGCTTATTTCCATTGCGGTCCTTAAGATGACTGTGATAAAATGTGCACTGGTGAGTGTATGCCTGGATGTGTGTAAGTGTATGACAGTATGAGTGCATAGTACCCCATGCACTTGTCAGAGTCTGCGGGTAACGCGTGGGTGTGCCTGCCACGCAGGGGGGAGGATAACATGGGGAAGTAAGGCACAGTGAATAAACAATAAAAATAAGCATAAAATAAAATAAAAGACAATTAATACAATTAAAAATATACCCAACAAATCCTAATAAAATACCGTACAATAAAATATAATCAAGTAAAATAAATAAAATAAAATAAAATCTAATATAATACAGGATCGATTAAGATACCGGATCAGTTACTGACTGGCCGATAACAGGTCGCCCCCACATCCAACACTCTTGCTACCATTAAATCCAGGTTCTGCTTCTCCTGATCCAACTCTTGACTTTTACTTTAAAAGTCTTACTTACTGGCCATGCAAAAACAAAAGGGGGTGCATAGGCCCAAATCCAGTGAAGACACAAATGGGTGAACAATCTTGTCAAAATGACAGTGACGGACTGGCCACAAGGCCCGCCAGACTAGTTTCTCAACCCAGCGCGTGCGTGTTCGTGCGTGTGTGTGTGTGTGTGTGTGTGTGTGTATGTGTGTATGTGTGTGTGTGTAT
>NC_139631.1:35373009-35433009 GCF_964638095.1 Poromitra crassiceps
GTGACCTGGCCTGAGCCCAGTAACGATCAGCTGTGTTTCTGCTGGGGATTCGCTCTCATCTCGTTCTGTCTCTGATATAATAAGCATATGAGCCGCTGTGTGTCGGAAAATAAGCTATTCACAAGACATAAACACAGGCATTTCCCATGCCCTGTTTTTCTCGTTTTCAGGTCGCACTTCAAACTGATTATCGTTTCTGCTGGTGCTAATCAAACCGAAGTGGTCAGGGTGACTTAAACATCATTATTTAAAGCTGGAAATGAGGTCCAGGGTGTAAAAAACAACAACAAAAAAATCACCAGACGGTGCTCGCTCACACGACAGAGCCCCTCTCTCTGTCCTGGGGCATTGGGGATGGGGATATTATTCATGAGACCAGAGGGAAGAGCACCTCCTGCTGGTCCTCCAACATCATTTCCAACACCACCACCACCACCGGCGTCGGCCCTGCTTAGCTTCCCCCCCCCGCAAGCCAGCGACGGATGTAATGCAGGAGCCACAGTGCAGGCAGGTGCATTTCTATATGGGGGCTAACCAGGCCCGTAGCTACCATTGAGGATACCGAGGTCATGACCTCGGTATTTTCCACACACACAAAAAAAAAAAAAAAAAAAAAAAGTTTTTTTTTTTTTTTTAAATAGCTCCGGTCCCCAGATCTATTCATCTGTCATTGATTTTTTAATGCGACAGTTGATCGGAAATGCAACAATTTGCTTCCTCTCTGTGTGCTATAGAAGGAAGAGAGATAACTCACAACATTAAGATTTTGCATTGAGGCTAGATTGGGGCTAGACTTTGGGGACAGTTCTATTGAAGTGAATGGGTAAGTAACTCCCCTGTAAGTGATGTTTGTGTAGATGGGCCATTATATTTAATTGAGCAGTATTCTGCCATGTGACCTGTATGCAGAATATAAATTATATTATATGGGGAGACATTTATTTTTGGTATAATTTTAAAGCAACAGCACAGTAAAGAGGATATTAATCTAACATGATGTCTGTAGTTCTTTATAGATCTAGCCTCTTCATTTTGCTTTCAAAGTGCACCAGATTGAAGCATTTTACTTTAAAATGGACACAATTTTCTATCCGGGGGGCACAGCCCCCCCTGGGCCCCCCACGCGAGATAAAATGACCTCGGTATTTCTCAAACCCTGGCTACGGGCCTGGGGCTAACTTTATTCCCACTGCAGACAAAACATGTCCTGCCTCCTGGCTTTCATCAGTGTCTTTAAATAATGGCTGCACTTCCCTCTCTAATTAAGAGGATCCCCGCTAACACAGGGGTACTCATTAGGGTCTGTGATGTCATTTCATATCACTTTCATTATTTAATTAATTCATTAATTGGATAATCGAATAATTGTGATTAATTAATTAATCGTATGTGGCCAGGTCTGGCAGCTTTGTGTAGGAGATTGGTAAATAGGCCTACATATGATACTAAAATATCATACAGTTTTGAACTAGCAGGGGCTACTTTCCCTAGTTCCAAAGGAAGTGATGGGGGGGAGGTGAGGTTACGAGACTGTCCTCGGTTAAAAATCACTGTTGCAGTGGATGAATACGTGGTTGCTCACCTGCTGGAATACTTCTGAAAATACTGTAAAATGTGCTACATCAGCCATACTAATGTAGCCACAGTTTATATTTCATACAAAAATAAATAAAAAAAAGAATAAAAACCACTAACCACTTCAAATGACCAAAAGGCCAGTCTACTTTGATAATGCCTATTATCATTCTACCAGTAGTGCATGCTAAAGTGTACTACCAGAAACACAATGAATTTGGTCAGTTCTCATCTCCAAACAGGTAGGTTACAGTACATTGACAATCTAGTCCAAAAACATGGGGATCCCAGAGCAGCTCGTGCTGCATCAACCTCCTTTAAGAGGGCTGCGAATCTCACATTATGGATCACTTCCTAACCCATCACAGAGGGTCACAGTTGACCAGTGAAGCTGATTACATCCTTGTCTCCAAAACTCAATCTCTCTCCCTCCCGTTCTGTTCTCTCTCTCTCTCTCTCTCTCTCTCTCCCTATCTCTCTCCCTCCCTCTTTCTCCCTGCCTCTCCATCGCTCTAAGTAATGCAGGCCTTCTGATTTATATTCTACACAGACCCTCATGGTAAATGGGCAGATATGGTTCTCCACAGACCCTCATGTTGAATGCAAGCTGACATAGATGGTTGGACACACTCTAGTGCTCCTTTGTTGGAGTGCTTGATTGAAATTGCTTGGTGCATGGCTGGAGCACATGAGGCAATTACTCACACACATTGCAATTATGAGACAATATGCCTTTGAAGACAACAGAATGGGGGTATAGAACACGTAGCCTGTGTGCACTTTGCAGAGAGGTGTGTGCACATCGATGGATGAATCAGGCGGCCATAGTGGACTGGAGGTAGCCTACTCAGCTCTTGCATTGACAGAAAAAAATGATAGAGTTGTATCTTTTGTCACTATAGCAGCAAACTGCATTTTATTTAAATGTACAAGATATCAACAGAACGTAATACACATTATGCTTAAAGGAGGATTCAGTTTTTTTTACAACCTGGACCTTATTTCCAACTTTAATTATGATTTTTAACTCACCCTGATTATTATTATTATTTTTCTTTTTATCCACTACAATGCTATAATGCGCCGAGCAGGGGCCTGGAACAGAGGAAATACGGGCAAGTGTAATGCGTATATTTACGTCCTGTAAATAGCTTATTTTCTGACATGCAGCGGCTCATATCCTTATTATGATAGTGACATAAATGTGACTGGCTCTATTTACCTCTGCCAGCCATTGCTCTGTTCTCCATCCGGGGACTCAAATCAGTGAGAGTTGAGAGCTCAGAGCAGTCGATCAAGCCGCCATGACAGTCTATGGCATGTGGTAAACACCGGAGGATCGCTAGAGATTTATCTGATTTCGAGAATATGGATGATGCATTTGAATTTGATGGCCCGTATTTATTTGAGATAGAATAACGTAATGGATTACAAAACGAGGAGCAGGGGGAACAATATCCTGGTGGCTGTTTTTGCAGAGAATCTGTTATTGTCCATCATCAGGTACATTGAGACACAGATGTCCAGGACAGAATGATGTAAATAAAGGGACGGTCCAATATTTAGGTGGGGTGGTGGGGGATAATAAAGGGGGATGACATTTTGATTTTACTAGGCATCTCGCGCGTTCGATTCCTGGGCTCGCCCGTCCTGCAGCTCGCATTCGCAGCTCGGCTGCTGCGCCGCTGTGACCCATGACCACCAGTAACATTAGTGACAGAGTGTGGAGTGCTGTGGCTTGGTGGGATCTACAGTATACCCTGGCACAGAGCAGGCCCGTATCTAGGGTGAGGTTACTGGGTGGGCAATTGAAAATTTTGGGGGGGCAATGAAAATAGCCATACCAAAAAAAAACTCGCCAAAAATGTGTCTAACTTTGGAACATTATTGCCGACAGGCCCGCCGCACCCCATTACGCAGAGTACGCAGACTGCGTAGGGCATCATGTGACTGAGGGCACCAAAAAAATATATATATATATATATTTTTTTTTTTTTTTTTTTTTTTTTGGTGCCCTCAGTCAGGCCACTCACTGAACAGCAGGCCAGGCGCCGCCTATTGGTTTACTAGTGGTTTTATTACTTTATTCAGGGTTAAAGTGGGTGCATCTCATTGTAAAATTGGACTCATCCCAAATTGGGCTTCAAACGGCCCAAATCTGGCTTCAACCGGCCCAAATCTGGCTTCAACTGGCCCAAATCTGGCTTCAAACGACCCAAATCGGGCTTCAAATGGCCCAAATCTGGCTTCAAACGGCCCAAATCTGGCTTCAAACGACCCAAATCGGGCTTCAAATGGCCCAAATTGGGCTTCAAACAGCCCAAATTTTTTGCCACCGCCCTTCGGACGCCGGCACGCACGTCGGCCCGTATCGGCCTGGCCTGCTTGGTATCTAATGCCCGGCCTGAATTATGATCCCAGTCCGTCCCTGCTTGCATGTACAGTTTAACAATCGCTTGTTTGCTGACATGTACAGTAATTCTAACAGTTGTTTGTTTGCCACATGTAATGTAATGTGAGATACACTAGTATCGTTCATAATGAATGATTATGCAGTCTTTCGTTATTGAAAGTTTTGCGGGGGGGGGGGGGGGGGGGGGGCACCACAAAACAATTACGCTTAGGGCACCCAAATGGCCAGCAGCGGCCCTGATTGCCGACAAGCTAGTATGCCATACAGTAGCTGGTACCAGGTCCGTTTTTAGCCTGTTACATCTTTGGCGGTAGGTTGCCCAAAGGTTCTCGGTTTGGGGATGGGGATTAAGTTGCATTATATTCTAACACTAAACTGTTCCACTAGGTGTCCACATTGTGCTATGGGTAACCTAAGTATGAACTTTCACTCAGGGGACAGGCCAATGTTTACAAAACTCCTATTATTAAAACTATTTGCAAACTATGTACACATACAAACTAACTAACAAACTAACTATTTACACAACTGTTATTATATTCACAAGACTTTTAGTCTTAAAAGGGAAAAGAAAACAACTTTGAAAGCGAATTGATTTACCATAAAACTTAAAAACATCCTTCATCCATAATTTCAATAATCAACTCCATAACAGTTATTTTCATTGGATGACCTTATTTATCAAATCAAATTAAAGCTATAACTACTGTTAGGTGCCCTAAACTAACTAACCCAGTGGTCTCCAACCTTCGGGTCGCGACCCTAAGTGGGGTCACCTGAAATTCAAAAAGGGAGAGAGTATGGAGTGCTGTGGCTTGGTGGGATCTACAGTATACCCTGGCAGACCTGACAGGCCAGCTGATCAGCATGCGATTGCCTGCTCCCAATTTCACAGGGGCTTGCCCACTTACCAGCAGCCCAGACAGCCTCTGAAGAATGGCAGTGGGAAAGCTTGATCACAGCACTCCTGCAGATGAAAACATTATGGTCCATAATTCCAAAAAGCCCCCCCCCATCACCAAACTAACGACACTAACTGCCATCATTTTAGGATTCTAGGCCGTTTGTATGGAGACGAAATTAAGTGTAAAGTGCAGTTCTGTCCAGTCTGTGAGCCGGTGCAGCGGATGGAGGTGACCTGTGCAGCGGGCGACCTTTGCGTGATGATGAGGCATGACAAGGCTATTAGCTACAGTAACACCCAAAGACCCGATATAAATCAAGAGAACTCCATACTGGCTTTTTGCACATTGCATGATTCCAATCATGGGGCTGGCATGAAACATGCCGCTGGGTGTGTAACCTAGGCTCTGGAGCGTGAACCTCAAAGCTGCGTCTCCACTGCACTGAATGGCTAGCATGCGATGTGGGTGCTGGGCAGTGTGTGTGTGCGTGTCATGTGTGTGATTTGAGTGTCTGTGAGCCTGCAGGCATGTGTGTTGAGGTGAGTGCATATAGCGTGCATACACAGGTGATTTTCACATTTGAGCCATTTACATAGCTGATGCTCCAGAACAGCATAATGATCAGTGTTGTAGTAGGAGTCTGAATCCACAACACTGATGATGATGATAAGTGAGAAGTAGGGCTGGGACAATTATTTCGAAATTCCAATATATCGCAATACAAAAATGTGACATTACGTAGCCTATTGTTGGGCTGGAAAATGAATCACGATATTATCGATATTTTATTAGTAGCCTAATCATCACAAATGAAATGGCTTGATTTACGAGTCAAATTATAGCCTATTTCACAAGCGCTCCATCCAAATGATATTTACACATTGTAATGTGATTTTTAAATTGTTGTTTACATTCTAGCTAATATGCCAATGTTGGAAATATGTGGCTCAGAATGAAACATTATTTCTGAACAGTCAGACTTTGCTGTCACGGAACTTGTATTTATTACATCATATTGTGGTTGTATTGAATCATGACCCTCATACGATAATAACAGTGAGATAAACATAATGGCGCCTTCCCTAGTGAGCAGGTAAATAGTTTGATGCCTTGCTAAAAGACACTTCAACAGGCTGCTCATCATGGACACATATGGGACCGTATAGGCTACGCCACAGGATGGACGTCAGACCTCTGATAGGATTTTCCATAATTGCAGGCAGGTGTTAATTTCCCCTCCCGCCGTTTTCGAGCGGAGACGGAGGCCGTGATGAATGGCTGTTGCAGACAGAGCCCGCGGCCAGCGACACAGCTCCATGTAGTGCAGAGGGGAGCTGATCTAGCATGTATTTCCTAATCAATCACCCTGCTGTGTGTGTGTGTGTGTGTGTGGCAGAGCCCCTACACACACTGTGCAGGCGGCACTATACAGAGACAATGCAGGAGTTGGTTACTGCTGGGCCGCTGACCCACGAGGCTATAATTTGACTCGTAAATCAATTTCACGCCATTGATTATTCCATCAACCAATCAGAGAGGACAAATGTGTGTTGAGATGCAAGCTGGGCTGGAGGGGCTGACAAAGGATCGATCACTTTCAACACATCAGCCTGTCTACTTTGAGATGACACACTTAACTTGCAACTTTAATATGTTCTAATTGCTGTACTTTTTGTTGAAACAAAACACAAATGTGTTTTTGTATAACTTTATTTTTTATTTTTGCCCACTTTTAATCTTGTTTTGTTTCTTATTTTTAACTATACTTTTTATTTTACTATTGCCTAGTAGTGGTAGTAGAAGTAGTAGCAGTAGTAGTAGTAGTAGTAGTAGGATCCTTTCTTTGTAATAATATACTTGCTCATGTTTACATGAACTGTTGCACAGAATTTAATTCTCTGACACCGTGCATCTACAAATGAAAGTTCTGACACACTTTTCGCAGCAGCAAAGATATGTCTGTGTATATTTGATTTATGCAGCCTCAATAAAAGCAAGGTGTCATATTTCTGTCTCACTGTTTAAGCCTAGAGTGTGTGTGTGTGTGTGTGTGTGTGTGTGTGTGTGTGTGTGTGTGTGTGTGTGTGTGTGTGTGTGTGTGTGTGTGTGTGTGTGTGTGTGTGTCGCAGGCGCGGACTGCATAATCGGGCATGTCGGGCAAATGCCCGGTGGCCTGGCCAGGCCTGGCCTACTGGTTTACTAATGGTTTTATTACTTTATTCAGGGTTAAAGTGGGTGCATCTCATTGTAAAATTGGACTCGGCCCAAATTGGGCTTCAAACGGCCCAAATTGGGCTTCAAACGGCCCAAATTGGGCTTCAAACAGCCCAAATCTGGCTTCAAACGGCCCAAATTGGGCTTCAAACTGCCCAAATCTGGCTTCAAACAGCCCAAATCTGGCTTCAAATGGCCCAAATTGGGCTTCAAACGGGCCAAATTTTTCGCCGCCGCCCTTCGGACGCCAGCACGCACGTTGGCCCATATCGGCCTGCTTGGTATCTAATGCCCGGCCTGAATTAGAATCCCAGTCCGCCCCTGTGTGTATGTGTGTGTGTGTGTGTGTGTGTGTGTGTGTGTGTGTCTGTGTGTCTGTGCGTGTGTTCAGTTTGTGAGTGCACTGTTTGCATGTGCGTTTCTTATCATGCAAACAGCTGCCCCATGTTAAGTGTCCTCAGGCCGTGTAAAGGCTGGCAACACGCCAGGTGTGTTTATGTACATGTTCACAAGCCCGTGAACATAATGCAGATAAGGTGTGTGTGAGTACCGTGGCCTCTTGTGAGGCACTGAGATAGCATGCAATGCATATAGGCAAAGCTCACAAGCTCAGTCTCTCGTCTCATCCCATACGTCCATCAGGGTGGTGCACGGATATGGCCCAAGTGGTGACTGGCTGCCAACACAAGCTGTGCAGGGCACTGGGTCGGACTGTGGAGCTGATACTGGCCTTTTATTACACTAAACGATTACACTAAACATTGGATATGGGCTATGATGGATAAGATAGTTTGTTACATTTATTGTTTATTGTAGGATTGGCACGGACGTGCACAGATGGTGGTGGTCACTGATGGTGCATCATACAAATTCATCTGACCTTCTGTTGACCTCGTTAGAGATTTGTAGAGTGGTGTGTGTGTGTGTGTGTGTGTGTGTGTGTGTGTGTGTGTGTGTGTGTGTGTGTGTGTGTGTGTGAGATATATATATATACACAGTATGTATATATATATATATATATATATATTTATAAAACGGCTCTCTCAAATCAAGCAATCTGATTGGTTCACAGCCATTGTATAAATCCAATAACCCACTCCAATAACCCCATGGGTTATTGGTTGCCATGGCAACTCTCTTACTAAAAGCCTTTGGTTACCTCAAAAAAAACAAATGGCGGAGACAGCTGTCAGATCCTTGTGAATCGATCTTCGCTTATAACTTTACTAATACTTCGCAGAAAATTATGTTTTGTACAAGAATAGATGCGGGCTAATGTCTTCTTTGCAAAAAAAAGGCTGTTAACCCCGCATTTAACCCCGTAACGTTAGTTGGTGTCGGGCTTTGCAGAAAGCACTCAGCTTCTCAGCAAGCGCCAGGATTGGCCAATGTCAACTTCAGTCTCCAGAACGATCCAATCAAATCACCCGCACGTCTATCTTCTTGCTAGAGGTCCCGCCTTACAGTAGTGTTTCAACTGACTGTATCAGAATACCATGCCAGTCGGACTTATAGTATTATTATTATATTTATATTATCATACTTGGAAACCGTTTTATAAAAGCAATATAGCATGAGAGCTAGTGTGTTGTGGCAAATATATCCCGCTGATCAGTTGTTATCCCACGAGGCCGCAGGCCGAGTGGGATAACAACTGATCAGCGGGATATATGCCACAACACACACTGCTCGAGTATGCTTAAATATATATATATATTAGGGCTGTTGAAACGAATTTTGATATTCGAATATTATTCGAATTTAATAATTATGAACGAAATTCGATTATTATTATTTTTTAAAAACGAATATTTTAATTTTTATTTATTTTTAATTTTTTTTTTTTTTTTTTTTTTTTTTTTAGAACACTAGAACAGTGACAAGTTCTGACAACATACTTGAAGAAAAGAGTGTTAACTGAAGTTGACTGTTGAAGCTGCTATACTGATGTAAACCTACCTGTAGCTCTTAAAATGTATGTTCATTCATTGTTAACTGAAGTTGACTGTTGAAGCTGCTATACTGAATGTAAACCTGTAGCTCTTAAGTGCAATACGTGACTGATTTTGTGTTTTTGTTCATGGCTCATTGTTGTTTTGGCAAAGTTTACTTATTTGTTTATTGATAAGGAGCTCAAACAAAGGCTGTGTCTTTTTTTATTATCAATTATTTTATTTTAGCATTTCAGACAGCACCAATACATCACTGATGAATATTAACTAAGCTCTGGTTATCTGACCTATTTTCTAATGCAATGAATGTATGTACATTGTACAAGGAACATGTTTTCTTAAATAAACATCATTGCTGGACTATTTGTGATCAGCCTAATATTATTTTGAATATTCATCCACCAATTAAAAATTAATTAAAATATTCGAATATAATTCGAATATTAAAATGTATAAAGCACTGAAATTCGAATTTGATTATAGAGGGAGATTGACAGCCCTAATATATATATATATATATATATATATATATATATATACATATTATAAAGCATTGTTTTATTACCTTTGTGATGAATTATTGTAGCGCTGATAATCCCCCACGATTTAATAAACCAGCGATTAATCCTCACCAATTGTCTACATACAAAAGTAGCCCACAGAATTATAGCCATTATAATCAGCCATTGCTATTGCTATTGCTATCCCTAGTTTGATTTTAGTGGTCACTCTCCACAGTGATCCAAGGTGAAACTCTGGTGACCACGGACGGACAATAGAGCTGATGATGAACACAGCCTCCAGCAACATGTGTTACTGTTAGAGTAGCACTGGTCCTCTGGGGAGGATACAGAGGGGGGCTGGTCCTCTGGGAAGGATACAGTAGACAGAGGGGGGGGGGGGGACCACCATATCTACAAGCATCTACAGATCAATGCCCCACAGTTAAACATACCATCAATCACTCAGACACATGGGAGCCCAGGCACACAGCTCCCACCTACTCTGATCCATGACCATGAATAAACTATGACTCTTGGGATTGCCCATACCATTCCCAAAGTGTTGTGTTTTCACAGTAATGCTGCTGTTTCTGACCACTTCCTCTCTTGCTCATATAGATCTTGTACATGTGCAATGCAGTGCTGCAGCATTCAGAAACGACTGTGAAGAGAGTGCTCTTAGTATTGGGTAAGGATGTGACAGTGTCTGTTGTACTGTTGGGTAAGGATGTGACGGTGTCTGTTGTAGTGCTGTTGGGTAAGGATGTGACGGTGTCTGTTGTAGTGCTGTTGGGTAAGGATGTGATGGTGTCTGTTGTAGTGCTGTTGGGTAAGGATGTGATGGTGTCTGTTGTAGTGCTGTTGGGTAAGGATGTGATGGTGTCTGTTGTAGGCTACAGTTGGGTAACTCCAGGCTAAGGTTGTGATGGTGTCTGTTGTACTGTTGGGTAACTCCAGGCTAAGGATGTGATGGTGTCTGTTGTAGTAGTGGGTAAGGATGTGATGGTGTCTGTTGTAGTGCTGTTGGGTAATGATGTGATGGTGTCTGTTGTAGTGTTGGATAAGGATGTGATGGTGTCTGTTGTAGTGTTGGGTAAGGATGTGATGGTGTCTGTTGTACTGTTGGGTAACTCCAGGCTAAGGTTGTGATGGTGTCTGTTGTACTGTTGGGTAACTCCAGGCTAAGGTTGTGATGGTGTCTGTAGTGTTGGGGAGCAGCACCATCTTGAGGTGGCTCAGGCCCAGCAAGCGATGCAGAGCAACTTGCCTGTAAATTTGCACCATGCAGTGCTTTATATATATGGTAAATATATCTGTAACTTTTATTTTTATAGACATGCAAATATTATATCAAGCATCCAGCTTGTTAGAGTGTGTGTGTTTGCTGCAAGCAAAGCACATTCTTGTTACACATATTTCTAGTTCTTTGCTACTCCTATACAGTTTTTACACTATATAGATATACATGTAGAGTATGAGACTTCAAAGCGTGCGACTCATTGAGGAATAGTGTGCTATGACTTTTCTAAGAGATCCCTCATATAGTTTTTGGGATATTCGCGATTAAGTGCATTTTTTTCCCCATTCACTTGAATGGGATTTTGCATAAAGGTATAGTGTATAGTATGTATAGTGCTCAGAAACCATAACCACTACAGTTCCAGAACTATACTGTATTAGCACTATAACAGCCCTCTTTATGTTTTGATCCATAACTTTTGAATCAAAATTCATTTTTTGATTCTACAATTTTCCACCTGGATTCCTTGGTTTCCCTCGCTAGTGCAGCGACCAGGACTCATACCCCACCAGCTTCCCACCCGCAGACACGGCCAATTGTGTCTGTAGAAACGTCTGACCAAGCCTGAAGTACCGCTGCCGGGAATTGAACCCGGATCTCTACACTACCCAGATGCCCAACTGTCTGTTGTGTTGACCTCAGCGGAGACTGAGAACAAGCTCAGAAACAACTAAAGTGTGAAATGTAAAAAGTCCTGGGCTGAACCCCGACCAGCAGGAGGCGACACAGCTGAAAGTTCAGTCAGGATTACAGTGAAAGAAATCTAAAAGAAAGTCCAATAAATACACAGGAATGATATAAATAACTAACACAGTGACACAGACTGACACACAGAGGCAGAATAGTAACTTACTGTGGGCATTAAAGTGAATCTTGTATCTTGAAAATGTATTTTTGTGTGGTTTTGCATTGTAACTTTTGCCAATTTTGAAAAAATAAAATAAGGGGGGGGGGGGGTCAAATTGTTTTAATAGGTACAGTAAAACAAATTGTGGGGGGATCATTTGTCATCCAGGTACAATACACACTCACTTTCAAATCATTTGAATTTTCTGACAATTATTTATGGTTCAGGCTTTTACAGGGTTAATGGTCACCAAAATGAGTTAGTCACAGAATAAAACAGACAGAAAGAATACAAAGATTATTATTTCTACAGGCCAGCAGAAACCCGATTTGTGTGTGTGTGTGTGTGTGTGTGTGTGTGTGTGTGTGTGTGTATGTGTGTGTGTGTGTGTGTGTGTGTGTGTGTGTGTGTGTGTGTGTGTGTGTGTGTGTGTGTGTGTGTGTGTGTGTGAGTCTTGACGCACACTTGAAGGCTATTCTGTAGACTCAACCAATCTGTTATTCTGGCCCTGTAGAGTGCACTGTGGCACGGTGACAGGGCACAGTGTCAGATAGAGAGGAGCTGCAAAATGTATAGGTACAAGTTATCTGAATACGTCTGTCTGTGTATGTACACAGGTTATCTAAATATGATGTCTATCTGTGTATGTACACAGGTTATCTAAATATGTCTGTCTGTGTAATAACTATAACTTAAATCGAAATGTATATGAATATATTAATAACTAGTGATTGTCCAAATAAAGGCTAATGTGATGTAAATTCTCTATCAGTGAAGTAAGTCTATACTTAATGTTGATTTGTGTTGTGCATTATTTGCTCTTTGCACTTTTTCTTTTTGTTATACTGTATCTATGATTGTCATTCTTGCTTTTATTTTAGTTTGTATCTTTATGTTCAAACCAGAAACTTTCAAAACAAATCATTAAGAGTTATTTACCAAAAGATGTGAGATAAAAACTAGCCCAACATTGTGGTTAAGGTGAGAGTTTCGTCACTCGCTTCTTCTCTTCACACTATACCTGAGAGCCTCTTCATCAGACATAGGATCAACCACAAGGCATATCTTGCGTGCACGCCGTGTTTTGCTCTTGTTCGTTGCTTTCCACTCAGTGTCTGCTCAGCAGCTTGTGACATCACAGATGGCACAGCTGCACAGCTGTACACTTATAGAGTTCCATTACAACTTAGGACATTAATAAAAGGTAATATGATTCAAGATCATTTTAATTGCCATAGTGAGTAATCATATTTCAAACAGTACAGTATGCTAGTGCAGCGACCAGGACTCATACCCCACCGGATCCCCACCCGCAGACACGGCCAATTGTGTTTGTAGACACGTCTGACCAAGCCTGAAGTACCGCTGCCGGGAATTTAACCCGGATCTCTACACCACCCAGATGCCCAACTGTCTGTTGTGTTGACCTCAGTGGAGTCTGAGAACAAGCTCAGAAACAACTAAAGTGTGAAATGTAAAAAGTCCTGGGCTGAACGCCGACCAGCAGGAGGCGACACAGCTGAAAGTTCAGTCAGGATTACAGTGTAAAAAATCTAAAAGAAAGTCCAATAAATACACAGGAATGATATAAATAACTAACACAGTTACACAGACTGACAGAGGCAGAATAGTAGAATAGGGGGATAATTTGTCATCCAGGTACAATAAACACTCAGTTTCAAATCATTTGAATTTCTGACAATTATTTAATGGTTCAGGCTTTTACAGGGTTAATAGTCAACAAAATGAGTTAGTCACAGAATAAAACAGACAGAAAGAATACAAACTCGTGTGTGTCTGAGAAGCTAATCTTCCACTTCAGTTGTCAGTTATTTGCTCTTTGCACTTTTTCTTTTTGTTATACTGTATCTATGATTGTCATTCTTGCTTTTATTTTATTTTGTATCTTTATGTTCAAACCAGAAACTTTCAAAACAAATCATTAAGAGTTATTTACCAAAAATGTGAGATAAAAACTAGCCCAACATTGTGGTTAAGGTGAGAGTTTCATCACTCGCTTCTTCTCTTCACACTATACCCGAGAGCCTCTTCATCAGACATAGATAGGACCAACCACAAGGCATATCTTGCGTGCACGCCGTGTTTTGCTGTTCGTTGCTTTCCACTCAGTGTCTGCTCAGCAGCTTGTGACATCACAGATGGCACAGCTGCACAGCTGTACACTTGGTAGAGTTCCATTACAACTTAGGACATTAATAAAAGGTAATATGATTCAAGATCATTTTAATTGCCATAGTGAGTAATCATATTTCAAACAGTACAGTATGCAGCGCATATGGAGCAAACAGAAAACAATCTCAAATGATTAATTATAATGTGCAAAATAAAAGCCCTTCAAAGTGACTATATAGGCATCTCACGCGCTAAGCGCGCTCGATTCTAACTCGGCCGCCGCACAGCCTCGCCCGCCCTGCAGCTCGCTGAGCTGACCCTGCAGCTCGCATATGCAGCTCGGCTGCTGCGTGGCCTCGCCTGCCCTATTGGCGCAGGCAATGTCACCCTCCCTCTCTCCCTCAGTCTCTCTCTCCCTCTCCTCTCCTCTCTCTCCCTCAGTCTCTCTCCCCCTCTCTCACTCCCTCCCCTCTCTTTCCCTCTAGCACTCCCTCAGTCTCTCTCTTCCGTGTGTGTGTGTGTGTGTGTCACTGATGACATCATCAGTGATGTCACAATGATGTCACAATGCCTATGTATGACATCACTGATGTCACTGATCATCACTGAACTATTGCCTCAGCCTTAGCACAATCGGCCTTAGGGCAATTCATCTGGCCTTATTAAAACATGGGTGCTCTTTACAATTCCTGAAAGTTTCAGCCCGATCGCAGGTAGAATGGCATAGCTGTGGCCGGACAAAATTCTTGAAATAGACAGAGTCCACATTGCCAAATTTATATCTATAGATAGATATATTGTTGAAAATTTCAAGCTCAAACTCACTAGATCAGTGCTGTGAGACCAGAGTGGGAGGAGAGATCACCTCACCTGTGCACAGGGGAGGAGCTTGGGAAGGGGATATTAGGAGCTGTGTGTGTTCCCTCACTCCCTTTGTCTGCCACCATTTTGCAGCACCTTTGAGCTTGTCAAATGTTGTACCGAACATTTATGTGTCCCTAACCTTTGAAGAGCTTTGATGCCCACCAGTCATTCTGGCCCTCTTAGCAAGCAGTCCCAATGCTACAGTACCCATTCTAATTTATAGACACCTTAACTCTGACTCTAAGGGAAATCTTAACCTAAGGTGCTTTGTGCCACTGGGCCCAGACCTTTGGGCCCCAATGAGAATATATCGCGGACCGCAGACCCCCTAGGGGGGTCCGGAGGCATGGCCCCCTGTGAGAAAACTTTGTACATTTTAAAGTAAAAATGGATCAATCTGGTGCACTTTGAGATCAAAATGAAGAGGCTAGAACTATGAAGAATTACACACATCACATTAATATCCTCTTTACTGTTCTGTGGCTTTACACTGATGAAACAATAATTGTCTATATATATTCTGCATACAGGTTACTATCCTCATCTGAGAGGAGCATTGTGTCATCTCCCCCCTTTTGCACTGACAATCACACATATAGTATTCTACTAATTATTACATAGGAATCTGATAATAAAGCATAAACAGCATAACAATATACACTGCTTAGTTGTGCAAAATCATTGTGGTATCCACTGCAATGAATGTGGACAAAACAGAAGCTGCCAAGCATTATAACCACTGTACTTACTGTATGTCTTGACTACTTCTCACCTGGTTCTTGGTCTCTCTCTCTCTCTCTCTCTCTCTCTGTGCCAACTCCATCCTGCTCTCTCTCCTCCTCTCCCTCACTATCCTCCTCTCTCCCTCTTTGTGCTGTCAACCAAAATGCAAATATAACAACCAACCAACCAGAGTATTTATAATCTAATAAGAGGTATAGATTGATCCATATCAATTTATAACATTTATTCCAATTGAGTATTGGGTTGCTGTGGGAAATGCAGTCAGTCAGGTACAGTAACATCGTTTTGACCCTACTCTCTCACCTGAACTTGGCTGTTTTCTTTGGAAAAACTTTCAAGTCTGTTCTTAAGCTAAAATCCATCTTCTTTTTAAAGTCGAGCTGAACCCAAAAATGATTTTTTTTTCATTTTAGTTCAAATACCTGGGTATTCAGTGCACCTATTTATTAATGTATGCAAAATAATTCACAAAAATATAATTTCTTTAGTTTTTCACACTTTTTCATATCAAAAGTAAATTTCTCAATATTTCATTCATAACAGTAATCTACAGTTTGCTGACGTCAAATAGTATCAAATTTCTACCCCATTTCAACCAATCATATCACAACCGATCACGACATGGCAGCTGTCAATTAATCTTTATTTCAGGAGAATTTTCTCCTCCAAATGAAGGAGAAAATGGCGCTTAATCTGGCAGAACTTCTAGCCCATAAACTACTAACTTGACCAAATGTATGTAACATCCAAAATAAAGCAAATGGTAATGTCTAAGAATGCAAAGAAATATAACTGGCTCGTT
This sequence comes from Poromitra crassiceps, assembly GCF_964638095.1. NCBI lineage: Eukaryota > Metazoa > Chordata > Actinopteri > Beryciformes > Melamphaidae > Poromitra > Poromitra crassiceps. The sequence goes on from NC_139631.1 coordinate 35,389,262, forward strand.
AAACTCGCATTCCAGGATGACATTAGTTAACGTTGTTAAGGCCGAATTCAGACCCCGGCCCCTCTGCGAATTCCAGGCCAACAGGCTGCACTCTCCGCTCCGCACCACACAAAGGCAGCTGGCTGCCTGCGGCTCTAACTCACGTAGCTCCAATAACCTCGTGTCACCAGGCTCTTCCCGAGGAGAGCGCCACAACACGCTGAATGAATCCCACTTGATTTGGGGGCGGAACACGCCAGGATTGGCCAAAGCCAAACCCACTCCCCAGAATTGTCAATTCAAATCATCGACATGCTACTAGCCCGCCTCTCAACCTGTCATCTCAGACATGTTGTTATGTTTTCAGTCTGAAACGTGACTCTGACCCATGCGCCACTTGGGTTCATTTCTTCTTTAACTTTTCCTCAGTAAGAAACCCATGACCTGATAAATAATGCTGTTTCTTCTTTGAATTTGAACAAAAGTGCACACTAAATGCCTGAGTGCTTTCACACTGAGCCATTGTTATCGGGTCACGGCGAATGAACGGAGAAATACAGTGAGTGGAGAAAACGGATGTGCAAATCCACGTTTCCGGGTCGGGGGCCATTTTGTGTGAGATAGGCATATTGGAGCTCCGCAGACATGCACCAGAGACACACATTTGAAACAACACACACACACACACACACGTGCACGCGCACGTGCACACACACACACACACGCACGCACGCACACACGCACGCACGCACACACACACACACACACACACACACACACACACACACACACAGAGATACATGTGATCAATTAAATAAATACATAGACAGTAATTTGTCCTGGTGACAGTAGTGCAGAGACTGACACATGCATGGCACAAACACAGCACCTCATCACATCCAGAAAAATAAAATGGACAGTAGCCTAATAGAGACAGGTTTCACTATTAACACACTCATTAACCATTAGTGCACGTCCAAATCATTAGGATAAATGCATGCATAAATGTGCATCGAAATAGTCTGTCAATCATTAACTTACACTTTCTAAATAATCTTATGAGCAATTAACAGCTGGTTTGTAATTTATATCATACCTAATTTAGAAATGGTGAATCCATATTTTATAAAGTATGAAAATACAAATCATTAAACACATTACTAGCTTATTAATCAAAAATAAAACATTTATAACTGTTTAGGAATTAATTACTAATGTGTATTAATGTGATTGCTTTATAAATGATGAATTAAGTATTTACTTATACTACAAAGCCTACAGAATGCTTCATACTGTTGTGTGCAGTTATTATAGTGTTAACCACATTTCTCTTTCTCAAACCTGCGCAGCGTGCATTTTAAAACCACCAAGCCCCCCGAAAAAAGAATCGAGCCTATAAGGTGGACCACACACTTTTGTGTGAAAACCCTAAAATAACAACCTCCACTTCGTGGAAACTGTTTTCAGCTGAATTTAAGTACTGAGAAAAACACGTGTGCATGCACACACACACACACAACCAATGAGGAAACGATGAAACTGACTTTGAGGCCATGTTATTTTCAAAGAAGAAGACAATTGCTCGAGTGACATGGCTGAGTTTCCCAACAAAGAAGCTTCTTAACTCTTAAGAAGCTTCTTAAGGAGTTAAGAAGGCTCCAAAGAAGTGTTTCCTAAACGCCTTCTTAACAGAAAAGAAGAAGAAAAAAAAGGCTCTTAAGAAGCATCTTAACTGGAGCTGTCCACCATCTCGATGTGAGAGGTCCTCTGCGGAGATGGCACTCTGAGCCCACCAGTGGGCCACGACCCAGTGGTTGAGAAACACTGTTGTAGAATAACCTAATCGTGGTCATGTTAAACAAGAACTTCTTCTATTAAACATTATTTATTTCAGAAATGGACTGCAGTTCAAATTGCTTTATATACACAGCATACAACAAAATTGCGAGAAACTACAGAATTTAAGCGACCTTGGGTTCTGTGAAAGGTGCTATATAAATCCACAACATTCTCAAAAGGAATCCATTCTGATTAGAGGAATATAGCCTACGGTAAAACATTTAAAACACAAGTAACCATACATACAGGGGAGATTTTCAAGTGTTCCCCAATTTTAAACACTAAAGGGTGCATGAAAGAAAGGAAAAAGGGAAAAACACAAGAGGAACTATCTCCTTTTGCCTGACGCGGCTGGATCTGCCAGTGTTTCGTCATTAAGAAGGTGTTAAGAATGCCCCAGACCCTTCTTACAAAACCTTCTTAACTCATTGAGTGCCAGCCACTTTTGGAAAACGGATGCTCCCAGTGCCAGCCCTTTCAGAGCGTTTTCAGTGATTTCTCGAGGCCCACAGAATATTGTGTGATATTACTATGTAAACACCGAACACGCACAAAGAACGATGAGACTCTATTGTATCATCAGCAAAAAAAAGTTTATTGATATCATTTTCCGTTCTTTAGTTATCAGCCGGAGAAGATAGGTTGTTTTCACCAAAAACAGACGTTTCAAATTAGAAGCTGAGATAATGAGCCTTTTGTGAAATGAAGCATTTCAAGCACATCACTGACTCTGAAGCTAATATTTTCTGGTGTAGTTGTGTGGTGCCCTGCGTGCCCCACCCCCCTCAACTGCAAACTCCTCCTCCGTGTCTCTGGTGGCTCTGCTCAATCTCTGCTACCTGCGTCAGGCGACGAATCTCTGCATGGAGCTGGGATCCCCACACCAACACACAGCTTGCATGCCAGAGCTGGGAGAAGCCCACCCCCACACCAACACACAGCCTGCATGCCGGCGGAGCTGGGAGAAACTCATCCCCACACTAAAACACACAGCCTAACACGCACCCAGCGTCTATTTTCGGAGCGCTCCGTTTTTGTGCGCCGGCTCCCAGCGCGACACCGAAAAGCCAAACCGGACTGCTGAGAATGGTTTGGCCCTTCGGCGTCGGGTGCTGCTTTTCTGGCGGCTAATCGTGTGGAGAAACTATGCAGCAGAGACAGAGGGGCTCAGTTGTGGGAGCGGATTGACTGCTGTTCGCAGCTAACGTTAGCTCCAGCCAGAGCAATCTATACGGCTCTGGCTCCAGCATCGGTTTCCGTTTCATCACGGGGCTTCTTCTGCTGTTTTTCCTCACCTTTCTCTAATCTGGAGAGCACTGTCGCCACCTAATGGGTCCGTAAAATAGCTTGTACACCTTCAACATCCACCATATTTGTACAGGAGATGCATCAGGCTTTGATCCACGTCCCACCGTCAAAAAACGCAATTGACGTCTTTAGACGCCATTGGCACTCTACGTTACTATTTGAATTGACGTCTTTAGACGTCATTGGCACTCAATGAGTTAACAAAAGATCATCTTAGCGCTAAGAAGTTTTTGGGAAACGCAGCCTTCTTAACGGAAGATAATTTTAGGCTAAGAAGCAATCGGGAAACGCGTTTGCTTCTTAAAGAAGCTTCTTAAGGCTCCCCCGTAAGAAGCCAACGAAGGCAATGCGTTTCCCGATTGCTAGGTTATCATTATGTCACTTGTGATGTCACTTGTGAGCAAATGTGATGTCAAAAATGATCATGGTCATCAGTGATGTCACTCGAACTTGTGATGTCATCAGTGATGTCACTCGAGCAACTGTGATTGCCCAACTGTGATGTCACTCAGGCAGTTGTGATGTCATCAGTGATGTCACTCAAGCAACTGTGATGTAGTATGAGCCGATAGCGCACAGTTGCAGGATGGCCCCCTAAGTCATCTCCAGAGTCTCCACCCTAGGAATCGAGCCTTAGTTAAAGACCACAGGAACCGGGTCTCAGAGAGGGTCAGTGACGTATCAGACTGAAAACAGATATTGCCTGAGATGAAAGAGGGTTGAGAGGCGGGTCAGCGTGTCGATGATTTGATTTGACATTCTGGGCACTGGAGTTGGCGTTGGTCAATCCTGGCGTGTTCCGCCCTCGAGTGTGTTCTGGCGCTACGTGAGTGGGCTTGGAATGTCCAAGGGTCCGGGGTAAGACCCGTGGACGTTAACGTTATTCTTGGAATGTGAGTTTAATGAGCCAGTTACATGCATTCTACATTAAATGAAGACATTACCGTTAGTTTTATTTTGTATGTTACATACTTATTGGCCAAGTAGGCTATATTAACATTTATGGGCTTCGAAAAGTCTGCCCATGTAGGCACTAGGCGGCCATCTTGCCTGCAGAATTTTCTCCTCGAAATGAAGATTGATTGACAGCTGCCATGTCGTGATATGATTGTTTGAAATGGGGTAGAAATTTGATAGTTTTTCATTACGTCTAACTACATTACCACCATACCGTTACGATTACGTCACCATACTGTAGATTACAGTTATGAATGAAATCCTAAAAAATTAACTTTTGATGTGAAAAACGAAAGAAATTCGATTTCAGAAGGGTTAGTCCAGCTGCAACTGTCCTGTGGATACCCGCCATTACCGCTGACATCCTCAAAGTGGAAGTTGTCCAACGGGAATGTGGGGGCGGGTCACGCACTACTGTGAGTAACCTATATCAGCATGGAAGCCCCAAATAGACAAACAGGGCAAGCAAGTGAAATTCAAGCCAAAAAGTACACAATAGCATTAATGTATACAAACACAAGTAACTATGTTTTATTTGCTACTATATAATAATGTCTTAGACTGTTTTCAATAATGAAGACTACTTCACTAGTCAATGATTGTTTATCCATCCCATTCACTAATCCATGGTTCCTTTCCATTCATCTCTCTCCCCTGCAGCAACGCCCTCAGGTTACATCAGCCATTCATAAATATGCACGCCCTCTTTATCCCTGTCCAATCAATGTCTCCCACGCTTTCCCTCTCTTCGGCTGTTGCCAATCACCTAAATGAAGTTCTATTTAAGACTCTTGCAAGTTGTAACTCACCCTGTTTGTTCACCCATATAGCTGCTGTTCCTGCGTTGCTGCTGCTTCGCCCCTCCTCCTCCCCTGAACACCACCAATGTCATGACTCCAGTAGAACTCCCTATGGGGGTTCTCTATCCTATAAATCACTGACGTCCTCCTCTTGTCTCAGAGGAGCGTCATCATTCCATGGAGTCATTCGCCAAATCTAAGTGTTGTTTTATCATTAAAGTTTATCGTACTTTCCTTCTAGTCTCTCATGATTGAAATACAATACATTGCATAATACATTGAAGTAATAATACATAATTGAAGTATTTCTACATCCTAAAATCAAGGAAAATGCCATAGGAAAAAATGGATAGGCTAAACTGTTTGTGGCCTACAATAAAAGTAATCCAGTTCTATATCCAAGAACATCCGGCACAAACAGTAATATATTCTTTATATGAACATGGGCAACTATATCACTCTTGTATTTGATACAGTGATTAAAGGAAAAAGTAAATTTGAAGGATCCATCTGATATTAAACGACGAACCATTACATAAGATATCAAAATATATGTTTATATATCTTGTAACAAAAAACATCAACAAAAAACATACAAAACAAATCCTATATCATCTGATAAAACATCTCTGATTTTTCTTTTCAAAATAGGCAATTCTGTGACCAACCAATTCATGTGGCCACACCAAATAACTTCATATTCAAAACATAAAAAAGTACAAAATAGTATTATCTGGACAAACACAAGTATCTATATTATTTTATTTTATACTTTAAAATGAAATACAATGCATAAGATATTGAAGTATGTTTACATCCTAAAATTCAGGAAAATGACATAGAAGGATATTTAAAATAATATAAAAAAAACAATCCTGTGGCCTACAATAAATGTAATAGTTCTATATAAAAAAAACATCCGGCACAAACAGTATTCTCTATACGAACATGGGTAAGTATATTACACTTCTATTTGATATCCTGATTACAGAAAAAGTAAATTAGAACGATCCATCTGATATGAAAGGATGAACCATTACATAAGCTATCAAAATGTATGTTTACATCTTAGAACAAAGACAAACAAAAATATACAAAATAAATCCTATATCATTTGATAAAACATATAAAAAAAATATTACAGGAAAAAAAATGTCAAGAAAGATATCAGACAATTTTGTGACCAAAGCAATTCATGTGACCACACCAAATAAAAGATCAAAACGATGATCTATTTGTGGCCTTCAATTAAAAAAACAACGAATCCAGTTCTACATCCAAGAACATCCAAAGAATCGGTCACATAATATTCTCTGTATACAAACCCAGTGCTCTTACTTGATACTCTCAAATACAAAACACCATGTACATTTTTTTTTACTTGCCCTCTGATATGAATGAATGAAACAATACAGATTATATTGAAGTTTACACTTTACAATAAAAAAAGACTAATAAAAAAACTAATAAAAACTAATAACAGTATAGGCACTATATACAATAGGTCCCGGTTGATTGCTGGGCTGTGTGGGATATTATTCGGTGTTGTGCATTATTAGTTGTTTTTTAGCTGATGTTATTGTTGTTTAGGTAAAACCAAGACAAATTCCTAGCAACCATCTTGTATAATATTTTATTATTGCCATGTTGCATGGCAATACACGTTTTCTGAGTTTCTTTGGATAAACCGTTCGGTCATTTAATTTGCTTTAAATCTTAAATATTAGTTTTATTTCAGTGTTTGGAAACACAACTCTATGCCTAATTTTTTTGTGCATCCTCAAACCGCATGCAGCTCTAGAGCGTCGGATTGAATATCATTGATTTAGATGTTCCACTGTGTCAGGTGTTGTATCAAAATGTTACTAATTCACTTTCAGAGTAAAAGTCCACTGGGTCAACAACGGTCTTTAAGCTTCTCACTTAAAGACTTAAAGATGTGTTGATATATGGCTGTCTTAACTGCCATGTTCCATCATCAGACTCGGCACAGTCTCTTATTTCTTCAGCTTAAGTTCAGCTCTTTGGAAAGGTAATGGTCCTGCTCACAGAAGACTTTGATCATAATTGAACTGGGTATTGGCCCTTTCTTTCGCACCATGTCGATCACCTCTCGTGCTTTATCTGGCATGGCTTTTGTTCTGGCTGACACCATTTCTTCATCATTTATTACCATCTTTCGCAGAAGTTCATCCAGCAGATTGTCTAGAACCGGTTCAGTCACTCGCTTGACAAACTCTGTTCGAGCTGAGAGCAGCCTCTCCTCTGCTGAGAGACTCTGAGCCCTTGATAGATTTTCCCTGTCTGGACCTGGAAGGCAAGCTGGAAAAAAATCAACAGTCACATTTTAAAAGAGACCTCTTTGAAACTAGAATAATTCTAAATTAAAATATATAGACTATGGGTTTGATGTAATATAGTATTTAAACCATAGAGTGTAAAACACAGCCCTCCCAAACAGCTAAGAACCTTGGGGTGATCCTTGACAACCAGTTGTCTTGCTCAGCCAACATAGCTGCTACAGCACGCTCCTGTAGGTTCTCTCTCTACAACATCCGCAAAATCCGTCCCTTTCTCACAAGAGAAGCGACTCAACTCCTGGTCCAGTCTCTTGTCTCCTCCCGCCTGGACTACTGCAACGTGCTCCTGGCCGGCCTACCTGCCACCGACATCCGACCGCTTCAGCTCATTCAGAACGCTGCAGCCCGTCTGGTATTCAACCAACCCAAATTCTCTCACGTCACTCCCCTCTTCCAGGAGCTCCACTGGCTTCCCATCTCGGCCCACATCAAATTCAAATCACTGGTACTGGCCTACAGGGCTGCACACCAGTCAGCTCCCCTGTACCTGCAATCTATGGTCAGGTTCCAAACCTCTCAGCGCTCCCTTCACTCCTCCACCAATGCAGGTCGCCTCGCCCCTCCTTCGCTACGGGGGCTCAAAAGTCGCTCATCCCGATCTTGACTCTTCTCGTCCCTGGTACCTCAGTGGTGGAACGAGCTTCCACCTTCGGTCAGGACGGCTGAATCACTGCCGATCTTTCGAAAAGACTAAAGACACACCTTTTCAGGCTCCATCTGGGCCCTTCTTGATCTAACTTCGTTCTCTCTCTTTCTTTATTAAAAAAAAAAAAAAAAAAAAAATTACTAACCTAAACTTGTACCACTGTTCCTTCAGAAGTTGTAGTTGTCATAGACTGTGCTCCATAGTTGATTGCTCTATTGCTGACAAAAATGTGTTATTGTAAGTCGCTTTGGATAAAAGCGTCTGCCAAATGACGTAATGTAACGTAATGTAATGTAAAAAAAGATGGACATAGTGAGTGTGACGTCACCCATTGGTTTGTGGCCGCGGGTTTGGGATGTTGACCGCTGCCATCTTCTTCTTCTGCAGCCAGGAGTGATGCGTTTGAACGAGGGCGTATGGTTTCCCGCAGATTTACTGCGCCAAGAGCTTCTGCGCGGCGTGCGCTGCCTGCTTTCGTCTCCCACAGAGCTGCTGCGTGGCCTGATATCGGTTGGTGATTGGGGAGCTGCGAGATCACTGCACAGATGACCTGTCAATCACACCCAAAACAGTCTTTCTTATCATCTATAGAGCTCAACAGTGACCGCCCACTTCTTCTCAGCTCCCGTTCCATCAGAGAATTCCCCATTCATTTTCTCCATAGCATAGATGTTTAGAAAAATCCTTATATACCGTATTTAGTTTTAAGCCTGGAACCAAGCAAACCAGCCATACTGAATCGTGAGTGACCATAAGACATTTCACGTTACGTTTTTTCATTTTTTTGGTTGATGGGGATGGGGGGGGGGGGGGGGGGGGTGCAAGAGTATATACTTTTTCTTCCTTTTCCCGCTTCTTATTTTTTGTTTTTGAGTCAAGTGTTTTATGGTCACTCAGTCATTCAGTAACTTGGCTTAGTTCCAGGCTTAAAACTCTTTATATAGGGATTTTTCGAAACATCTATGGATGAATGGTGAATTCTCTTATGGAAGCTGCAAAAACGTGGGCGGTCAAGAAAAACATTTTGGCTAGTGGAAATTCTAATTGGCTGTTAACTTTAAAATCTAGCAGCCATATTGGCAGGTGGTCAAAAAAGTTAATTGCAAGCCCTGCAAGGAGAGCAGGTGGTGACATACAGTAGGAGTGAGTGAGAAAAGGATCAAATATTGGTGGTTAAGACTGAACAATGACATCACAACTGTTAATTTAAAATTAGTTATTCCTCTAAACCTGGCTTCAAATGCTCCAAATCTTTCGCGCCGGCGCCATTCGGCCCACAGCCCTCAGCGAAATCTGGCCCTCTGGTAGTGAGGATATTTTTTGTGTAGCTTTCTCTATCATCAAAGTTGCCCATCCCTGATCTAATGCAATGACTGTGTGAACTGTGTTAGAAAACACATTCTGCTGTAGATCTGTAAAGTCATATGTAAAATTCCCTGAAACTGCCTGACTTCCCCAGAAAATTTGCAGGCAATGTGGTGAAAAACTGTTAAGAATGTGGATTGTGAATGGAATGCAGCCTGACTGAAGAATGATCTAACGCAGAGCATGAAACTCCCAGATGTGTATCAATAACTGTACACAAGACCCACACACAAGCATGGCTGCACAGACTATTCTATACTAGTATATTCTATGATCAACCAAGGAGCATTATTAAGTCTTTACCAGTCAGGTCAATCTTATATTTCCAGACGTCTTTTCTTGTCTTCTTCTTGTCTTTTTTTTGGTCCATCAGTGTCAGAGTAATGGATCCGCATTTGACATTCAGGGAAATGTCAAATGTTGGGTGGTAGTTTCCATACTTTAGATTAAATGATGCATCCTGAAAACCAAGAGCAATGTGTAATTAAAAAAAATACGTTGTCATAATAACAATAATAATATTGTTTGTGTTTTGCATTTAAAACTGAATTCAACATAGCTGATTGATTTTTTCTTTTTTTCTTATATCCAAAGTTAACCAACTAACTCACGTTAGGCTGTACTTCATACTCCTCAGGATCACAGTGGAGACTGTAACTTTGGTCTTTGGTGAGATAACAGCCGGCAGGGTTCTCGATATACTTATAATTTGCTTGTTGCGCTTTCACCTTCGACAATATCAGACATTTTTCACAAGAGAGAACATGTTCATATACAGTATACACTGTTTTCATTGCCCTGTTCATAAAGACATTATTCTGTTCAGCCTTACATCCTACATATAGATACATTATAGTGGAGTGAAGGAGTAACAAGTACAAATAACTGATGGTAAACTATTATGTGACAGGTCCTTTACCTCGTGGAGAGGAACATTGTTTGGCAGCAGAAACACGTTGAGTTTTTGATGGTTCGTCGTTCTTCCTGGTTCTGGTGGCTGGAGGAACAGCAGAACTTGACCAGAGATGGTGTGCAGACGCCTCTTAATGTATTTCACTAAGCCAAAGAAAGAGAGGTGGGGGACTTCCACGCCCACATGAGTTTCTGTAATTTCCAGTGGCTGGAGGATGGTCATTCCATCATCAGTGATGTGGACAACATACAAGCTTTCAGGAAGCGGTGCTGCAATACACAGAGCAATCCAAGATTTAGTTTCACTGGTGTCAACCCATTACAATTTCATGTTATGTGACGTCTATATCAATAACTCCAGCGGTCTCATTTATCAAGCTGTGCTTACGATCCCTAATAAGGACTAAATAAAATAAGGAGTATCCTATCCAGACAATCCAGTGACTGTGCGTACACCTGCATGCACTTTCCCTGTTCAATGATAATCAGGCTTATTTATTATTATGTGATATGGTAATTGGCAGTGGCCATTTATGGTAGGATTGGGGTGGATCCACATGCAGAATGTGTGGTCCCTGGTCTTTTTCATCAAAATACTTGTTCTACAATATTCACCTCATGGTAAATGGTAAATGGCCTGCATTTATATAGCGCTTTTATCCAAAGCGCTTCACAATCAGTAGGTACATTCACCCATTCACACACCGATGGCGGCAGGCTACCACGCAGGGTGCTGGCACACCAACGGGAGCAATTTGGGTTCAGTGTCTTGCCCAAGGACACTTTGACATGCAGACTGGAGGAGCCGGGAATCGAACCACCGACCCCTTTTATCCAAAGCGATTAGTGGACGACCCGCACTACCTCCTCAGCTACAGCCGCCCCAGTGGGGCGTCATCATCATGAGTGAGACTGAGTAATGTGCCTACCAGGGTGGACTTCACAGTGTGGGAGGTGGAGCTGACAGACGGAGTTCTGAGGACACTGGATGTTGAACAGCGGGCCTGCTGGCACCTTGCCAACTGATTGGAGGCGGCTCATATCCCACTGGGCGGTCTTGTACAGCACCTCCCCCTCCTGAGCCATGGTAAACACCAGACCAGTCAAAATACACTGGAACACACCTGGACCAGGGGACGTGAACCTGTAGGACACAATGGTACAGCAGTTTCTAGTAGATTGTCTCCTTAAGCCACTCAACAACTTTCAAAATCCTCACAGATTATGAAAAGACTGGGGAGTGAGTATACACTACCCGACTGGTTCCTGAAGCTTTTTTATGACGACTGAAAAACTGGGCATCTTACACTACACCTCGACACCTCGGACTCAGACGAGAGACCACACACTACACGACTTGTCACAGGACAGGACTGAAGACAGCAAACTCACATGAAAACAATGAGCTGCTGCGTGGCCTCACCTGCTCCATTGGCATGCACAGCGCACAATTGCTCAACTTCACCTTGCCCACAGCTCGGCTGCTGCATGGCCTCGACTGCTCTATTGGCATTCGCAGCACACAATTGCTCAACTTTGCATCTTCGAGTGCTCGAGTGACATCACTGATGATGTCATAGACATTGTGACATCATCAGTGACATCACAATTACAGTGACATGACTGATGATGTCATAGACATTGTGACATCATCAGTGGGACAAACATGTAAACAAATAGGCAGGTATATGATGATGATGATGATGATTACCTGTATAAAGTGCTTCCAGATTCAGTTAACAGTTTAGGTTTAAAGTTTTTTTGGACCTAGAATGCAGAAAGACACAAAATTAGTATTCCCCCCCTACAGATACCAACTTGTAGTGGTTTGCTATAAAGTGACCATAAATACAACTCAAGTACCTTGGACAGGGTCAGCGAGGAATCCAAATCAAGGCTGAACACTGGGTACAGAGGCTCAGTGAAAGTGGTGTGGAAGGTGTGCAGGAGAGTCTTTTTGTCAGAGGAAGGCATGTAGAATGACAAGATGCCAGCCGGCCAGTCCAGGTACACTCCTAGTCTCTGAGGTCTGTCCAGGACAGGGCTAAAAGTCGCCCTGCTTTTGTGTTCAAAAGAGTAACCATTCTGCACATACATACTGCAGCACCAGGCCTCATTGCATCCGATTTCCACGTTCCTCTGCCCTTTCCTCTCAATACTCTTATATGCCAGTCCAACAGACACAGTCTGTTGCCACTCCACCTCCCAGTAGCAGCGCCCAGTCAGACCCTCTTTACACAGGACCTGCTTCACTTCATCAAATCTCTCTGGATGATCAGAATATGGCTGCTTCTCTGTTATATACTCCACTCTCCTGTGCCCCTGTGACAGGATGAGGTGTCCATTTGCTGTGTTGGGGTCAAGTGTGAGTTCACAGGCATCTATAAAGAAACAGGTAATAACTCATTGTCAGTTGTGTCAGTTTAACAGCCCAGTTTACAATTCAGTGGGTGAAGTGAATCACATCCTTACACTTGTTCAGTAGCTGTGGGTTTACCCAGTGCTCCTCATCTTGGTCCACACTGATGAAGATGAACAGACAGTGAAACAGTGACTTCAGCTTGGATGAAGAACAGTGAGAAGCAGCTAGATTGGTTAATTAATGAATTGATCAATTCGCATCTGGCGAGGTCCGCTAAGCCTTAAGTGGCCTGGGCTAGTAGCCTGGGTGAACCCAGATTTCAATGTGATGTCACAGACTATGCCTGTAACATGACTGATAGCACATAGAGGTCACGTAGAGACTGTGTTTACACAGGCTACTGGGCTAGGGGTATGTGCATACGACATATTATGTCTGGTCTTCTCTCCCTGCTCCGAAAACGGCTTCCAATCAGGATTTGAAGCAAGAGCGCCACAGCTGAGAGTAGATTATATGGCTTGACTTGGCCAATCAGCGTGCGGTCGCAATCAGCACCCAGGTGCTGCGAGTTAGTGTCTTAAAGTGTAAACCACAACAGCTGCACTAGATCAGGTAATCTGTCACGAATGGAATTCGTGAGGGAGAGAAGTTTCCCTCAGGAAACCTGGGTTACATCGTAACCATCTGTTAAGTTAGTCTTTATCAAGTGTTTAGTAGGTGTAGGAATGACAGAGCCGCTATTCTCCCTATTAGAAGTCACTGTCATGATGAAAAAGCTGTTATATTAAGGTTAAAAAAGTTACATAATTTTTAATAATAATTTTTTACTTTAAGTTGTTTAATGAAAAAAATAATGAAACGGCAGCATGTAATGTGTTATTATTTTTTAATACAGCTCTATGGCTGCTGCATGGCTTCATTGGGCATCGGCTATATGGACAAGAGTTGGCAAAACAAATGCATTGCTGATTTTGTCATCTTCATGTGATTTTTTGACAGTAACAAATGCATTCAGCAACACTGATGACAACAGACATATCTGCACAGGTATCTGTACTTCTAATCTAAACTGTACTAACTTGAGTTTTTCCAGTCTACATGTTGGGTCCTCCAGTCTTGCAGACAGCAGCTTCACCCCGGAAGCTCCTGCATGATTATAGCTCAGGTCCAGCTCTCTCAGATAGGAGGGGTTGAAGCTCAGAGCTGAGGCCAGAGAAGCACAGCCTTCCTCTGTGATTCCACAGCCTGACAGCCTGCACAGCGGACACAGAAAAAGACCACTCAAGATCCTCTATGACAGTGAATTGTTACTGCAGGTAGATATTGCACAATAAATATTTGATCATGCTTAATCTGTTACAGTATTTAATACCGGGGTGTGTTTTAGTACCTCAGTATCTCCAGCCTACATTTAGGACTTCCCAGTCCAACAGCGAGCAGCTTCGCTCCCAAATCGTCCAATTCATTGTGACTTAGATCGAGCTCTCTCAGGTGAGAATTTGAGCTGAGAACTGATGCAAATACTTGACAGCATTTACTTTTTAGAAGACAAGCAGTCATCCTAAAAAAAAGAAAATAATAACATAAGAACAATAAAGAAATGTGTGATGCTTGTCCCATCACCAAAGATGCTTACCTGAATTCAGCCAGGTTACAGTCTGGACTGATCAAGACAGAAGGGATAGTCAACAGGCTCACATCATTTTCCTTCTTCTCCACTTCTTTAGAACAGTTTAAGTCCAGCGCTCTCAAGGACAATTGTTTTGATTGAAGGACAGAGGCCAGTGCCTGACAATGTTCAACATCTAGAGCAAACCCAGACAATCTGTAGAAATATGACAGCATATCGTTCATAAACAACAATGTGCAAGTCTATCAGAGGTTCTTATAGGACGAATCAGCGCGACATCACAATCCCAAACACACATTAATATCTCAAAACCTATACATCACATCACTTATATTTTGACATTCTGAGTGAGAGCAGAAGTAGCTCAAGAGTCTGATGTATAATATGTATGTCGTGTTGAAGTTGTGTGGAACTGTCGCAGTATTTTAAATAAAGTTAATTTGTAAACAGCACAGCTGGCTAGAGTGAAACACTCAAGGCTGGCTCCATAGGGTCTCATTATGGAGTTACCCCCATTAAGCCATTTGTTTACCAACATTGATCCCTCGTATTAGGGATGGGCATTTTCAGTACTCTCAATACATAATAAACTAGTATTCAAGTAAAAAAAAAAAGGCATAACAGTTTTCAATGCTGAGGGGTTTTGTTTTTTGTCATTTCTGTTCTTCAGCTGTGTAATCCCGGGTTTCCACCAATAGCCACAGCAGAGAGGACGCTGCTTCCCTGCTGGAAGCCGAAGAACAGCGACAGCTCAGACAGGATAAAAAAAATGGTATTGAAAACTACACAATATTAAAACAAAGCCTGTTATGATGGACATCAATCATGGCTTTAAGGCAAGCAATGTTTGCTACATTTATGAAAAAGTAGGTTAGTGCATTGTCAGATTCCTATAAAAAAAAACAAAAAAAAACGAGTAGCCTACCCGAATGGTTGAAACCTTACTAACTTTACGTTATGATCATGCCCATCCCTAGTTCTTATGTGCTGACATGATGAGGATTCACTGTGTTCCAGCCAAAGTTAAGTGTAGTTGAGAATATTGTTATCTAATGTTCTACAAGGTGAATGGAGAAACATGTCAGCGTTTGATCGAACACTGACCTCAGTGTCTCCAGTTTACAGTCAGGACTTCTCAGTGAAGGAAAGAGAGAGTCAAGGAGACGAATGTTGCAGTCAGAAAAACACAGCAGACACAGCTCTCTCAGAGATGAATCCGTCGACTTTAGAATGGAGACTAGTATTTCAAGGAATTCATCATAGTGAAGATGCTGATCCCCCAGTCTGTAAAAGTAAAAAAAAAAAAAGCATTACAGCAACACACAGCAATTATATATATATATATATATATATATATACCGTATATATATATACATATATATATATATATATATATATCTGACATATAAGACTGATGATGTCATCAGTGATGTCTGAATGGCTTTGAAAGTTCATCACTACTTCAATTGATTAGGATCCATGAATGTTCTGTTGACTAAAACACTTCACCCGAACTTCCCCTGGCATGGAAGTGAGTAGATATTTGACTGAATTTTCATTTTTGGGTGAACTTATCCTTTAAGAAGTTGTCTCCCTGTATGGTGTATATGACTTTTTCACAGTACAATAGATGTGCAGGGAATACCAAAAGAAATCTGGCACCAGAGTTGACATTTGCCATGTAGCTCTCATGGTGTTCTTGAGGAGTTGAATGTGCTATAAACCAGAATTCATGTTTTGTCTATTCTAAGGTGCTACTTACACTGCCCGTTTGCAGTTCTTTATTGACAGGAGAAGCTTCTCACTCCCCTTAAATGGTGCATGACATTTTGTCAAATCAAGTCCATCAATCACTTCTTCTGACATGAGCAGCATGGTGGAGAGAACTGAACAGTCTATGAGTGAGAGCTGTACTCCTGACTCAAGAAACATTTGGATTTCATTCTGAAAGCTGTGTTCTTTCAGCTCACACTGGCAGAGGAAAAGACTCATGCACCTCTCAAGTGGGATGTTCCCTACTTTACCATTTTGAAGGTAACTCTTCATCTCCTCCACAGTTTCTGAGCTGTTCTCTGTCTGTGGCAGTACACCTTGTAACATAGCCTGATTGGACTCCAGTGTGATGCCCAGAAAGAAGCAGAGGAACAGGTCCAAGTGACCATTCTCACTCTGTAGGGCTTTATCCACGACCCTCTTCAGCAGGTCATGCGAGGCCAGATCTGTAGGGTCAACCTCCAGAAAAGAGTTCAAAGCGCTGACGTTCTCGGTCACACAGCAGTGGAACACGTAAACAGCAGCAAGGAACTCCTGAAAGCTGAGGTGCACAAAGCTGAACATCTTCTTCTGATGCAGCCCGTACTCTTGCTTGAGGATTTCTGGACAAAATCCACAAAACACTGAATCATTGTCAACATCAATGTCGCATTGCCTAAGGTCCTCTTCATAGAATAAGATGTTTCCTTTCTCCATTTGTTCAAATGCCAACTTGGACAGTTTCAAAAGAATGGTATCATTCCTTGATTCAAATGCCTCTTTTTGAGTCAAGTCACCAGGCATATTCTGCTCATGCTTCGTTGTTGTCTGTTGTGTTTGATTTAGTAAGTAATGAGTGTACAACTCTGTCACCGTTGTGATCATTCTGCTCTTCTGGCTGCTCCATCCTTTCTCAAAAACCTCAGCAGTGATGCAGCAGAAGATTGGTATATTGCTCATGAAACATGAGCTTATCATCCCATTGAGAGCAGATATGACTTCTTTGGCCTGGTTAGCATCACTGAATCTCTTCCTGAAGAATGCTTCCATCTGTTGGTCAGTGAACCCTTGCATCTCTGTCATCAGGTCAATGTATCGAAGAGGAATCTGATTGGCTGCTGCAGGTCGGGAAGTTATCCAGCGGAGAGCATCAGGAAGGAGGTTCCCCTTGATGAGGTTTGTCAGCAACACATCCACTGTTGCTGTCTGATCTATATCACTCACTGTCTTGCTAGCAGCAAAATCCAGTGGAAATCTACTTTCGTCCAAACCATCAAAGATGAACAGCACTTGTTTGTTAACAAGTTCCTGTGTTGGTATCTGTTCCAGTTCAGGGTAGAAGTCACGTAGAAGTTGGCTCAGACTGTACTCTCTCTCTTTGACCATGTTCAGCTCTCTCAAAGGAAGGACAAAGATGAAATCAATGTGCTGGTTGGATTTTTCTTCTGCCCACTGAAGGGTGAAGTTCTGGACAGCAACGGTCTTTCCAATTCCAGCAATGCCCTCCGTCATCACTGTTCTGATGGACCTGTCTCTGTCAAGTTGGAGTTTGGGTTTTGAGTTGAAGATATCAAGGCAATTGATCTGTTCATTCCACCGACCTCCCGTCCAGCTTTGTGAATGTAATGAAATATCATCTGGAGGTTTAAACTGATGTAGAATCTCATGTGATTTGCCACCATGTCCCTTTGTTTTTTCAGTGATGGAGAGGCTTGGGTAGATCTTTCGAAGTCGAGGTCCACTGGCTGCTGTACCTTCACATGAAAACGTCTCCTTCATACGGGCTTTAATCTCCCCTCCAGCAATCTTCATTGTCCCATCCACTAGAGAAAAGAACAAGAACATTTCTCTTCTTTACAGTGTTTCTTTCACAACTTTAACCAATACATGGTTTCTGTACCTCTATCATCACAAACTTACTTTCTTTTATTTTTTAATCTCTCAGCATTTCTTTATTGTTAAAGACCCCCTAAAGTCATGTTTTAAGATGTATAGGAGTCAAAGTGAAACGTCACTTCCTGCTTTCTCCCTGTACCAGTGTTGCGAAAAATATGAATGGCGGTGGACGGAGAATAAGGTTACTTTTTTGATCCCGTTTGAATTGTGCCACGGGGTGCCAATGCTAATTTTGTCAATTTAAAACATAACTTTGCATGTCAAGAAAGTCACAATTTGTCATCAAACTGAAACGTAGGGGTTAGTTTCGTATAAAAACGACATACATCGTGGAAGCTCGTGGCATGTCGCCAGTCTTCAGCTGTGCCGGTAGAGAAAGTGACGTCACTTAGGCGACAGTGTATGTAGTCTTTCTGATTTATAACGCAACAGTTTGGCGACAAACTGCGACTTTCTTGACATGCAAAGTTACGTTTTAAATTGACAAAATTAGCGTTCGCACGCCGTGGCACAATTCAAACGGGATCAAAAAGTAACCTTATTCTCCGTCCACCACCATTCATATTTTTTGCAGGCTGGTACAGGGAGAAAGCAGGAAGTGATGTTTCACTTTGGCTCTCTATATCAAATATTCTAGTTCAGTGATTCCCAAACTTTGGGCGCGGGCCCACTAGTGGGCCGTGGAGGTACTGCAGGTGGGCCGCGAATGGTCTGCCAACACTCCCGATTTTCGCGGGCAATAAAATGGCTGTAGCAGGGTTTTAAAGCTACAGTGGAGATCCTGTTATCAGAAGAAACTAGAAGACCTAGCATTCATTGGTACCAAGCATAATATGCTAGCTTGTCGGGAAAGGGGGTAAATAAAGCTCCAAACATAGGTTAAATTTGGGCGAGGGAAAACTATTTCAAAGGGGTCCCTTGACCTCTCAGCTCAATTTATCTGAATGTACCCACGAGTCTCCCCTACAGATAAATTAACATTTTCCACAGCCTAGCATTAATAGCTTGTGGATTGATGTCTTCTGTTGTTGCTCATCACATTTTGTCTCAACAAATGTGTTATGCATGCAAATACTTCTGATGAGTAGGGGGGAGAAAATGTTGGCAATCTACTTTTGTGTATTTTGCCGAAATGTTTTTGTATGTGGATGGATTATTCATTTCATTTATGCCCAAATTCACATGCTCTGTTAATGAAATAAAAAATATATAATGTAAAAAAACATGTAGGGAAATACAACATCTTAGTCTCGTGTGTTGATCAAAGTTGTGATTAAAGGGTTGGGTGGGTTTTCAGATTTCAAAGTGCCATGGCATTCTTAAGTTTGGGAACCCCTGCTCGTTTGACTAATAATTAGTGTCTGCTATGGTTTTTCCACACAAAAAGTTAAATTATCTTGTTAAAATCCTTAAAATTACTTCGCCTCCTCCCTCATTAACATTCTGTTAATGTGCAAATATTGTTGATTTTTAAAGTTTAACTACTAAATACTGGACAGGGATTGGCTCCAACTATTTGTGATGTCACAAATCATGCTTGTAGAAAGCTCAGGGGCCCCTAATAGCCAGAGCCTGATACATGATGATGCTGTCATTAACTTTACATTGACTGCCCTCAGTCAAAGGGCTTTGTAATTTATATCAATTGACTGCCCTCAGTCAAAGGGCTTTGTCATTTATAGCATTCACTATATAATACTGCCTATAGATAGTATTCCCATGATGTCACAAGCATTTTCCTACCATATATGGCATGACAATAAACAGAGCTCATTGGCTTGTTTGTGTCATTGTAATCACCTGTTAACAATGACACAATCACCTGTTATTTTCCTACCAAGATGGCCTTGTGGTGATATAACAGAATACTATCAATACATGTAAGCTTGCCTTTACTTCTTTCATTTGTAGTGCAAGCTGGGGGTCATTTCTATGAAATGTGGTTCTCTGAAACAACAGCAGGTCACAGGTTTACACATCTGCGTTTCTCTGAGAGACGTGATAATGCCTATAATGCTTAAGAAACCTCATCCTGTTTAACACAGCTCTTTGTTTCTCTATATTGCTCACTGGTTTCATAACTCACTCACACCCACCCAATCAGCCAGCCAGCCACCCACACATGCACACACACACGCACGCATACACACGCGCACGCACGCGCACACACGCACACGCACACACACACAGAGACCATGCAAATATCACACCTGTCTCAAGCACATTTTGTTAGTCTTGTAATCATGACTCATAATCTAACCAGTCATCAATTTCGTAATTCCAACAGGCTATATGTAAATGTAAGGAGATGTATCTGTATCTGTACCCATGCAGGGGCCCTTTGTTACTAATTGAGCCCTGTTCATGTCTAGCAACAGTTGCGAGACACACACTATTCCGTGTAAATAGAATTTTCATATTTGCAATTATTAGATGTTTCTGGGGAAGTTGCTTCATCCATTCAACTGAGTCTGTCCTCCTGAATGACATTGCCAGCGTCCACTAAAACCTTTATATATATATATATATATATATAGCTCTGGTTATATAATGCTAGTGACAGCCGATGTTGGCATTTGGAAAATATATTTTGCTAGACTACACATATTTTAGGTGATGAATGAAATAATGAATACATAATAAATATATTTAGCAAGAGTAATAAGGTATGAAGTTCTTCCCAAGTTGTTTTGGAGAAACCGATCTCATGAGAGTAAACACAAATAAGCTTCTTTACTCATTTGCACTGTAACATTATAGTTTTATTTATTTGTTTGTTTGTTTATTTGTTTATTATATTTTTATTTATCTTATTTCTCTCTTTAATTTATTTTATCTTTATTTCTCTTCTTCATATCACCTATTTTATGTGAAGCACTTTGAATTGCCTCCGTGTATGGAACTGGTGCAAAAGAAACACTGCAGTGCATGTCCACACTGGCTCTACGTGCGTGCGTGCAGGTGATGCCATGAGATTCCACTATGGGGGGGGGGGGGGGGTATTGGCTGGTTGACCGTTCATGCAGTTTTCCACCATATGTTGGCTTGATAAATGAGGGCCAATAATTCTAGTTATTGTTAGATTTTGTTCAGAGTTCCCTGACTATCTGTATTGTGAGAGATATAACTATGATCAACAGTCGTCAATTCTCTGATTGTGTTAACTCATTGTCAATGAAATAATGGGTAAAGTTTAACAATTTGCTGGGGACACCCTGGAACCCCCTCAAGGACCCCTGCTAGTCCCTAGACCCCATGTTGAGAACCACTGATAAGTGATTTGCAAACTGGTTGGTTAGACATAAATGGGTGGTCAGGTCTTTCTGGGGGGGGGGGGGGGGGGGGGGGGGGTGATGGGGGTGTGTGTGAGGTTTTGAAAAAATTTCAATTATTTTGTATTTGAATGATTCCAGATCTGTAATGTCAGAGTTTGCAAAATAGTGTGTATTAGGGGACACAGTTCATTGTTCTCTGTTTATCCTCCAGGGCATCAAATCTAGAGAGGCTGAGTTGGGGATTGTACAGACTACTATGGATGGGCATCTATGCCATTTGGGTGGAGGGTGCCCGCCCTGGAGACTAGCCTTTTGCAGTTGTTGGCGAGGCATAGATGTTCTGTAAAACCTACAAAGTGTCACGCTTGGATGTGAGATGCTTTTTGGACTTAACTTCAGCTACCATAAGGACATCAATTGCACATTGAGGTTTCAGAAAAACCTGAACTGGAGGACACAACCAAGCTTTTAGTGTACCACCTTTTACAACCAAGGGCCCTATCTTCCCAAAAGCGATAATTTAGCATTTGCGCTCATTTAACGCCATGCGCAATGCAAATTGGGGGCGGACACAAGCGCATGCCTATGATAATTGTACTGGGCATTGGCTGCCCCATGCCAAAGCAGGCGTTTCAGCGGTAAAATGTGGGATAGATGGCATTACCCTATCGTCAGCAGCGTGCAGTTACTTTGCGCTAAGAGCTTTGAAAAGGACCTCTTATGCGCAAATCCCTCGCTGCGCTGGGTTGCGCACCATAATCTCTGTGCAGCGCAGTGCAGTGGAAAGTAGAATTCCTTTTGGATATGTCATTATGCACAGCCTTGCCACGCCAAGAATTAATCAAATTATGCTGCTAAAATTGGGTATTAGCAGATAATTCAGTGAGGCAATCAACTATAACTCACTGAGAAACTTTTATCACATTGCAAAAAGGGAAATGAATTGAGAAAACTTGTTGGACAATGGACAGCCAGACGATCTGTCAATAAGCTCTCTCTGTTCTCCCACGAGTGAGTACACTCTATTACGCATGGAGAGAACTACAGCATATTGCATGCCTCGCGCAAACAGCCATTGCGAGACGGGAATCTGATTGGTTTTGATTGACGTAATGCCCAGCATTGCCTGGCCACGCCTGTGAATAATTCTGGTAGTTAAGACCCCCCAAATCCCGTTTTCCAGGCATTTTGGGGCGCAGATGATTTTGGCACGGCTCTTGCGTCTGCGACTCATGCCGTGAACGTTTTCGCATCCCGGCCGAGAATTGCATCCCCAACATATTTTGGGGCTGTTTTAACTTAGAAATCAGGGAGGTCACGTCTACCAGACAATTATATCACTTTTAAACAGTTACATTTCTGTATAAATCATTATAATATGCTCCCGTGAGGTGGGGATGCTGCCGGCACTAGGGTGCAAAACTCGGCATAAAACCTGGCGGACGGCGCAAGGCGGACTGCTATCTTCCCTGCCTTAAGGCACGCACAAACAGGTGCGCAAGCGCTATTAGGGGATAGCGCCTGTCGGAAGATAGGGCCCCAAGCCTTTTAATGGAAACATATGTACAAAATAATAATAAAAACAAAACAACACATTTCATTTATAATAATATGTACATAAAGCTGTGTATTATCAATTTCAAACTAATAGGTTTTATTAATATTGAATACCTAAATCTGGTTCTTATGAATTTGAAACACATTGGATTTATTAATGATGGTTATTTTGTATTTAATTCATGAAATAATATTACATAAATCTAATTTTTACCTATTTAATTTATGCATCACATAAAGTTTAGTTTGTTTGTATAAAATCTATGTAATCCAAATGCATGGGAATTTGTTATACAATCAAAATACATAAATCTTAAAAATAATGCTTCGATTATTTCTTTGCTATGTTCCCAACTGTATAAGATCCCTTTTAAATGTATTATGGAAAAATACAGTGCCTTGCTTCAGTATTCACCCCCCTTGAACTTTTCCACATTTTGTGGCGTTACCAACTGGAATTCAAATTGACTTAAATGGTCTTTTTACCATTTGATCAACACAAAATGCACAGTACCAAATAAGATAAAAATAAAATCAGGGGTGTCTCATCATGTCAGTGGCTGTAGAGCGCATACACATGGCTTTAGTCCTTCACACGGTTCGAGTCCGACCCGTGGTCCTTTGTCGTATGTCATCCCCTCTCTGCACCTTTCCTGTCTGCCTATTGCCTAAACTATCAATAAAGGCAAAATGCCCCAAAAAATGAACTTTAAAAAATAAAACAATTTAATCTGTTATTTCAAACCCCTTAGCTGAAGGAGGAGGTCAATGTTTTGACTTTTACGGTATATTCAGCCAAATTATTAAAATCAAGTGGAGTAAAAGATGTCTGAAGATAGCCTACGGTACAGTACCGGTATTTATGGAATATTTTCATTTTCCCCCAAGTAAATTTGGTGGTCTTAATTTTCTATTGCTATGTCCTTACACAGTTGGAAAACTCCCTACATATTAACAAACTTTCATCAACAACTTTTATTGTGCTCGGCTCTTCTTTTTAATCATAATTACTCCTCACAATTGTGTCGTGTGGAACAATGCTTACATCTCTTACAGAAACAAAACACTGCATTTTGGTTTGTAAAGAACATAAATAAATATGTATATAAAGAAATATGGTATTCACATTGCTCGTTGGGAGTTTGATAGTAATCAAGCCAATAGCCTACCTAATAGTATTGTGTCTTTAGCACAAAGCATGAAGCAAGGTCTCTATATCTGATAAGAAATGCACTAATGCTATTAGAAATCATCTTGAGCCTGATGCAAATACTGGTGATTATATTTAAATAGAGAGCAACAGGAACACTGTTTTTTTTTCTGTTACCTCATGAATATATAATTCCAAATAGAATTCTGCTGGCTGAAGGACTACATTGCTTGGTGGAAGAATGATTGTTGATCAATATTGCATTATTTGTTGCTGCACTTCACCAGGTAGGCTATCCGTTTTATAAAAGCAATACTCCCCAAGAGGCCATGGTTTATAGTGATTTTATAACAGATAGGAGCGTTGTTAGTCACGACTCACGTTGTGCCAATAATAAATAAATAAATAATCCAAGCCCTAAATTATATATAGGCTATTGATTAATTGTTATTATGAGGTCTCACTGGGTGACACACCTACTCACGTAATTTATGTAGGCCTATTGTGACAGTATTGTCATCACTACACAAGTTGTATACCATGAGTAAAAAAAAACAATAAAAAAGTACTGACAAAAACAATAAGCGGGCAAATCTAGGTTCTTGTTTATAGCTTTACTACTTTGGCTCAAATCATATCAAACAAGCTTTCAGTCAGCGTGCTGTAGCTTATAGTGTATTTGCAGTCCTGGGTTAACTCACCGAGGTCCTCTGCCAACTGGTCACAGTCAATCTCTCTCAGTATATCTGCAGTCACTTCAACAGCACCGGGCAGCGTGAAGGTTGAAATCAGGACGTCTGTGAAGTGTGCGATAAACCCTGTGTCGGGCAGAGAACTATCCTGTCTGAGCTCAACCCTGCAGTCTAACAGCAGGCAACAAAACTTCTCCCATTCTGTCCCACGTTTGTCGAGTGGACAAAGATTTACGGGCTGGTTCTGCAGGTCGTTAAACGTCTTTTCTAAAAGAAGTCTAATTTCGTGAGACATTTCTCTTGATTCTCCAAGGAGTCAATTGTTCTCCCGTATGTGTCTCGTCCTCTCAAGGCAGAGCTGTGTTCCGTCCTCTCAAGGCAGAGCTGTGTCTCGTCCTCTCAAGGCAGAGCTGTGTCTCGTCCTCTCAAGGCAGAGCTGTGTCTCGTCCTCTCAAGGCAGAGCTGTGTCTCGTCCTCTCAAGGCAGAGCTGTGTCTCGTCCTCTCGAGTCAGAGCTGTGTCCCATCCTCTCAAGGCAGAGCTGTGTCTCGTCCTCTCAAGGCAGAGCTGTGTCCTGTCCTCTCGAGTCAGAGCTGTGTCTCGTCCTCTCAAGGCAGAGCTGTGTCTCGTCCTCTCAAGGCAGAGCTCTTTTGAACTCTGCTTTTTTTGTGGACAAGCTAAACATTTCCGTTGCTAACTGAAGAACACTTCCTTCTTGAGGTTGAACCATGGATGGAGGTCTTAGCTGACAAAGACTGATGCACATAAGATTGCACTACTCTTGACAAAATGTACTATTGTAAGTGGCTTTGGATAAAAGTGTTTGCTAAATGATGTAGCCTAATGTAATGTAATGTAATGTAATGTAATGTAATGTAATGTAATGATGGATTAAGTCAGAGCCTGATACATGATGATGATGTCACTAACTTTACTGCCCGCAAGCTAAAGGTCTTAGTCATTTATATAATTTACCATAAGATACAATTGCCTTTACTTGTTGCATTGTGGTAAGTGGTAACGTGTGCGTGTGTGTGTGTGTGTGTGTGTGTGTGTGTGTTGGGGGGAAGGGGGGGGGGGGGGGGTTCTATGAAATGCCTATGCTCTCTGAGAGGTACGAAACAGAGCTGTGACACACAGGATGTTGTGGTGTGCTGTTGCATGTGTGTCCAGGGGCCCTTTGAGCTGGCATTAACATGTGTTTTCTGTCATCAGATTGCAATGTGATAGTGCTTGCAGTCAAGCACTATCTGATTGCAATCCGATTGCAATCTGATCACCCAGACTGGGTGTTCTCTCAATCCGCATCCAGTTGCTGCATCCAGATTGAGAGGCCACACTGCATTTACAGTTCACAATGCGTCCCTGACCACCTCCGGAGGTGGTTTGGCCGATCAGATTGCAAGCCTTCTTCAATGTGTCTTGGGGGCCTTTACACCTGTACTTTCAAGTGGTCAAACACAATCTGATTGCAATCTGATGACAGAAGATGCATGTTAATGGCAGGTGGCCTCTTTGTCTCATAATCGCACAATGGATTTGAAATGAAATAATTGAGATCCAATTGAAGTGTAGTAATTGAAGGGTTTAGGAATTGTAACAATCTTCATACATAGTCCCTTCAATTCAAGGGACCTAAAATAATTGGACAAATGAATATAATCATGAAAAAAAATCATTCTTAATACTTTGTTGAGAATCCTTTGCAGGCAATGACTTCCTGAAGTCTGGAACCCATGGACTTCACCAAACGCTGGGTTTCCTCCTTTGTGATGCGTTGCCAGGTCATGACTGCAGCTGTCTTCAGTTGTTTGTTTGCAGGTCTTTCTGCCTTACGTTTTGTCTTAAGCAAGTCTAATGCATGCTCGATCGGATTGAGATCAGGTGATTGACTTGGCCATTGTAGAATATTCCACTTGTTTGCCTTGAAAAACTCCTGGGTTGCTTTCGCAGTATGTTTTGGGTCATTGTCCATCTGTACTGTGAAGTGCCCAATTAAGCGTCCAATTAACTTTGCTGAATTTGGCTGAATGTGAGCAGACAGAATGTTCCTTCAGACTTCAGAATTCATGCGGCAATAGGCCGTGTCCATCTAGCATCTTTTTCTGACCGTTAAACGCTGGAAGTGCGCTGGGGAGCACTGATCTCAGTACACAATATGCAAGGAAGCAGTCTGAAAGTAACGTTAGCTCAGTGCGGTAGCTAGCTTGATAGCTGACAGCTAACATTAGCTAACAACATACATACAGTGATTTAGCTCAACACTCACCAGAAGTCTAGCCAATCTGCTCCTACAATTTGAGCCTTTCTGTATCTCTTGTGATAGTTTCTCCATGTGATTATTTGCCAGAAAAGGAGCACCCAACACCAGCGTCTTTCTGAAAAGTTACAATATTTTCAGCTGGAAGCGCTGGGAGCCCGGCGCACAAAAACGCCGGAGCGCTCTGAAAATAGACGCTGGTTGCAGCGCACTTTTTCTAGACGTCCGTGTACTGTGCACCCACATACGCTCTCCCCCAGAGTAGGCCGGAGCTAGATTGACTGACATGGGCTCTGAGCATTTTCCATCAGCTCCACGTCATGAATGGTGACCATCTCAGCACTCTAAAGTGCTTGAATTCTACTCCTAAAAGGCTACGAACCCTGCTGGCATGTAAAATAAGAGGTTGCTTTCATGACTGTGAACATTTACCATAGATAATGTGGTTATTGGTTAACACATTTTTATGAAGTTTACAGACCCATGATGCTATTGTATGTTTCTGCAAATGGTGATGAGATTATCCACACCAGTATGAAGACTGTTTTATAACAATTACTTTTTCTGTTCATCTGACCGCCTGTAGGCAACGTGTACCTTGTCTGATGTTCTGCTTATCTGGTTGCTATTGAGAGGTCTCTGCCTGCATCACCTGTGGTTCATTGGATTGTTGCTGTGAGAGTTCTCCTGCCTGTATCATTCATTGGACTGTTGCTGTGGAGGCCTACGCTAATCTGCTGTTCATCCAGTGGATGTTGAGAGACAATTCATGCCCGTGCTACGCTGCTGATCACTGCCCGTGTGTAAGACATTGAGACGACACAGATCAAGCCTGCCAACTCACCAGGAAATTACACTGTGAGTGTTCTTTTTGGAGGGGAAATGGTCTGCCATCACTGTAGAAAATGTCTTCAAACCTCTTCAATTGTTGTCTGAGCTTCTCAATTCTGTGTTGTAACAATCATGTGCTGTAGTTTCCCCCACTACGGTTTCTATGTTCTACCAGTCTAGGTTTTACATTTTTTGAAAGGTTATTTTATTAAAAAAGAAAATATGCTGTTGGGTCCATAAGGGAATTGGGCCTCCTGTTCAGCTGCTAAAATAAAAATAAAAATGCTGAAAATAAGAATGCTTCTGGTGCCTCAATTTAAGACAAATTCACTTATTTTCATTATGCTGATTGAAGAAATTATGTCTTATTGTAAGCTTTTTTGAGCTAAGCCAGCCACTTTTGGAAAACGGATGCTCCCAGTGCCAGAGTTTCAGAGCGTTTTCAGTGATTTCTCGAGGCCCACAGAATATTGTGTGATATTACTATGTAAACACCGAACACGCCCAAAGAACGATGAGACTCTCTTCTATCATCAGCAAAAAAAAGTTTATTGATATCCTTTTCCGTTCTTTAGTTATGAGCCGGAGAAGATAGGTTGATTTCACCAAAAACAGACGTTTCAAATTAGAAGCTGAGATAATCAGCCTTTTGTGAAATGAAGCATTTCAAGCACATGACTGCCTCTGAAGCTAATATTTTCTGATGTAGTGACACTTCAAAAATAATTTCCTTCAATAAAACAGTGAAAACAAAGGAATTTTGTTTGGCAAAATAATATTTTTTAGCTGCAACCAGCAGCGCTGGCCCCTGCGTGCGCTGCTGGTTGCAACTTCTTGCTGGTCTTGATTTACTGCTGGTGGGCATCAGATATTCTAGCTTGTGTTTGCCAATCCTGTCCTGCTGTCTGGGTCTGTCTGAGTCGGTGTTGTATGCTGCCCTGCGTGCCCCACCCCGCTCAACTGCAAACCCCACCTCCGTGGGAGTGTCTCTGGTGGCTCTCTGCTGCGTTTGCTCTGTACTGAAAAGTGCGCTACATCCAGCTTTTTTACAGCGTTCCGCATGTATTTGTCACAGGCTCCCATGCTTCCAGTTGAGAATAATAACAACTCCACAACTAATCATGCAGATGGGCTATCGCAGCGGACACGGAGGGGCTCAATTGTGGCAGCAGATTGGCTGCTGCAGGCACAGCTAACGTTATGCTTCATGCATATCGATGCATACGGATGCGATTTCCGTTTCCCCATGACTTCTTCTCTGTTTTTTCCTCGCCTTTCTGTAATCTGGAGAGCACTGTCGCCACCTAATGGGTCTGTAAAATAGCTTTTACACATTCAACATCCACCATACTTTCACAGGAGATGGATCAGGCTTTAATCCACGTCCCACCGTCAAAAAACGCAATTGACGACTTTAGTCGTCATTGGCACTGAACGTTACTATTTGAATTGACGACTATAGTCGTCATTGGCACTCAATGAGTTAAATAACACAGTTTTCATTGCTTGTATTAAGCAGAACTTGCTTAAATTTAAGCATTTTTGTCTAGTTTTAAGGCCCAGTATGGTCTTTCAGTGGCTAGAATTTTTTGCTAGTTTTAAGAATTCTAGTAAAGCAAAATTTGCTCGCCCCATTGGCAGAATTTTTTGCTTGATATAAGAAAATTTGTCTAGATTTAAGACTATTTTGCTTGTTTTAAGTAGGGCTGTTTTTGCAGTGCATTCAGGTCACCCAGGTGCTCTTTACAGCCCCTGAAAGTTTCAGCCCGATCGCACGTAAAACGGCATAGCTGTGGTCGGCCAAAATTCTTGAAACAGACACATTGCCAATGGCCATTAGTCAGGCCTCGCTCACAGAGTAGCCTCAGCCAGGAAGGATGACATCACTGATGACATCATCACTGTAGACAGAAAGATGACATCACTGATGACATCACATTAGGTAATCAGGGCAATCACCCAATTAAAGAATCCGGCTCCGTCAGGTCACCCATACCCTGAAAGTTTCAGCCCGATCGCACGTAAAACGACATAGCTGCCCACACACGGACGGACGGACGGACGGACGGACGGACGGACACTTCTCTTATTAAAATCCTGTTGAGATGCAGGTGAATGTGGCTTAGTTATTATGGCCTTAATTCTACATATGTGCACTGTGAGGAGGGGGGGGGGGGGGGGGTTTATGTGTCCAGGCCCAGGGCCCATCATGCCCACCATGTGCCCAAACATGCCGTTTTAACAGAGGATCCATTCCGACCATTCAGGCAATAACGAGGGGTGGCAATGTGCCAAAAATGAGGGCTTGGGTGATTTTACAAGTGGCATTCAAGTCATATCTGACTAGTTTTCAATTATTTCTCCCCACAAAAGTTAGGCTATAGGCCTATGTCTCGATATAGGCTGATGAAACTCTTGCATTTTTACATAGCCTACGAGACAGACAGGTCGGCAGGAAAAGAAACCATGCCGATTGCAGCACTTAAGGAAACCTTGAGTTTGCTCGTTTAATTCGTTGATATAAGGATTGCCCGAATGATTAATTAATTAATAGGCTACGTGAACGTTAGCGGGTACTTTAGCCTAGTAGGCTATAAGTAGTAGGCTATCATCTCTTTGTTGCATTTTTAAACTGGCAGATGGGGGACAAAGAAACGATTCAACTTTTACTTGATTACTCACCTAATTTGCTTTATGTGCCCAGGCCCAGAGACCATCATGCCCACCGTGTACAGTGTGTGTGTGTGATGTCACAGAAATCATTTGCAGAGGTACTTAGTTTTGTCAGAAGTCCTCCTGTCCTGCCTGTCGCTTCTCAGAAACGAGCCTCTGAGTGGACAGAGACCCCCGCGTTTGTTCACAGTCACACCACAAACAACAACTGCTGTTTGCTTCAAGAGGAAACCTGCCTGTCTGCTGAGAAAAGGACCTAAACACCTCCGCCCTTTCACACGTAGAAAACCCCCACTTTGCACTCAACAAGAACAGCTCAGAAGTTAACTGGAAATGCATGCTGACATAATTCAATTCAATTCAATTAATTTATTTGTTCGATAGGGGACAGGTGTACATTAATGAACATTAAAAAAAAAAAGTAAATGCACGACAATTACAGTCACAAGAGTGATTTCCATTGTTAGTCCCCCTGCCAGATGATACAGGCTTAGAGTCCTGATAGGGGTAAAAAGTAACATAAGCCACTTCTTAACATGCAGTGGAATCCGTATTATAACCCGCTCCTAGCCGGTTGGCCTGCATGTTAAACAACAATTAGCCGGCCTACGCGCACTCCCCTGAGTCCGTATTGTAGCGATCCGGGGTTTTACATGTAATGTGGTGTTTCCGTGTTTAGCTAGGAACTGATGTGTGTGGGTGTGTTCCTGGGGGGAAGGGTGTGTAGGTTGCCTTCCTGTCTAGAGCATGAGTCAGTCAAGCTATGAGAGAGAGCTGACTGGTCGTGTGTATAGCTAGCAGCGAAGCTACCGCTAGGAGCTGTGTAATGAAGCCAAAGAATAAAAGCCTGTACCAACTTCAAGTCTCCGGTTCCTTGGACGAATACCTGATTCGTTACACTGGTGTCAGCAAGTAAAGCGGTAACGCCTCTGATTCGGCCGAGAGGGGAGAGGGTGAGAAGGAACGGCAAAAGAGACTGTGTGTGGGACGGCTTTTGGGCTCGAGCGACCTAGCGGTAGTAGGTTAGCTACCAGGGGTGCTAACTACTAGCTGCTACAAGGACCACGTGCGATGGTGCGCGACGGAGAATGGCCGTCGCTGAATGGGGAGAAGGAGCTTATACTGGCTCCCCTTATACTGACGTTCAGCTCGATGCTGGCGGGCATGGAAGCCCGTGTGTTGAAAGAGGTCGGACGGCTGTTGGAAGCTACGCCTGCCTGGGCAGAGGAGCTGATGCGGGGGCTACGAGAAGTCATGCAGCGTGTGGATTTGCTGAGCGCGGTGGTGCTGCGGAGCAGTGCAGAGCCGGTTATTCAGGGCAGGAGAGTGACGCTTGAGCCGGCCCAGGCTAGCTGCTCTGCATACCAGCCGGTAGAGGGGGACATTATCATCAGTGACAAGACAATCAGGAGAGCGGTGATCGTGTTGAGCAGCCAGAGGGAAGAGAAGGACTGTTCAGAGGTGGACCTGACGGACAACGACAGGGACATCATGGATGTCGACGGGCGTGAGTGGAGACGCAGGCAGGCGGAGGATGCGGATGTCGGTCCGGTGCTCACGTGGGTGGCAGCCGGGCACACAGGCCCCCCTGTGGGGGAGATGCGCGCTTGTTCCGGTGCCAAGAAGGGACTGTGGAGCATGTTTTCGGACCTGTATTTGACTGACTATGGGGTTTTGGCGAGGTTAGACCACGAAAAGGGGGAGTTCCAGAGGGTGGTGCCCAGCTACCTGCAGGGATTGGCGCTACGATGGGCACACAGGGCCCCCAGATCCGGTTCCCCCGGACCCGGTCATTGCGGGCCTGAAGAGACACTCCGCCGTGTTCGTGCATTTGGCTACTGGGACAAACAGAAGGGGGACGTGCGGAGCTACTGCAGGGCGTGTGATGTCTGTGGGGCACAGAGGGGGGACCGAAAAGAGTGCTTCAGGTGGGACTAACCCCACTGGGGGCTGAGAGGGACTAAGGTGCTTCAGGTGGGACAGAAGCTGTAAAGGGGGGGATGGAAATGGTGGTGGTCGTGATGAATGGGAAAAGAAATAATGGAAAAGGAATGATGTAAATGTTGGGGTTATTGGTGGGTTGAAATGTGTGTAAAGAGAAAAGAGGGAATGTAAATGTGGGGCTTGTGTTAGTTGAAATGGGTGAATTTAAATGTGTGAAAAAGAAGGGAAATAATGCAAACCAGATATTAAGGAGTGCCTAATGTAAGCTAGACATTATGGAGGGCCTAATGCAAACTAGCCATTATGGAGTGCCTAATGCAAACTGGACATTATGACGGGGGTGTTGGAAGAAAGGGATTAATTGTGGGGATAGAAATTGATGTGGTGACGGGAAGAATGTTATAGTGTTGGTGTGTTTTGGTACAGGGGGATATGTGTGGGTTGTGGGTGTCAACGTGGGCGTTGATTAAAGTTGGGTGGGGGATATGTAGCGATCCGGGGTTTTACATGTAATGTGGTGTTTCCGTGTTTAGCTAGGAACTGATGTGTGTGGGTGTGTTCCTGGGGGGAAGGGTGTGTAGGTTGCCTTCCTGTCTAGAGCATGAGTCAGTCAAGCTATGAGAGAGAGCTGACTGGTCGTGTGTATAGCTAGCAGCGAAGCTACCGCTAGGAGCTGTGTAATGAAGCCAAAGAATAAAAGCCTGTACCAACTTCAAGTCTCCGGTTCCTTGGACGAATACCTGATTCGTTACAGTATCATATTCATCTCGGTCCCCGGTGTAACATCCGTATTCGCGCAAAAGCGGGTGCTGTTTAACTCTGGCAGCTCATGATCCAGATTATCTAGCTGGTATGTGAGTGGGCGCGTGGTGGCACTTTACAAACCATTAATGTCCCATCATTATTTTCATGAATGGACCTAACGTTAGTTACGTGGCTGCATTATTTGGAAGAGAGCCAATTTAGGTGAGTAAATGACTAAAAGTTGAATCCCCCATCTGCCAGTTTAAAAATGCAACAAGAGAGATGATAGCCTACTAGAGTTGCGCGATCTTGACCTCAGTCAGATCGTCAATCGCCACCCTTTGACATCGCCAATACATGATGTCATCGCGCAAGCACATGGCTATATATTGGATGTTAACATCCATATTAATTAGCTTCAGCTACGCTCTTGCTGTAGGCTACTTTGCTAATTTAGCATCGATGGTAGCGGGACTTACCCAGCTATTGTCATTGCCTGCTTTTACTGCTGCTTGCAGGTAATAATCCCATCATTCCCATGTCAGAAAAAGTCTCCAGATTTGTCGCTAATGTTAGTCTCTTCTGAGAGGTTTTCTCGAGTTGGATGCAGCCAATTCTATTGTGTGAGGCAGCCATTTGAGGCAGGCAGTGTTGTGTGACTGTGCGTCCACACTGCGGAGAGGATAGGAGCTGACTGACTGATAGCCTATATCGAGACATATAGGCCTATAGCCTAACTTTTGTGGGGAGAAATAAATTTAAAACTAGTCAGATATGACTTGAATGCCACTTGTAAAATAAATCACCCACAGTGATTGACGACGGTGCGACCACTATTTTGACTTTTGGCACAATGCCAGGAATGGACCCTCTGTTAAAACGGCATGTTTTTGAATGGAGTTTGGTTTCAAATTCGCTAAAGCTGTTTCCTATCACATTTCTTGTTATCGATACATGCTACCATGTGACAAAATGTCTAGATACCCCCCAGTCGGAGTGTACTATTACCTTCTTGGTGGTGCAACCCCTGATTAGAAAGCCTAGAATCGCCTATGATTGCCTGTACATGTGCTGCTTTGTTCCATTGAAATCTGCGTGCAGTGCCGTGTGGATATGAGCCGGCAAAACATTCCTCTCTCTACAGACAAACGGAAACGACCTGAGGAAGACGACAGTTAAGCAGGGGAAATATATCAGGGTTCACCCCTCCACACCTCATTTGATAGTATTTCAGCCACGACTGCCATTCCTATCAAGAAACCACATGTCGGCAATCAGGCCTATCAAGAAACCACATGCCGGCAATCGGGGCCTGTTTCCATTTAAGAAACTAATCTCGGTTTGGGGAAACAAAATGAAGCACACTGTGAACACATGGCTGTCACCTCGCTGCGCCAGTCGTGCCCACAGGGATGGAGCGCTGCCAGGGAGCGTTTGGGTGTTTGTCTTGGCATCCCGGTGTGGAAGGATTCACGGATAAGGAACCTCCTGTGCTTCCAAGCGAAGGATCCAATATCGTTGTCAATGTCCAACAGCATCCCACCCGGGGGAGGGGGGGGGGCAGGGGCGGAGCGACCCTATCAGCCCAGAGGGGGCGAAGCTCTTAGGGGGGCCCCATCAAAAAAAAAAAAAAAAAAAATTTTTTTTTTTTTTTTTTTTTTTTTTTTGAAGGCCAGGCCAGGCCAGGCCGCAGGGCCGGTTCCAGAACAAGATGACTAGGGGTGCATCCTAGATAGGAAGGGGTGCAGATGCCCGGCCGAAGGCCGGGCCCACTCGGGTGGCCGGCCAAAGGCCGGCCGCCCGAAAAATTTGACATGTTATTTTACTAAAAATAATGCATTTGACCATCATTTCAAGTAGAATGATACCACCCAAGCAAGAATATTTCAAGTGTTTCAAGTGCTTTACTGAAATATTTGGACCATATAATGATAATACAATTATCTCAACCTTAAAAGGTTACATATAGGTGCCAAAAAGCCATAAAATCACATCAAAGAACAAAGAAAAACAACAACTATAATTCAAGTTTAAACAGTAAGTGTGCAGCTGTAGCATTTATAAAAAAAAAATTTTTTTTTTTTTTTTTACTTTTCAACTGAGCATGCAGACAAATAAGGGTGCAATGCATGCTTTTGCACCCCCGTAGAACCGGGCCTGCCAGGCCGCGAAGAAAAATGTGCCTTTTTTGCATGTTTGAATCGGTTTTAGCCATATTTAGTGGAATATCTCATTTTAAACACACCAATGTTATTGTCTATTGATTGAATTCCTCTCAGACTCACACCACTGACTTTATTAAATAAAGTCATTTTAAGTCACAACTGTAAAATAGCTGATAGCCCCTATATCCGAAAACACAATTTGTCACTCATTGAGCCAAGTAATATTATGTCCAAGAAAGACTACAGTGAAGCCACTTTACAGACAAGCTTGTTCTGAAGAAGAAAAATAAAAACACAGGTTGCCAGCCAGGTGGCCTGGCCTGCAAAAAAAAAAAAAAAAAAAAAAAAAAAAAAAAAAAAAAATTTTTTTTTTTTTTTTTTGATGGGCCCCCCTGACGAGTGGGCCCGTGGCGGCCGCACCCTCTGCCCCGGCGTACGCTCCGCTACTGGGGGGGGGGTAGAGGCTAGTATCCAGGGAGCCGACATGGGGTCAAGTAGTGTGGGGAGATCATTTTAACGTTTGGTTTAAGCTACTCGGAGCCCCGGTTTGCTCGGGTTTACCACATCAGGGCATTTCTCATGGTGCCAGATTTGTTGTCGGTCAGAAAAGCATCCTAAATTGATTTTGAAATGGTCTGAGCTTAGTCTGGCCTACTGTATTTCTCCCTGTGGGAAGCCTTCCTCCATCTGGTAAGTCCACTCAAATCAAAGCAATACCCTGTGACAAATTCATGGAGATAAAATGTTTGTTTTGCTACTTTCCGTTGCTTATTGAAGCAGTAATTCAACCTGTAAACCACTTCATGTAAGCTCTTACGTTTGCTATTCTAAACAGCCGTTGTCTGCGAGGTCCGGCAGTTGTCTGCGAGGTCCTGTGCTCTGGTGCACAGGAACTGATCTGTCTTATGTTTCTGCTTTGTTTGGAATAAACAGAAGAATAGCTGGCTATAGTTATGAGCAGCGATAGCCACCATGGCTGAACAGACGAAGAACAGAGAAACTCAAAGTGCACAGCTGCCAACTCTCACTCATT
Source organism: Poromitra crassiceps (assembly GCF_964638095.1). NCBI lineage: Eukaryota > Metazoa > Chordata > Actinopteri > Beryciformes > Melamphaidae > Poromitra > Poromitra crassiceps. The sequence goes on from NC_139631.1 coordinate 35,425,391, forward strand.
GAGAGTGAGACTCGCTCAAATGACCCTCTTCTCACTCGCTCACCCCTCACCTGCACTCCTATTTCTCACTCCAAATGTCTCTTTTCCCAAGATGGAAAAAGTTTGGGAACCCCATACAGGGCTGCTGTTCCTTGACTTAATCCAATAGGTTAGGTCAGTGATTCTTGAACTTTTTTGGCTTCAGTACCCGGCCCCTTTCCCTGATTTCGGAATCAAAGTAGCCTCCCCCCTTTAAGGCCTAAAATATACTTCCGCGTCTGCCTCGACTTGGAACCTTGCCGGCGGCAGCTGGTCCTATACACTCGAGGGGTCACAGGGGAGTCCCCAGCAAAATGAGTTAAATTGTGTGATTTCACTATAGGATTTCAATGAGTTAGCCCAAGGAGAGAATGTAGTGAATATACTTGGTAATAGCTTTCACTCTCTCCTGTTATCTCCCCATCTATATTATATTATACTCGCGCTGTTCGCGTCAACTGCGTCGAGTCACATTTTCGAGGAGCTGCATGCTGGCTGTGCCGGCAGGCTCGCCAACCACGTCACACCCCTCGGCGCATCCGGCGAGGGATTTGACGTGGAAGTATATCAAGGCAACATTTTGCTGAGAAAACTGCAAGAGGAAAACTAGAGCATATGATATAAATTATTTTCATAATTTATTCTCACACACATTTTTCCATTTTCCCATTTCTGTCAAGTACCCCCTGTAGTCCCTCCACATACCCCTAGGGGTATGCATACCCCAGATTAGGAAGCACTGGGTTAGGTGGTATAGAAATGCAGGAAATTTGTTTCAAGTTATTTCCCCCCCAAATATCATGATATTTGGGAAATATCACAATTTTGAAAATGTACTTCAGGCAGAATGAAGTTTTTGGTATCAACTAGAAGACCTAAGGTATGGATTGGTACCAACCATGTAAAATGGAAAAAACATTTTCAAAATTATCCTCATCTTCACAGACGTGTGCGTGCATGCGTCCGTCCGTGCGTGTGTGTGTCCGTTTTGGTCCCCGGGAAATTTGGTTTGGTACAGTAGGCTACATAGTGGTACTTGATCTGAAAAGTTTGGGAACCCTTGCTCTAGTGATCACCATGAAGGACAGGGATCCCATTCATTTTTATGTTAAGGACCGTCCAAATCCCCATTTTATATGATTTTGTTCCAAGAAACCCCATCTGAGACTCATTTTGTTGTTATATGAAAATATTTATAGCTGTTTAGATTATGATTGGGGCAGATGACAGACAGTAGGGATAGGGGGAAACCCTGTTAATGTCAGCTGAGTGAATAAATAATGAAATTGAACCATTCCTCATTTTGCTGGAGACTCTCAAGGACTCGTAACCCCACTATGGGAAACGCCATACCAGATTATACACTATTCCCTGTTGATCTGATTTAGTGTTTTTCTAATGACATTGCCCCCAAGTAGCACTAGAGGGAGCCCACTGCCAGACCATCAGACCAGACTGCAGCTGAAATCCCTACACTACCTTAGTGACATTGGTGTCAATTATCTTATAAACTATCAATATCATGTTTGTGTTTGGAGATGTTTGGGATCAACTTTGTATGACTGCCATATCTGTAGTGCCTTATAATGGCTCACAAGTAGTTACAAGATATAAGATGTTTGTACTTATCATTCATTACAAGGCATACCTATTGTGTTTTATGAGTGCTGATATGCACGAGTACTGTAAACATGTTCTTATAAAGCAGTATGGATGCATGGCAATCAGTGATGTAGTGGTATATTAAATTATGTATTCTTTTGTGATATATTGTGTCCATATCTTTTCAAGGCCACCTGAAAGCAGTGATCTTTTTGTCCGCCACCGTCTGGTTGAATATCTTCTCTGTTCCGTCAGTGTTCAAACACAGTCTGGATAACCTGCAATGAAAGTTTGTTTTCTTTGCACAATAACCCTGATGATGCTGCCAGCTGGTTTGTTTTCATGTGATCGTGATGATCTCGTGCGAATCCAATTGCTTCGCAAGGTTACATTTTAAATGCATTCTTCTTCTCTCTCTTTTTTTTTTTTTTACAAATAAATTCTTCATTTAAAGGGACTAAGTGATTTCCCCTCTGCTATAGAAGGGGGGGGTGGGGTGGAGGTGGTGTGGGGGTCAAGCTACCCTAAGGAGCTAATAGCCTGGCTTTCAATAGAGTGTTTTGTTTCAGAGGCTTTTCCGGCCTAACCAGAGTAAAGGTCTGGGGGAGGGGGGGGGTCACTGAATCCTTGTCATTTTTTGGCATAATGGTCAAATAGTGAAATATCAGTGCTAAATACTGCCTGTTTTCCGCTCCAGTAGAAAAACTGCAGTATGGGTATCGACCTTCAGAACATCTGGGTGGAACCCTGCTCTGTCATGTTTCCGCTGACACAGCTGATCTATGTCCTGATACTGTGTTGCCCTAACAGAAACACCATGTCGTTCATTATGAGCCCTGCAGGCTTTGGACAAATAACAGTTCAATCTCCCATTCAGGCCCGGTGAAATAAGAGCCAGCACTCACTCTTCAGATTACCCCGCTGTCCACGCTTCACACAGGCATCCCTCTATACTGTAAGAGAGGGGCAAAAAACCAGCACTCAAAATAATTCCTTTGGGTTGTTTTATTTACCTTCAAGCAAGACAATGTACGTTTCGGCGTGGAGCCTTCCTCAGCATTGTGCTGACAGAAGACGGACATGACGTATAAATAGTGTCAAACCGGAAGTACAATCAATTACATTATCAAGTACTAGGAAATATCTCACAACATAAAATACCACTGAATATAATATCAAAAACATCAGAGAATATCAAAAAAGAGATAAAGGTACAATTTTAAACAGTATACTTGTATATAAGTCTGTATATATTACACAGCAGGAATGCAATAATGTTTTGCAGACGAGAAGAATGAGGCTGGATGGCCACACTTGTGTTAAATAAGCACAGATGAAAAGTCAACATATTAGAATAACAAAAATCAGTAAGAAAATATTAAAATAGAATTAGAAAAATACATAATAAAATGCATATAAGTGAATGCATCGGATAGAGATACTGCAGGTCCACACATGACGCTCCCACACTGCCTTACAGTGCAAGAGCATCATGCGTGAACCCACAGCACATCCACCCGACGCACCCCCTAAAGAAAACAACCTAGCAAAAGTTCTTCGTTCAAGCCCTTGGGGTGTTCTGTCTGTAAGGTATGTATCCAAAATGCCTCTCTTTGTAACAAGGCCTTGTCTCTGTCACCCCCCCTCTTCAGTGGACTGACCTGTTCTATACCCTGGAACCTGAGGGAACACACGTCGTGACCAAACTCATTAAAATGCCTGGCGACAGAGGATTTTATATCTCTGTTTCTAATGCTACTCTTGTGTTCTGAAATGCGAGTTTTCAACTCTCTGATAGTTTTTCCAATATATACTAGCCCACATGGACACTTCAATAGATACACAACAAATTTAGTTTTACACGAGATCCTACTCTTAATCGAGTACTTTCTTCCAGAGTGAGGATGGAAGAATGTATCTCCTCTGATCATAGCATTGCATTGAATACAGTTAAAGCAAGGAAAATTACCATTCTGTACATCAGACAAAAAATGGGAGGGGCCAGGGGGGCGTGTGTAGCAGTCAGCTCTAACGATCATATCTCGTACATTTCTTGCCCGTTTTTGAGCAAACAAGGGAGGCTCGCCAAATAAATGGCCCACTTGGGGGTCACTTTGTAAGATATTCCAGTGACTTAAAACACATTTTTTTATTTCCTGAGAAGCAGGTGAAAAAGTAGCAGCACACACTATTCTAGACCCTCGGGCAGGGGTGGACTTCGGGACCAACAGGTCCTCACGTTTCAACCCCCTAACTCTCTGTAGGCTGTTCTCAAGGATTGTGTTGTTAAAACCTTTTACCCTGAACCTTGTACATAGTTCAGCAGCCTGCTCTTCAAACATATGATCAGAACTACAAATCCTCCTAATCCTCAAAAGTTGACTGTATGGCAAACCTCTTTTGAGGCTGGGGGGATGATAGCTAGAGTAGTCCAAGAAACTATTCCTGTCTGTCTGTTTTCTATACACCTTTGTCAGTAGTTGTTCAGATTTGTTTACAGAAACATCAAGGAAGGAGACAGTGTCTTCACTGTATTCTAGAGAGAATTTAATAGATGGTAGTCTGGAATTAATATAAATATTGAACTCCTCTAGTTGAGAGTGTGTCCCAGAAAACAGAAAAAATACATCATCAATATATCTGAACCAACACTTCAAAAAAATGGAGAAGGGGTTATTATTATATACAAAGTATATGTGTGCTGTGGGTTCACGCATGATGCTCTTGCACTGTAAGGCAGTGTGGGAGCGTCATGTGTGGACCTGCAGTATCTCTATCCGATGCATTCACTTATATGCATTTTATTATGTATTTTTCTAATTCTATTTTAATATTTTCTTACTGATTTTTGTTATTCTAATATGTTGACTTTTCATCTGTGCTTATTTAACACAAGTGTGGCCATCCAGCCTCATTCTTCTCGTCTGCAAAACATTATTGCATTCCTGCTGTGTAATATATACAGACTTATATACAAGTATACTGTTTAAAATTGTACCTTTATCTCTTTTTTGATATTCTCTGATGTTTTTGATATTATATTCAGTGGTATTTTATGTTGTGAGATATTTCCTAGTACTTGATAATGTAATTGATTGTACTTCCGGTTTGACACTATTTATACGTCATGTCCGTCTTCTGTCAGCACAATGCTGAGGAAGGCTCCACGCCGAAACGTACATTGTCTTGCTTGAAGGTAAATAAAACAACCCAAAGGAATTATTTTGAGTGCTGGTTTTTTGCCCCTCTCTTATTATTTTTTGAGCCGTGCACCGTAACTTTTTGGAACTTTTGAGAGTGCTCACCAGTCGTGACTTCTAGTCACTGACTATTTGGACAATCCCTCTATACTGTAACTGAGCTAATAATGGCAGTCACAGCACAAGGTACGCATTATATTACCAGGCTAGGAACCTTCTCTTTTTTTTTTGGTAGTGGTTGAGATGCTGAAATGCTCTGTCGCTCATAAGAGAACCCAACCCAGTGCAGGTTTTGTTTCCTTCAATCATTCCACATGTTGCTCATCTGAAGTGTGTACATACTTCGACCTGAGATGCTGGAACCAAGGGAAACGTTGGCAATCAGTTGGACAGGGTTGGGGGCAGGATTTTCTTCAAAATAAAAGCCTTTCGTGTGAATAGTCCCAGACAGCTATTCCAGAACTGGGGTAGACCAACACAGTCCCCTTGAAATGAGCACGAACGTGATTGTTGTGGACACAAATTGTGTCTAGATTACATTCCTCCACTTATGTGACAATAGCACAGATTGGACATCCCATGTTCACATCATGTGAAAAGGTTAGTTAATGGTTAAGGTTAGGCAAGTTAAACAACTCTCACCCATGCATGGAGTGCTTTTGTGTTTAGGACAGGTGATCATTTTGCAAAATTTCAGGAGAACCAGACGTACTCATAGCCCTGCCTGTCTGCATCTGGACACAGAGGTGCTCTCTTTCTGTGGTTTTCACTCATTGTACCATCGTGACCCGAGAGCCTGGCCCTGGTTTTTATCCCAGCCCAATGCTGCTGCAGCTGATTCCTCTGGTGAGTTCCTCCTCTGTGGTTGAAGGTGCAACAGCTGATTCCTCTGGTGAGTTCCTCCTGTGGTTGAAGGTGTGCTAATCAGTGTTTGGTTGGAATGAAAAGCCGCAGACTCTTGGGTCTTGATGGCACACGATTGAAAACCACTGCTCTACTGAGTTGAGATCTGGAGACTGTGCAGGACACCGGATTAAAGTAAATTCACTGTCATGTTCCTGGAACCACAGAGAGACGATGGAGCTGCTGGATGTTTCCATTTTGACGAAGGCCAGACTGTGGCGATGCAGGGATGCACCCAGCCACCACCTGGGTCCAGTAATGATCATTTGTATGAAAGTACACTATCCCTTTCAGTTCAAGGATTATACAAAAAGCATACAATGCAGCTGAACAATTGGAAACTCACAAATGCTTGGTAATCAAGCTGTTTTTCTTAATTCCCGAAAGTAGACTTTTTGGTTTTCACTGGACAGCGATGTTATGTCAAGTTCAGTCAGTTTCACCAGAAACCAGGAGCAGGTAGTTCATAGCGTATTGCTCAAGGACACTTTGGACACACCGGCTGTTGCAGGAATCAAACCTGTTGAACTTTTGGTTACGAGACGGTCTGCTATAGGCCACCCTGTATAGTAGAAAAACAGTCTGAGAAGCTAATCTTCCACTTCAGTTGTCTGTGTGTGTGTGTGTGTGTGTGTGTGTGTGTGTGTGTGTGTGTGTGTGTGTGTGTGTGTGTGTGTGTGTGTGTGTGTGTGTGTGTGTGTGTGTGTGTGTGTGTGTGTGTGTGCACGCGCGCTCTTGTCTGTGTGAGCACCCACGCAGGAGAAAAAGGCCTCCGGGGATTATTTTATCTTAACTGTGCTATATAAACAGACAGTGCTGGAAAAATCCTCCCACTGAAATATCATTCTGACATCATATTTATGAGTGTCTTCATGGCAGCTTGTGATTTCTAGTTTATTTAATCAGAGCAAACACACACAGCCCCCAAATCATCAGACATGTTACCAACAAACCACTTTCCAAGGCTCTGCCCAGACTTGATCTTCTCATCACGGAGCGCCGATGGGCCTCGGCTCAGCTTCCACGAGCTTTGATTTGGCAATAAGTTGCCATGTAAACTGCCACAGTGAGCAAACATTGACACAATGAAAAGAATATACCATTTTCTCCTCCACCACTTGAAGATATGACAGCAATTCTTCATGGAGTAGTGTTCTGACAGGAATAATGACAGTCGCGGCGAGTTTAGTTCTGAAATATATGACTGTGAGAATGAAATCAATTATGGTGCATCTAATGCATAATAACTAACATAGTTCTTTGGTTAGCAAATTTGGCAACAGTTTCACAGACTGCTTCTGTGTGTAAAATATAGAAATCTTGAACAATACTCTTCAGGTAGTGATGTTTCTGTATTTTCTTTTGTGTTTTGGAATAGAACCGTTGGTATTCAGCTAAAACATCAGTTGACGTCATGCAAGCTAATAAGTGACCATTTTCATTTCCTGTCCCACACAGTAAACACTCCATTACGCGCTGTGTTATGTATGGTTTATTTCAAGTAACTGCAATCTTTCACCTCCTGGTCCCGGCTAGATTTGCAGGATGGAGTTGGTTTGGTGTGAGTAATACAATGTCACATTGTACCTTGCAAGCATGTTTGGGACAGTCACGTTTGAAAATGTAATCTAAAATTGTAATCTGCAATGTAAGAAGGAATCGTCAAAATCTGTAATTTACAGAGATAATCTGACTACCATCATATACAGCTATTATTAACCATAATTGTCAATATAAACAATCTTGCTATATCTTATTCCTTTCAAACATGCCAATAGGCCCTAGTTTTGAGGTGGTACAGCAGGAAGTATAGGAGGTGTAACCAATAACATGATAAGGGCCCTGGCACTGGGACACATAAATGGAATGGAACCATCATTAACACTTAACAGTATT
>NC_139631.1:35438009-35455509 GCF_964638095.1 Poromitra crassiceps
CAAAAACCCACAGCCGGGTTCAAAGAACTTCTGATTGTGAAGCGCGCAGCTTAACCACTCGGCCAACAGGACTTGGTGTGTTTCAGAGTCAGGTATATAACCCTCAAGTCATGTGTCAGTTGCAGTGAAGCTGACGCCACTTCCACATTACAGGCTAAGCATTAAACACTAAGCAATGTAACGCAGATAGGCCTAATTGTTATTATTTTATACATTCATGTATAGAAGTGCTCCCACTTCGGTGTCCTGGAAGCTTCTTGGCAGCACACAGCCATGTTAGTTCCATATTTATGTCATTTTAAATTAAACCTGAAATGCGTTGAACTTACATATTTGTGTAGGTATAGCTACTACATTTCGCCACCAAGTGCAATATGACTTTGTAGAAATACCTTCACATGAATCAATCTCACCTCTCCTTCAAGCTACAGTACAACTCAACAAATTATCAAAATTATGATTTTTTTTTGGTGACATGTTGATTAACCGCATTTTAGCTGGTTGAAAAGAGGACGTCAGACTGAATATTTTCAACTAAATCAACGCTGAATCTGGATTGGTGCTCTCTGGGTATTATTGCAAACATGATGGGATATTATCCATCTCACAGGCTGAGTAGGCAAAAAAAACTACAATGAAACTCTTGGCTAGAAGTGAGCTGCAAATACAATCAAACTAAACACCTTGTAATCGGTTACACACTCTAAAATATGTTTTCTTCTAAATCACCAGATTATGTTTTCATGTCGGCAAATGGTCATAATAAAGTCAGGTCTTGAACCGATGTCTATTTGGATTTGTTCACTTTGATGCAGGTCGAGGAAATGGTACAGTATGTGGGATGGTACAGAGGTAATATTTAAAAAAATGTATTTAAAATACGTATTTTAATTACTTTTGAGTATTTTGTCATTTGTATTTTGCTGGACAGAAAGAAAATACGATGTAATTTGTAACAAAATACTCGAGGGCTTGAGAGCTCGTATTTGTGTATTTTAAATACATGAAATACATTGTTTATTTTATGTCATTTTATTCTCAAATTGAGAGATTTATATCCGCAGGTTTAAACTGTGGAATACAAAACTCCAATATGAGATGTCAGTTTTTCCCCCCATCTGCCTCTGATTGACTTACCCTGATACCCTAACCCTAACCAATCTCACTGTCTAAACCTAACCAACCCAACCACCAATCAGAGGCAGAGTCAGACTTAACACAGTAGGGAAAAAAATATTACTGACTAAAGCCTTGTGTTGGCGCAAATTTCCCAAGGGTATGTAATCAAAATATGATCAGATATTACAAGCTAAGTCATCATGGCAGCAAACAAATGCAAGTTATCCTCTTTCTCACTGTGGTTATTTTTAACAGGGTCTCCATGCTTTTTAATGACCAATCATAAATCCTTGTGTTTTCCTCAAATATTTTTACAACATGGCTGCTCACTGGTGAGTGATATACACAGAAGTGCTCCCAAAAGCAGCACAAGCACATTGACACATAGGCATCGCAACACTTCGCCCACTGCCTCGAGTTCACTGGGCAAAGGGGATACGACTCAGTGAGAGATGTTAGAGGAAGAGCTACAAATTTAATTCTGAATGAATGAAGAATTTCCCACTGCTGAATGTCACCTTTTCTCTGCTACTCCCTCACTTGCCAAACGCCTCGTTTAGTCATCATCTTTAATTGATATGACAGGAATTGCATTTGGCCAACCAATCTGTGTGTTTACCGCAAATATTTCCTCACCTGTAAATTATAGAAAGAAAAATAGGAATCTTTCATTCACTGCAGGAGTCATTTCAGGGATCTGATCCAGGACTGGAGGAATATAGTTACTGGAACAGCAAACCTACAATGACATCACCCTCTTAAAACTAATGGCTATTATTCAAAAGCATATGGCCGCCGGCCACATGTGTAGTCCATCCCGCCCCCCCCCCCCCCCCCCCCCCCCCCTCCCCTACTCCCTTGTGGGCCTGTGCGAAAAAAGAAAACAATTGTTTCTGTGTTTGCCTCTGCTTTCAGGTTATCCCATTTTCCCCCCTGGAATTCAATGGCTGGTATAGTCATAATCTCACACACGCTGTGAGCGCTATTGAAAAATGAGTGAGAGGCAAACGAGGTTCTGGGCGGTTAACAGCCAGAAGATTGATATGAGTAGTCTGCCAAACTGACTGTGATCCCAGAATTCCAGAGGAACCTGGCCTCAAAGTGAACACAGCGTGTCAAACCCGTCGCTCTTCCTGAATCCTGCAGGCCAGATATGAATGGTTTGCTCTCCCGCTGCAGGTCAGCCAAGCAGCCAAACAAACTTCTGTGTTTGAATGACCTCTTGTCAGTTTACACCGTCACCCTGTCAGGTGAAGCTGTCAGCGTATAGTTAGATCAAACACTGTCAAAATTACTCTCCAAAGCCCATAAGCAGAAAGCATTTTTTTTAAGCTCTCGGAAATTAGATCCAATCCAAACTACAACGTTATTGAACAGGATGTGTTTCATATTCATAACTACAGAGGGAATTATTTTAATCATATATTCTAAATTTGATTTGTCTATACATGTTTCTGCTTTATGACTGGGCGTATTATGCATGGCTGGGCTGCCTAGAAAAACCCATCTAAAACGACCCTTTTATGTTGCTGGCTACTGATGGTGCTCCATAAAACAGAGAATACAGCTATACCATTAAATAGAAAAGATGTTTTTTTTTATAGCAGTTAGGGGAATGCTGCGCCTTTGAAGGCACATACATGGATTAAGAACAGAGAACTGCCTCACTTTTTAAAACCTCAAGGCTCAATTGTGGTTCAAAGATCCATAAAACAAAACATTTGGACCTGGTGGTTTGGGGGGAAAAAAGGAAAGTCTTCTGTTACGACAGCCCATTTGCTGCCAGATATTTGCACTATAAGTCTAAATAACACTTTATTGTTTCCTCCTGTTAATTTATGGACGTGGAGTTGCATCTTAAACCAAAGACAGCATTGTGGAAAAGTTGCCCAGTGTAGTCTTTGAAAAGTGTAGGGGAGAGCGGGGTAAGTAGAACCAGTAAGATGAGCCGTCCCTTGCATCTAGGCTGCCATACACATAGGGAAGCATATGATTATAGATTTAATAAAAGTAAGTCAGCATATATATATATATATATATATATATATATATATATATGTGTGTGTGTGTGTGTGTGTGTGTGTGTGTGTGTGTGTGTGTGTGTGTGTGTGTGTGTGTGTGTGTGTGTGTGTGTGTGGGGTAAAAAGTGCCACCAGTCCTGACACCTGAGGCAAGTTGGGTGAAGACGCCAACTTTTTTTAACGGCTTATACTTTTAAAACTTTCAACTACAGAAAACGTTGTAATTTCCATGGATGCTGAACAATGTTAAGTATATATAACAATTATTGTTTGAAACAAATACACGTGTATTTTTGAAAGTGCGAAATGTAAAAAGTGCCCCACCCCCCCCCCCCCCCCTTTCCCCCTAATTAAACAATTGTACTTTTGCATAAAAATTCAAGCAGAAGAGTTTCCAGTTGTTGAACTCAGCCAGTGTGTGGTAGTAATATGGGATGGATAATAGAATGCTTTCCAAGTCTCTGACGTGGAACAAATCAAAATTGTATTTCATCAGTTTTGTCAATTTGTGGTTCTTAGTGAAACGATGTTTTTTACAGAGCGTCTCTTAATAGGACAAAGCTGCATCCTGGCCCTGGGTTTCTCCGGCTCTTTTGAAGACAGCTGAAGTAGTGATTAGAAAGCAACGTCCACATCTGAGATATATTTCCCAATACTGAAGCCATTACTGGAACCAGATGGGTGAGATGTTGGTCCGTTTGATACTTCCTGGTTTTTTAACAAGCCTTTTTATTGACAGGATCGGCTCAGTGTTTTGTTGTTTTGTTGTTTCTTCATGTGTGTGGACACATCGATCTCCACACCGGGGGAATATTCTCTTTTTTAGTTTAAACATTCAAAATGCGTTATAGCCCCCCATGGTGGTGTGGAATGGAAATATCAGCTGGCGAACAATCCGCTGCCCATGCTATAGCCTTGTTTTAAAATCTCTTTGTGCACATTTGCATGTTATTGTTGGTGTAGGCTATCAAACGAAATGGCATGGGAAAACCAGCAGGCCTGTGCAGCATGGAAACCATATCCATCAGCGCAGGCTTTGTGGAAACAAAATCTTTTGAATTTGACAGTTGATTAGACAGCTTTGCACTTTGGTTAAAGAAAGCATTAAAGTTCACTCTCAGCACGAGCTGTTAATGATGTATATCTCAGGATTAGCATTTACACACAGCATACCGTGGCACCAACTGCCTGTGAAACCACAACCAACCTCCTCCACCAGACGTCAAGACAACGATCTGGATTGTTTGAAGAGCATTGGTCAGAGAGACGCAATAAAAAACATGCATGCGTGACGCAGCCTTTCTCTCCAAAAAACATCCAAATGTTAGTTTGGCTCCACCGGGGAGATGTTTGACGATCTGTTTGACATGATCGTCAATGTGCGCGCCGACTGTATTGGCAACGCGTGCCCCCGCTTGTTTTGTTTTTTACAGCACCACCAGACAATACATCACAGCTAGCAGAGCGTAAAATCAAGCTTTACACAGAGTGATAAGTGATCACAAGGTCTTTCCAAGCCAGTTCTGAGATGCCAAACTACAATAGTACAATCAAGGCCTTATTTATACAAGATTATACTCTAATACCGCCTGTTTACAAAGCTATAAGGCTTTTACACATGGTGTCATTTAAAAGCATGGGCCTATAGGCCTAATCAATCATTATATTTCGTGTAGTTTTTGAACCAATCTGTATAAAAGTCCATACAAATATTGCTATCTCTTCACATCAAAGTGGAGGATAATATAATTTAGGTTATTTACTAATATTTGGCTTCACTTTTGTGAGAGAACCATAATTGGGTGTAATATCTCAGCAATCTGCAATACAGGGAGGCTGTGCAAACAAATTCATGGAGCATCGATGTTCTTTTATAAAATGGGACAGCCAAAGAAAAAAACATGCATCTAAATTATATAAATCCATAAAAGAAAACAAAATGATATTCGGGACACCATTTCTTTTTTCCGTATTTATGTAAAATTTGTATGTACATGTAACAGGCAGAAAATGCACCGCTCACATTCAAATCATGACACAAAATAGTGCTAAAATGGACCAGCGACATGGAGCAAAAACAATCCAAAACACAGATTTGGCTTCTTCTTCTTCTTCTTTTTTTTTTGCACTCGGACAATTTTTGCACTTTTAATAATGTGAGACTACAAGCCGGTTTTAGAAGACGGAAAGAACACCATTACTGACAGATATAGTGATTACTGCAGCTAGACTGTATTTAGAACGATTAAAAAAAAAAAGTATAAACAAAACAAAAAACAAAACATAATATATTTGGCCAAATGTCAGCTGACAAGATACATGATAAGAAATCAGACTATTTTGCACCAGAATCAGATATTAGCTCTAGTACAACTAATCATTGTTTTGTTCTGGACTGTAGTTGTTATATTGTTATTAATACATATTATACTGATGTGTATAATAGAGTAGATTTACGAACTCTAATAAGCTGTTTGTGGATGTGTATTGGTGGTTATGATTTTTCAAGTTAAAAAAAGTATGTCAAATATAGTCATTGGAATGAGGCAATTGGAAATTAAATTATCAAAATTAGCAGTAGTGCAGTCATTAATTTGACAAAACAATCGGGTCGCGGCAGCAGTCTATCATACTAGTGTCAATAAGTTATTCAACAAACTACCCTATCTGAAGCTGCTCCCTACAGTGTGGCTTTTAAAGCTAAACAAAAAAAAAAAAAAAAACTGTAATTATCAATTCTGTAGTCTAATCACTGATTCTATGATCTATTATTATATGATCAGAGCGAGAGGAACTTCAGCGGTTTCGGCTAAATCCGCCGACCTGTCTCAGATGTATCACGAGTATCTACATACATATTATAGTGGAAATGATTTCAGTGAGGAAGGGCTTTTACTACAATGTCCTTTTTTTTTACGAAAAAAGAAAAAAAGAGGGGGGGGGGGGCAACGCAACCCTATAAACTCTGGTGTCACCGATCGCCACGTTCAACTCGAAATGGACAAATGGAGATTTCAAAGTATATCGGTAAAATATACAAAGATATATAGATATATGAATAGAACAATATAAAGCAAAAAGTTTTGGGTTTTTGTGGTTGTGCAAGTTCATTATGTAGGATGAGATGCAGACAAAGGAACGGGGGGGGGGGGGTGGGGGGGGGGGGCAGGTCGTATTATTTGAAGACGTTCTCGAAGGCGGGACACTTGTAGGTCTTGAGTTTCTTGATGGCCTTTTTGAACTCTTTGCTGCCCTTGTCCCACTTGTGGATGCCTGTGAGGAGGTACTGCTTATCCACCTTCCTGCCCATGATGAGATACTGGTTGCCCAGGTTGTCCAGCTGCTGGCAGGGGCAGTCTGCGCCGTTCTTCAAGTACACCGACAGCTTCCGCAGGTCCTTCTTCGTCAGGCTCCCCGTTTTCAACATCTTCTTCTTCTTCTGCAGGATCACCTTGCGGTCGTTGTTTTCCCGTCTCACCTCCTTGATTTTGGCCTTGAAAGCTGCAGTCAGAGGAAAGGGGGAAAGTGGGTTAAAAGACACACACACACACACACACACACACACACACGACCTCCATGTCAAATTTCAGCCTGCTTTTCGACAACCCCCTCCCACCCACTGCCCTCTTTAAGCCAATTTGCTTAAACACAAACACACATCTTTACACACACATAAACACACACACACACACACATAAACACACACACACTCGACCTCCATGCCAAATTTCAGCCTCCTGAACTCCCCCCCCCCCCCCCACACACACTGCAATTTAGCCAATTGGCATGAACACAAACACACTGCACGCACGCGCATGCGCATGCACACACACACACACACACACACACACCAAATTCCAGCCTATAGGGTGTAAACTGTGCCCGCTAAAGGGCGGTGAACCTTTTGTGGACCGACCGACAGAGTGACTTATAGAGCTGCTGGTCGCAACTAAAAACACACATAAGTTGTGGACATGACCTCGTGCCTCGCGGGTGCGTGGCGTCTTGTGCAAAACGGTTGGGCTAAGGCCATCGCCTGCCACTGAGGAGCGCCGGTTAATATTTCATCAGTACAACAATCCCAGTCATGCACTGTAATCCCTCTTGTGTAGCATAGCATGCTAGCAAAATGACAAGCTTCGGGTTGCTAACGGCTATCAGTGGCAAATCAGCAGCATCTCTTCAGTATGCTCATGTCATTCAGTAAGGGGTTGCGGGGGGAGAGGGATTATAAAGAGAAATGGGCCTGTCGTGCAGTGAAAGTATACGGTGTGGGAAAACAATCCATCTAGATTCTGTGACTGGGAGTTGGTCTGGCTCATGGCAACCTTCATGCTTAGTTGTGTGAGAGAAGGGACAGCTTCATTTATTCACTGATTTAAACCAGCAAGCTTCCAATCACAACTCTCGGACCTTCAGACAACCAAACACAACTCTCTGACCTCCAGACAACCAATCACAACTCTCTGACCTTCAGACAACCAATCACAACTCTCTGACCTTCAGACAACCAGACACAACTCCCTGACCTTCAGACAACCAATCACAACTCTCGGACCTTCAGACAACCAATCACAACTCTCTGACCTTCAGACAACCAATCACAACTCCCTGACCTTCAGACAACCAAACACAACTCTCTGACCTTCAGACAACCAATCACAACTCTCTGACCTTCAGACAACCAGACACAACTCCCTGACCCTGACCTTCAGACAACCAAACACAACTCGCTGACCTTCAGACAACCAAACACAACGCTCTGACCTTCAGACAACCAATCACAACTCTCTGACCTCCAGACAACCAATCACAACTCTCTGACCTTCAGACAACCAGACACAACTCCCTGACCTCCAGACAACCAATCACAACTCTCTGACCTTCAGACAACCAATCACAACTCTCGGACCTTCAGACAACCAATCACAACTCTCTGACCTTCAGACAACCAAACACAACTCTCTGACCTTCAGACAACCAATCACAACTCTCGGACCTTCAGACAACCAAACACAACTCTCGGACCTCCAGACAACCAATCACAACTCTCGGACCTTCAGACAACCAAACACAACTCTCTGACCTCCAGACAACCAATCACAACTCTCTGACCTTCAGACAACCAATCACAACTCTCTGACCTTCAGACAACCAATCACAACTCTGAACTCTCTGACCTCCAGACAACCACCCAATTTATTTCAATCAATACACACCTAGGATACACTATGTTGAGCGATAGTCGGTGACAAGCATTATCCTAAGTAAGAAGACTGACCTTAGTAGGCCTATAAAAAGTTGTAGATTCCTATATTTAAACACTGATGTAGCCAGGAGTATTATTAGAACTTCAGACTTTTGAAATAGTGGAATTCCAGGTGAGCAACCACACATTGATTCACTGCGAAGTGATGTCTTTTTCTTTTTAGCTGCACAGCTTCCCCCATTGCCCTATGGAAACAGGTAAAGTAGTTCCCCGCCAGTAGTTAAAACAAAAACAAAACAAAATGATATTTCATGTATATTTGACCAGATTCCTAGACAAAACTGCCAACTGCCAATTTACTACTACCCCTAATCTAATTTTCGATACCCCCCACCCCCCGCTTGTTATTTTTTGTTTTTGCGCCAAACCAAATGTTTTATGGCCACTCACGATTCAGTAGGTCACGGGTTGGTTCCAGCCGTAAAACTCGTTATATAAGGTTTTTTCGAAATGTCTATGCAGCAAAGTGAACGGGGAACTCACTTCTGGGGCAGGAAACGTCACGAAAAGTCAGTCATGTGACTGTTCTGCTCTATTACTCCACATAGTGTATGCTTAAGTGTTTGGCATGGAGCCTACTATCACTCAACATCACTCAACAACAGAACCACAACTGGCATAAACAAAATAAAATGTATTTGCAAATAGTTCTGTAAAGAATGTTGTAATAACATATAATGGTCGTCCTTCCTCCTCCCTTTTCAGTAGCCTTGATCCGTAAAGCCATCCACCCTGGGTGGAAAACATCAGCTAATATGCCCTGCTGTATAGAGACAGATGACTTGATAGAAATGCATTGAGCCACTGAGGCACTGACTGCAACGTCACAAATCTCTTCAGGGACGCAGTATCAGCAAACTGGTATCCAGTATAAATAAATACCCAAATCAGAGAACTTTCCTGATACAGTGCTAAAGCCTGATAACTCTCAGGGCTATTCAACTATATTGTTCAGGGGGCCACATTGTCAGAAAGCTAAGGGCCTGGGGGCCGGACATGTGGAAAAGGCAGAAAATCAACATGCTACGTCTAATGAAGAATAACAGATTGTCCATTAGTTTGTCCATTGAACTGAAACTAATAGTGTCTAATAGCAGTGATTCTCAAACATTTTCATATCAAATTTAGTGCACATTAGGGCCAGCACCCCCATGTGATGAGATTTGGTAGCCTCTATCTCAGACCCAAATCTGAGAACATTTCATTTTTATTTGTCCCACTTCTATCTGTAGAGTATGTAGAGACATACCAGTGTGTGTGTGTGTGTGTGTGTGTGTGTGTGTGTGTGTGTGTGTGTGTGTGTGTGTGTGTGTGTGTGTGTGTTGTGTTGAGTTTGTGTGTGTTCTGATGTTAACACAATCTGTAATTGTGTTAAGAAATAATACTTAGGTTTAACAATCAATAAATTGACTGGGGACCCCCTCTGACCCTGGTTGAGAACCTCTGGTCTATAATAGCATACTGTTCAATAAAAGTAACATATCTGGCTGGTATTCTGTATCAGTGGATCCTGAAAATGTTAGCATCAGAATTCACATTGGCAGTGCAAACCTGGCATCGGTATGCACCACTAGTCTGGATAACACCTTTTTCTTTTTTGCCTTCTTCTCCTTTCTGAATCTCCTGCTGTTTCCCCCCCCCCCCCTTTACCTTAATATGTCTGATCTTTCACTAAACTCCATTTAACCTTCTAAGCTCTCTGTTTCCTCCGGTTCCCCCTTAGGAGACAGAGCACGAGTCAGCCTCTGGTGGTCCAAAGCTCCATGATGCCTCCTCCACACATACTGTGTGCCTCCTCATTTCCCACTGACAGTGATGTGTGACCTTGTGACATGGTAACATGACGTCAAATGTAACGCACTGAGCTCTTGTCAAGATAACGCAGTGAGTGGCGTGGGAGATAAGGCCTTGTGACCCCCGGTGCAGGGACGGCTACAACGTGAAGTCTGCTCTCTCTACGAGAGAGATCGAAGCTGATCAAAAAGGGTCGTTTGCCTGATATTTGCCTCGTACCTTTCAAGCGCTGTTGCAGTCGAGTCGACTCGTGACTCGGACTTGGTCTCGAGCATTCATGCGTTCAGACTCGGAAGTTGGAGACGAGGACTCAGACTTGTTATTTGATAAAGACAGGTTTTGTTTTCTTCATTTTTTGTAATTGGCCGTCATAATTTGGCATAAGATATTGACAGCTATATTAATACCGTGGCATTATTCGATTTCGTGCAAAGGGCAGGCACGTGTGTTCCTACATTGTGGAGTCACACTTGTGTTCAGTAACTCTGACTCCGACTCGCACTCAGGTAATGGGGACTAGACTCGTCTCGTACTCGACTCAGACTCTTTTTTGGTGACCCGGACTCGAACACTGGGGACTTGAGACTATAGGGATGTCACGATACTAGATTTTCTACTTCGATACCGATACCCAGGAAAATATCGATACTCAATACCATTTTCGATACCACGGGAAGGGGGGATGATGACACATCAAGTGGCATAAAAATAACATTAGACAGATGGACGGCACGGTGGCTCAGTGGTTAACACTGTTGCCTCACAGCAAGAAGGTCCCGGGTTTGAACCCCGGTCCGTCCCAGGTCCTTTCTGTGTGGAGTTTGCATGTTCTCCCCGTGTCCGTGTGGGTTTTCTCCGGGTGCTCCGGTTTCCTCCCACCATCAAAGAAAGACATGTATGTTAGGGTTAATACTCCTGTCAGTGCCCCTGACCAAGGTACTGGCAAAATAACTGGAGTTGGTCCCCGGGCGCTGCACAGTGGCTACCCACTGCTCCTAGTTCTAGGAAGGTTCCTAGTAGAGGATGGGTCAAATGCAGAGGATGAATTTCCCCAAGGGGATAAATAAAGGATAACTTAACTTAACTTGACTTAACTAACTTAACTTAACTTAACTTAATGGACGGACAGACGCACACTTCTCCATAATCTAGGCCTGATACAACTTTGAACTTGGACAGCATATTACCGCCACTCCAGAACATGTTTAGCTTGTTGAAGCAACAGATACCCAATAATAAGGAGGGGAAAATCAGTGATTTTTCATAAAAAAAAAGCACTGATAGTATCAAAACTGTTGCAAATGAGTATTGTATCAATTTTTTTTTTTAGTATTGATACTTTCGATACTATCGATACCTGTTGCAAATGAGTATTGTATCCGATTCAAATTTTCAGTATCGATCGATACTATCGATACTTTTGACAACCCTACTTGAGACTCGACTTGGACTCGAGATATACTAGTGACTTGACAACAACACTGCTTTCAGACAGCCACACAGCCAGAGGGGTAGACACACACAAGCCCTGCTGACTCACTTTGAGCACAGTCAGCATGTTTGGCAGCGGACCCATTGGAAACCTGTATGGCCACTTCAAGAAAGCGCTCTAGGTTGCATCGCTTCCATCATGGCCTTTGAATCTTCCCAGTGCTGATTAACGTGTTAGAAAAGAACAGGCCTGTTTTCCCAGTATTAACAGTGCACATGGTTAGGATTAAGACTGTGATCCTCTGTCTTCAGTCCCTGAAACGCTCTCTGTGAGCAGGCTTAGTGCGCACTGGAATCAAAATGGGCAGCGCTGATAATTAGTGAGTCATAAAAGAGAGGGCCCAGCCCACCCCTGAAAGGACATAATCCTTTGACTGCATTGAACTTTCTTTGCACCTCGTGTTGTTCTTAATCTCCTCCACCAGAGTGTACAGTAACCAGTAACGCCCATATCAAATCAAGTGTTACGGGTCCTCCACCAGAGTGTCAGAGTAACCAGTAACGCCCATATCAAATCAAGTGTTACAGGTCCTCCACCAGAGTGTCACAGTAACCAGTAATGGCCATATCAAATCAAGTGTTACGGGTCCTCTACCAGAGTGTCACAGTAACCAGTAACGCCCATATCAAATCAAGTGTTACAGGTCCTCCACCAGAGTATCACAGTAACCAGTAACGCCCATATCAAATCAAGTGTTACAGGTCCTCCACCACCAGAGTGTCACAGTAACCAGTAACGCCCATATCAAATCAAGTGTTACAGGTCCTCCACCACCAGAGTATCACAGTAACCAGTAACGCCCATATCAAATCAAGTGTTACAGGTCCTCCACCACCAGAGTATCACAGTAACCAGTAACGCCCATATCAAATCAAGTGTTACGGTCGGGTCCTCCACCAGAGTGTCACAGTAACCAGTAACGCCCATATCAAATCAAGTGTTACAGGTCCTCCACCACCAGAGTGTCAGAGTAACCAGTAACGCCCATATCAAATCAAGTGTTACAGACCAGAGTGTCACAGTAACCAGTAACGCCCATATCAAATCAAGTGTTACGGGTCCTCTACCAGAGTGTCACAGTAACCAGTAACGCCCATATCAAATCAAGTGTTACAGGTCCTCCACCAGAGTGTACAGTAACCAGTAATGGCCATATCAAATCAAGTGTTACAGGTCCTCCACCAGAGTATCACAGTAACCAGTAACGCCCATATCAAATCAAGTGTTACAGGTCCTCCACCACCAGAGTGTACAGTAACCAGTAACGCCCATATCAAATCAAGTGTTACAGGTCCTCCACCACCAGAGTATCACAGTAACCAGTAACGCCCATATCAAATCAAGTGTTACGGTCGGGTCCTCCACCAGAGTGTCACAGTAACCAGTAACGCCCATATCAAATCAAGTGTTACAGGTCCTCCACCACCAGAGTGTCACAGTACACAGACACCCATAACTATCATCGTAATTACAGACATGTTGAAATAACTATTTTCACTTCTGCAAAGCCAAACATGAAAATCCATCCAGTAGGTGGTCTAGTACTGGTACAAGAGTAGCAAAATAATCTATTCAAGTAGTCTACATGCTGCTACTTTGCTGATATTTGACTTGGTAAAATGACTGGTGCTAAAGTAAAAAGCTAATTTAAAATGTACTCAGAGTAAAGGTTACTGCATTGATGTTGCTTTTGCTATAGCTATCTAACTAGCTAGCAACGCTAGTGAACAAGCAAGACAATAACGAGGGCAAGGCTAACACAAATGGCTGCTTTTTGGCTAATGTTAACTCATGGATGAATTTAACATTTCCCTCACATGCCTGGGGAAGAAAAGTACAATACTTAGTCTATGTCAAAACATACTGAAGTAAAAGTAAAATTACTGACTTAAGTAGGCTACTGAAAAAGTACAAGTAGGTACACACACACAAATCTGGTCAACTACAATGAGAATATGCAATTTGTTATCCTGGCATGTCTGGCACAGTCCCTTTGCAAGCTCATATGCTCCTACTGTACAGTCACTATTGTTATTCCGTTTGTGATTAAAAGGATTCTAATTCCAATAAAACAGCCCAATCAGGATCTCAGACTTCTTTATGCATCCAAGCTGCAGTTTAGACATCTTTTAACCATCGAAGTTGACTTTTAGGTTTGAAAGTTTTCCTATAGACATGTCTCAATTTCTCCCGAGTCTGAGCTGAAAATATATCAAACGGAATGCAATCCAGCAGCGTGCGTTTCTTTAGCCAGCTCGGAGAGCGTTACTCAAACAGGCATTTTCTGATGTCTATTTTAAACATTTCCAGCGGTGAAAAAAAACAGATTCAGATGTTTATGACGGCACGTTCACACGGGCGCATAAATTTCCCCGTTGAACCGCATATCAGGCGATGCTATTTCTAAATGTCCAACTATGGCGGAAAAAGGCGCCCTTTAACTTTACGGCCTGACCCCCTGACCCCTTGGCCCACGTTAAGAGGTAGAGAGACAGGACCTCCACCTTCCAGGGTGTCGTAAACCCCCCGGCAGGGGAGGGCGTGCACCCGTCCCTCCGCTCACAATAATGGAGCGCGTCTGATCCGATAAGCCTCGGCGATCAGTGCCCCCGCGCGGGGGGCCGCCCCCTTGTTTACTGCATCGGCATGGGGATGGAGCAATTTGGCAACGACAACAAAGTGAGCTGTCAGTGGCAGAGGAGACATTTAATTGAAGGGCGCTGCAGTTGTTCGGGACAATGAGGTACCGTAAACCCTTAAGCGCAGGGGTAAATTGCGGTGGGAACAAAAGTGTTGAGTGGGATGTGCCGTAAATCCGTCACCAGCTGGGACAGCAATAGGAGGTGGAGAGTGTGTGTGTGTGTGTGGGGGGGGGGGGGGGGGGGGCGTACAATTTCATGAGGATCTCTGAGAAATCAGGAAGTGTCTCGGTTATCTTTAGTGACCACCGGGGGAACCCAGAGTGCTGCACTAAAAAAAAGTGACCTGGAACTCTTCCAGATGACCTACGCACGCACGCAAGCGCTAAAGCCAAAAACGTAACGTGATTCTGTTCTATCAGCTTGGAGACGCACAACAAGCACTTTTTCTCCCCCTCCTCGCTATTTAGTGCAACACCTCTTGCCAGATTGTGCTACATCCAACCACCTATAGTAATCAAAATGCTGTCTTGCATTCTCTGCTTTTATCAGGATGAAGTCTCACGGGGGGGAAAAAGTCAAATGTACTCGTGTAACTGGAGGGAAGCGATTACGCGGGACATCAAACAATAGACACATTATTATTACTATGAAAGAAAAAGGAAAAAAAACGTAACACTTAACTAAAGTGAGAACAGGCCTTTCGCAATGCGATGCTTCCAGGAACCCGGCTTTTCAGTGGACAAAAATGCTAATTGGCTGCCAAAGCCAGGATATTTGACACATGATTGGTCCACGCAGGTTAATAAAGAAGTCACTGATTCATTCCTCTGGCCTGGCCGTGGTTTTCCATGATCACCCACGGAGTGAGAGGTCAGTCTGCAGATTGTTAAGTGCCGACATTGCAGATGATAAAAGCAAAACAATTTTTTTTTTTTAATCTATGACAGCAAAATCGTCAGAATTGAACTCTGACAGGGTAAAACTCAACACGAATGCCAATGTTTATATAAGTCCACACACCCGCCAACGCGTTAATGTAACGCCATATCAGATTGAACAAACGCTCCAATCAGCAAAAAAAAAAAATTGGCACTGAAAAACCAACACTTAATAAGGCTGGAAAATGTTACTGTGCTGTTCTCCAAACAGAACAGACAGGCCCTTCTAGCTTCACCGAGCGCTACAAAAACACCCACCGCTACCGTGTCCATCCATTCCCAGTCAAGTCAAAACTAGCATAGTGAAATCGAGACGATGGTGGCGGGCGGCCTTATCTTCTGTTGGCAAGACAAGACATTCCGATCGGCTAGTAGTTCCCAGCGAAGTGGAGGCTATTCAGGGTGTTCAGCCATACTACTTAACTGAATACCCTAGTGCGCCCGGGAACCCCGGAACGCAGCCGTGAACTCTATTGCAGATGTTACCTGTTTCTACGGCAACAAAAGTACTGCCACAGCGCTCGCGGTAACGGTTGGATGGTTTGTTTGCAACCCGCTAAGAGTTTATTGTTTATTCTTTATTTAGATCCCCATTAGCTGCCACACATGGAAGCAGCTATTCTTCCTGGGGTCCACAACATAAAAGTAAAAAAAAAATGACATACATTTGATAGATACAATTATTCGAATACAGTTTGTACAACTTAAATCATGAAAGAAATGAGGTAATGCTATGTAAGCTTTCTTAAAATATAACCACAACCCAACTGTGGTTGCTTTTGATTAAAACAGTTTACAGATAAACATTAAAAAAAAATAAAAAAAATAAACGAACACCGACACCAAATTCAGATTCACATGAACCAATGTTCAATCAATAGACTCTTTTTGAGATGTTTTTTGAACAGACTTAAAGACTGGGTGTGTCTCATACTATCAGAAAGCTTGTTCCATAATGCAGTGGCTCTATACATAACAGATTTCTGAGTAGATATTAAATTTGTGGAAGGCAATACAAGTAATCTCCTAGACACTTGTCTTGTTGAATAATCATGAATATCTTCAATATGACAGATCCTAGAGTATAAAGATGTAGGCTTGGCCTGTATACAAATTTTATGAAAAAAGGAGAGAAGATTATAAGAAAGCCTATCCCCAACCTTTAACCACTGAAGCTTACTAGGCATAACATTAACATTAGCTTTGTAAGGGCATTTCAGAACAAGGCGAGCAGCTCTGTTTTGAACAATTTGTAACTCATGAATGTCTTCCTTAGTTGCACTAGAGACCATACCATCGAACAGTAGTCTTAAGTGAGATAGCACCAATGCTTGAATTACCTGTGCTCTAGAGGGATCATTCAATAAGTAGGCACATCTCTTGATAACAGACACAGCTCTCCCCATTTTTGCTACTACATTGTCGACATGAGCAGACCAGGACAGCTTTTCATCAAGGGTTAGACCTAGTCATTTCACATAGGAGACTTGTTACAGAGTCCAGTTTGATGCTCGGCCTTTTCTGTCTATCCTCACGTGGCAAGGGTTAAGGCACTTGTGACAAGGCAGCAAAACAACATCTGTCTTAATCAGAGATGAAACGAGCCAATGATGTGCCACTCTCCTCTTGGCTAACCAGGACTGCAGACTGAAAGGCAAGGCCCGTCACCGCAGCGTAAACAACGAGGCAATTCGTTAAACAAATACAACTTTTAGCTTTCCCCCCCCCCCCCCCCCGAGAACGGGGAAGAGTGTCTGTCTCCAATGTGTTCGGGTCCATGTTTGCGCCGCCCGGGACCTGGAGTTCCACTCGGAACTGACAGCTGACTGTTTTCTGGCCCGGGCTATAGGGAATAAAACATGAAAGCACGGCATCCCACATCTTGCGTATATCATGCTCATATCAGTGCTGGAGACCCTCCTAACTGCAAATCTGGTGATGATCATGTTTTTAATTTAACTGAGGGGGGGAGTTACACTGCCCCTTTATGAATTCCATGACTTTTCACAAGTATGTTGGAGAGCTTCCATGACTGAAACGCTCCTCGTTTGTTAGTGTTGTTGGGCTGAAAACCATCTCATGCAATGGATCTGTGGAGCAAGCTGTAAAATGCATTTTGCTTTTGTAAAATTCTGAGCTCCTCAGAGAACCAATCAAATTCCCCGCCTGAAATAAACCTCTCCACATTCCATGATATTCCAGAAATGCCATGACCAGTAGTCGAT
>NC_139631.1:35458009-35480509 GCF_964638095.1 Poromitra crassiceps
CATGAAGAAGCTCTCCCAGCTGGGCGTGCCCAACTCCATTTGCAGATGGACCACAGACTTCCAGGACTGACAGGAAGCAGCACGTGAGGCTTGGGAAACACATCACTGACTTCCGGTCCATCAGCACCGGTGCTGCCCAGGGCGGTGTCCTCTCTCCATACTTCTTCTCCCTGTACACCAACAGCTGCACCTCCAGTCACCAGTCCATCAAGCTCCTGAAGTTTGCGGATGATACCACCCTCATAGGGCTCATCACAGACGGAGACGAGTCTGAATACAGGCAGGAGGTTGACCATCTGGTGACTTGGTGCAGTCAAAACAACCCGGTGCTAAATGCTCAAAAGACAGTGGAGATGATTGTGGACCTTCCCCCATCACCCTGGGTGACTCCCCAGTTAACACGGTAGAGTCCTTCCGCTTCCTGGGAACCATCATCAGCCAGGACCTGAAATGGGAGCTGAACATCAGAGCTCTCACCAAGAAGGCACAGAAGAGGATGCACTTCGTGCGGCAGCTGAAGAAATTCAAAGTGCCAAAGGCAACGATGGTGCACTTCTACACCTTCATCGTTGAGTCCATCCTTACCTCATCAACAGGCTGCAGCGCATCATCCGCTGTGCTGAGAAGGTGATCGGATGCAACCTGCCATGTCTTCAGGACCTGGACACAGCCAGAACACTGACGCGGTCTCATCATGCCGACCCCGGGGCACAAACTTTTCGAAACACTCCCCCTCGGCAAGAGACTGAGGTCTGTCAAGACCAGAACCTCAGTCTCGCCACAAGAACAGCTTCTTCCCAACTGCCATCGGCCCCATCAACAAGGCCCGAAAGTCCCCTCTACCGAGGACCCTACCAACCCTCCCCCCCACACACACACACACACACTAACCCCTGAACACTGAACACTGAACGGGGATATAGCAGCTGTACCATTATCTCACATTCATTTCCTAATCTAACTAACTGCATGGCTGTACCTCACAGTGTACTGCACGGAGAGTGACGGTACAGGCATTGTTTATCTTGTTTATGTATGCACAATATGGCAAATAGGGTGAATCTCTCAAAAAGTTGTCCTATCCCTTTAACACTCCTCCTATTTGTGGATATATTGTACGTATTGGCTGCACTTACACTTGCAATGTTGTGATTGTCTTTGGATATTTCTCCTATTTCTTTATCTCTAAATATTGATACGACATTTGCAACGCTGCATACTTACACTAAGACAACTTCCTTGCATAGACCAGAACAGCACATCCGGGTAATTTGCAAAACTTGAAGGCCGCGCCCCTTTTTAGGGGATAACACAAGCCACTCGCGTTGACTTCAATGTAAAATAGCAGTACCCAAAACATCTATAGAAAAATAACAGAATTAATTTCCTTTATAAATGACCCAAAGACACCATGACATGACAATATATTTCAACTCGGCCGGCCATAGAATGCGCAAGATACATCGACACGAGGTACTTGCCTTATATGAACGCTGTATCCAGTTTCCACCAGGTTACATGCATCGCCCACATTGACGGTGTCACGCCTACCCTATCGCAGACCAGTTTTTTGTTTTTTTTATTGTTAGTGAAACTATAACAACACAGCAACTCTTCGGCATATCTCTATCAAATTAAACCGTTTTAAATAGTTTGTTTGAAGTGGTTTCGGCTTCTTGTACCGTCGTTTACTATGGTGGGTTTCCCCTAAAAAGGGGCGCGGCCTTGGAGCTGGGCGCTTGAAGACGCGACGCAGTTCTGGTCTATGTGATGCTTGCATATTGAGCATATTGTAAAAGTGATTCTGACTCTGATTTGGATTCCCATTTTTAACCCTAACCCTAGAGTTTGGGAGTATGGCCATCGCCACCTTGGGGTTCTTGCACAGCTCGTGCGAGACGGCAGGAGGCCAGGGGCCAGATGTATAAAACTCTGTGTATATTTAGGTGTAGAAAGCTGCGTATGAAACAGGAAACATGCATATACATAGTATTTTCATCAGAGTGATAAAACCCCACGTAATAGTCAGACTCAGAATACTGTCTACAGTACGCATGGTGTGAGAGATGTAATAGTCAGACTCAGAAGACTAAAATTCGAAAACCTGTGTGAAAAGTGGTGCAGTGGACTTTTTGTGTGTATGCATGGTTTATACATTTGGCCCCAGGGGTTTGCCAGAGCCGCACCTCTGCCCGCTATTGGTCCGTGATCGGCAGGCTGCACTGGACAGGGGACCTGTCAATCCCCCCCACCCCCCCACCCCCAAATAGTATCTTCTATCGTCTATTTTACTCTAAACGGGCGAGTTATATAAAAATCACACCCAGACGCTGAAGTAAGCGGTGCAGGTTTGTGCAGGTCGAACCCTGTACTTCTCCCCCTCTCTCTGGCACTGTAACATGGGGGTCAATAGACCCTTCTCACGGGGGCCATTTTGTGTCGAAAAGGCAAGGTAAACACAGGTGCAAGCAAAACACTAATGAGGGTTTCAAACTTCCATGATTGGAATTTGGAAACCCTCATTAGTGTTTTGCTTGCACCTGTGTTTACCCTGCCTTTTTGACACAAAATGGCCCCCGTGAAAAGGGTCTATTGGGATTTACTCGCTTTTGGAGCCAGCCTCAAGTGGCCATTCGAAGGAACTACAACTTTTATCACTTCCGCATAGCTTCATCTGTCCAAAGTCTATGGTCCCAACCCGAGCTTGCAGCCTGGAGACAAGTGACGCACTCGTGCCACTGTTTAAGATGTCAACGCATAATAGTGGGGTGTGTCTGTGTGCGTATTTGCACATTTGTATGTGTGTGTGTGTGTGTGTGTGTGTGTGTGTTTGTGTGTGTGCGTGCCTGAGCGTGTGTGTGTGTGTGTGTGTGTGTGTGTGTGTGTGTGTGTGTGTGTGTGTGTTGGCACGGTGGGTGCTGGGAGGATGCTTACCGAATTCACTGGCACACATGTGGTCCAGCATGGCGTCTGTTTTCATTTCATTGTCACATGGAGGGCAGATGGGGGAGTAACCTGTGGACAGCAGGGGGCAGGGGGGGGGGGGCAGTTTTGAAGGCATCAATGCAAATGTGAAAGTGGCAAAATATCAAACTCAAACCAATGCAAAGCCAGGCGAATTATTCACGTCGCTTTGCCTCAGCGGGGCCATCGGGGATGTGATTAGGAACAAAGAAAGCAGGAAAAAGCAGCAACACAGTTAACAGTATAATTTCCCAATAGAAATGAATAGCAGGTTCAAATTAAAACCTTAAAATATCACAGCCCATGCCCTTGGAGTCCAATTTAAAATGATGAATCCTGTAAGTGGGATGCGAGTCTCCCCATTTGCACATGCATGTGTCCAGAGAGCCTTATCTAGATGTGTGTCCAGAGAGATCCTATCTAGTGTCTTGGAAGTGAAAGTCTTTTGGTTCCCCCCGGTCTCCCGGGCTGGTCTATGCTCTGATGACCTGACCTCGGTGAGGAATGTCCTAAACTTTTATAGCCAGCTGTAACTAAGAGCTGCAGTAAACACTCCTGCCTGCTATCTGCTACATGCACAGAGATAGGTCTTGGAGCTTTTTCAACACACTGCGACCAGTCTTTCCACTGCTCAAGAGCTTCGCTATATTCATCCTCGTGTGTTGGCATTGAAATGATCCAAACTGACCTCACCATATAAGACACTATATAAATCCACACTATTTCTTTTTCCTGAAATCTAATTGATTCCCTCAGAAAGGAGCGTGTTAGAAGTGTGGAAGGGAATGGAAGAAAATGAAGGGAAAGCAGGAACATGTCTATAGCCCTGATACACAATCCAATCCAAGTTTAAAGGAATGCTATGGCATTCCAACTATAGCCGCCTATAGAGGAAAAGCCCACTATAAAGACGAAAGGCCAAGACGTGTTTTTGCCAAAAAAGTAATTTGGTCTAGAGGCATATCTGTGAATATTTCATCAACATGATTTTTCTATTTTATTTTTTTGCGATCACTCCGTGCCAAACAGCTGAGCTTACTTTCCAAACAGACTCGGACGTGCAAAAAAGGATAACAAAGAGCTGAAGCATGTCATCTAAACGGGCTGCGTATGAGCAGAGGGTATAAACCAAAACAAACACATCGCTCTTCTGCCCATTACCAGTTGTCCATTACATGTGTTTGACGAAGGCCTGCGAAAGTAACACCCGGGTGTGAAAAGGGCTTGTCACAACAGACACTGTTTACAGAGGCACGGGGTCCCAGTCTGTGCCCATTTCCACTTGTTTCTCCTTTAAATCAATGATCACCAGTTTAAATCACTGATCACCGGCCTGTATTCTCCTTTAAATCACTGATCACCAGCCTGTATTCTCCTTTAAATCACTGATCACCAGCCTGTATTCTCCTTTAAATCACTGATCACCGGCCTGTATTCTCCTTTAAATCACTGATCACCAGCCTGTATTCTCCTTTAAATCACTGATCACCAGCTTGTATTCTCCTTTAAATCACTGATCACCAGCCTGTATTCTCCTTTAAATCAATGATCACCGGCCTGTATTCTCCTTTAAATCACTGATCACCAGCCTGTATTCTCCTTTAAATCACTGATCACCAGCCTGTATTCTCCTTTAAATCACTGATCACCAGCCTGTATTCTCCTTTAAATCAATGATCACCAGCCTGTATTCTCCTTTAAATCACTGATCACCAGCCTGTATTCTCCTTTAAATCACTGATGATCACCAGCCTGTATTCTCCTTTAAATCACTGATCACCAGCCTGTATTCTCCTTTAAATCACTGATCACCGGCCTGTATTCTCCTTTAAATCACTGATCACCAGCCTGTATTCTGCAGTGACGTGGTAACCGGCCTGTATTCTGCAGTGACGTGGTAACCGGCCTGTATTCTGCAGTGACGTGGTAACCGACATGGTAAGCGCCGTTAGCTGACTTCCATTAACAGCCACTAGGCAGGGCAGGTAAGGAGATTAGGACGCCCTTTGCCCCCCATCTTCGTGGAAAGTGGTTAGATCCTGGAGAATGCTTGCTCTCAATCTACCTTCGGGGTGGGGGGGGGGGGGGGGGGATCGATACAGCATATAGCGCAATATTTTGTGAGGCAAATTCCCATTTTCCCAATTCCCATGCTTGACAATCCCATTTTGCCACAATAAAAATGAGAAAAAGTGAGATGAACAGACTGGAAACTTTATCTCATTAGATAAAAACTGATGTTGACCCAAAAAAATCCTTTGGGGACATAATCTGCAGTTGGGAAAAAAGGTACATAAATCGTGATAATATCGTGATAATGTGGACTCTGGTGATTCCCACCCCTACAGTAGGATTAATACGCTGAAATGGAGCAGTGACCGAGTTCACCTGGACCTCAAACAAGCCCGGCCCTGTGTCCTGCTGGGTCGGGCGTGGGGAGGGCGGGGGCGGGGGGGAGAGGAGGAGGGGGGTGTTTGGTTTATTTATCACCAGTGCTGACAACGAATGATAACAGGTGACGTCTGGAAGTCCGCGGAGCTCTGTGTGGTCCCCAACAAGCCAGAAAAGGGAGCCTTTCTCGAGAGAGAGAGAGAGAGAGAGCGGGCTTCCGTCCATACCACCGTGTCAGTCAGTACACTCTCTACCCCCATCTGCCTCTATTTGTTTTGTGCAAACCACCCGGGACATGTCCTACTACGCTTCAGATACAGTACAAGTGCTGTGTAATTGAGGTGAGGCGACCTTAACCCCCCCCCCCCCCCCCCCTCCGTGGCTGGAAGATCCACAGTTCGACCCTTTATGTTCAGAAAAACGTGGTGCGAGAAACGACCCCGCGGCGGGGGCGCGCGCGTTCAACAGCCGCATTTAAAGGCGCAAAGATTGAAATATAAGTAGGTTGATGATGTGATGATGGAAATTCCCCCCTTTGATTTATGGGGTAATGTGAATGAGCCGATTGTACTTTCCCCCCTTTTCCCTGGCGTACGGCCTCACCTGGGTAGCGGCGCTGGCGTCTGGCAGGGAACGCCGGCGCGAGCTATAAAACGCAAAAGCTCGGCTGAGAAGTGCGGTCCGGCTCGAACAGAAAAAAAACGTATTTCCAATTCCCCGCGCTTTATCTTCCCCCGTGGCATGTTTTTTTTTTTTTTTTTGCATTTTCCACGGTATTTGTCAGGCTGCCTCATTGGGGGTTCGTACTGGAACGCTGCTTTTCCTGGCCTATGCGGCGAGATCTCCCCTGACGCTGCTGCAGGCACGAGGTGTCGGAAACGGCTCGATTCAGGCTTCGCCTCGCTCATACCGATAAGAGTCCCAACAGATTTACAGAATCTCTGCAGCCAACTGGTGATAGATGATGATGGGGAGGGGAGGGGAGGGGAGGGGAGGGGGGGGGGGGGTTTGCGGGGGGGTTTGCCATGTCCTTGAGAGCTTTGTTTAGAAACCATTGGCTCCACTCTCCTCACCCCCCCCCCTCCCTGACTGCGTTTCCGTGCTCTTTTCAACATTATATTTGGACCGTCCGCTTGTCAAATTGTCTCCATCCCCTTCCCTCCTTCTTTCGTTTTATGCATTTGTCATTGAGAAGTGAGCGTGCAATAAGAATTAATAGATGCAGGTATTAGTTTTGTTTTTTTGCGCTGCTGGACGCCCTCCCAGCATTGTCCTCCAACTCAGCAAACACCTTGAAATAAATGACTACCATCTGTTAGAGCGCTTTGCTTTTTTCAATGTTACAACATCACTTCTTTGTCAATAGCAAAGGCAACTTCGCGTTCACACACACACACCACACACTGAAGCCAGCGTATAGATCTTATATAGACTGGCAAGGAGGAGATGGAACCGCAGGAGACTTTCTGACTGGGGGGAGGGAGGGTGGGGGGTGGAGACTGGGGTCACGGGTGCATGCATTTCCCCCCAAAAGGTTCTATTTGGTTTGTTTGCGTTGGGATTTGCATCTGCAAACAGACCCCTCACCCCTGAAACAACATTCTCATGCCCATTTAGCTGCATGGGTGTCAGGTTTGACACTGTGGCAAAAGTGGCGTCTGTTTGTTCACACAGTCGAGCACTTACTCTTGGTTTAGTGCTCTATAAACTGACATTAAGAACCCCTGGGCCTGCATCACTCTTACGACTAATTATAATCATTTAGACAGCACTTGTCTTGTGGCTGGCAGCATCCTATGGGGATACAGCAGCAGGCTCGATCAGAGAGAACCCCCCGCTTCCTCTCAAATCTAAAGTTGAGGTGCTCTTGAGCAAGGCACCAAAACCCCAACCGCTACAATGAAGCTGCAGTGGCTAATAGTAGCAGTGTAGGTGGATTATTTTGTGTAAATGTGGAAAGGGTCACATGCTCTGACAACTTTCTCCATGACAAATAAAGGTTAAAAGGGATAACCGATGGAAAGGTTTTGTATGTAGGCTACACAATATATCACTTACTATACACTATACTATACTATACTATACTATACTATACTATTATGGGGGAAACAGTTATGCACTTACAACACAGGGAGTTTCATAGGCTACACAGTAATAATGCAAGTCTACAATATTTTCCATATAGGTTAATGCACAGGTTAATGTCGTAGTAAAAGCTGTTAATTCAACAGTATCGAGATGATTGAAAGTCAGTGCACTGACTGCAGGCCTGTTTGGCGCTGTGACGGGCTGCGGGCTCACCTGTGGGCTTGGTGCTCTCGGTCGCGTTGGGCGCCGTCATGGCGATGCACACGTCGTCCTGGGGGAACTTGTCGCAGGTGAGCATCTCGGGCCAGGGGAAGCCGAAGGACTCCATGATGGGGGTGCAGCCGTCGCGCACCGCCTCGCACAGCCAGCGGCACGGGTAGATGGGCCGCTCCAGGCACACCGGCGCGAACAGCGAGCACAGGAAGACCTGCGTGCCCGGGTGGCAGCTCTTGTGCACCAGCGGCACCCAGCTGCCCGCCTGCTGCTTCACCTCGGCCATGGTCTCATGCTCCAGCAGGTTGGGCAGCAGCAT
This sequence comes from Poromitra crassiceps, assembly GCF_964638095.1. Classification (NCBI taxonomy): domain Eukaryota; kingdom Metazoa; phylum Chordata; class Actinopteri; order Beryciformes; family Melamphaidae; genus Poromitra; species Poromitra crassiceps. The sequence continues at coordinate 35,465,985 of NC_139631.1, forward strand.
CTGGTTGTAGCCCACGTTGTGGCAGAGGCGCAGGTCCTCCGGGATGTCCACGCACTGGGGTGGCTTGCCGTAGCTGCGCCCGCCGTTGTACATGTCCGACTTCCAGCTCAGGTACTCGTACTCGGACGCTCGGCATACTGACACCAGCGCCACTGTCACAGCCAGAGGGATCACTCCCCAAAGCGGTTCAGAAATGCACCTCATGTTTGGCTTGTTTGATTAAAAAACACAATAGAACGAAGGCAACCCACAGTGCAACTGAAAGAGAGGAATCAATACAATTGCTTCGCAGGAAAAGAGGGAAAATACAAATTGAGAAGAAAGTCCAGCTGATTAGTCTGCGTAAAATCGTATTAAGTTTGGGGCTTGGGTAAAGTCCACGGACGGTCGTTCTCCTGGCTGCAGGCTTTCCCCGTTGCGCTCTGGTGCGTGTGGCTCCTGCGAGAGTGAAAGCGCTGTGCTGCTGCGGAGCTGGGAAACAAGAGAGGTTGTAAAGTGCGCACCGGCCAATCGGAGCGCGTCTGCGCCTTTTGGCACTCCGCTGTCAGTCAAAGCGCTCAATTACCCAGTGCGTAAAAGGACGACAGCAGCCTCCCTACCCCCTCCATTAACTCCCTTCCTTTGTGAAAACAAAAATACTCAAATAAAAAAAGACGAAAAAAATCACCAAATGGCAAACAGTGCTGCACGCAAAGAAGTATTTTTGCGAGTAAATGACAGCTTGAGATTGTCACTCAAATTGTCACTTATGCAGAGCTTGTTATTTATTCCATTTTACAAAAGATTTGAATCCAGTTTGCAGGCCTGCTTTCACTCCAAAGTGGGGTCCGGGGAACACCAGGGGGTCCCCCAGCAAATTTCACTATCCTAAGGGAGCAAGTGGGCAATATTTGTTTAATTTTTTGTCCCATGTCATCAGTGACACCATTATTGACCAAAATCATCTTATCACATCACTGATGATGTCATAGGCATTGTGACATCATCAGTGATGTCATAGGCATTGTGACAGCATCAGTGACAGTGATGTCATCAGTGATGCAAAGTTGGGCAAATGTGCGCTGCACATGCCAATAGAGCAGGCGATTGTGCGCTGCCAATAGGGCAGGCGAGGCCACCCAGCAGCCGAGCTGCGTGTGGCGAGCCCGCGCAGCAGGCGAGCCTATTCTACATTCACAGTCAAGCACTTGTGATGTCACTTGAGAAATTGTGATGTCATCAGTGATGTCCATTCATGATGTCATCAGTGATGTCACGTGAAAAATATTGTGATGCATCAGTGATGATGTCATCATTGATGTCACTCGAGCAATTGTGATGTCATCAATGAGTGATGATGTCATCAGTGATTTCATAAATCCTTCCCTGCTGAGGTTATAAAACGGACGTCTTGGCTACCCCATGCCAGTGTAAAGAGGTTTTCGACACAAGACCTACGCTGCGGGTCAATACTTTCATATCTGAGATGGCTGCTCAGTTAAGGCAGTGTAGGCCTAAAACAGAGGTTGAAATTGAGAAAGACATCTGTCAAATTATGCTAGAGAGAAATCTTTTTTTATCAATTTTGTATGTTTTCAAACACAATTAGATAACAAAAACACAAGAGACCACAAACAGTACAATAAAATAAAAATCTATACATACACATACACAAGCAAACACAATAAAAGTATAACCCCCAACCCCCCCGCAGGGCCCAGCACCTACCCACAATGAAATTAGCTCACATACTACATTATGCTCTTTAGCAAAAATAATAAGAAAAAGCAGTCACCACCTAGCTAGCAATCATGGAGACGCCCATGGACCTCATGCACGGCCTCGACAAATGCCTCAGGGATAAATTCAACGCAGTAAAATCGTTCAATAGCAAAACAACAGGAGTACAAGGAACAGAGACTCCCAACACTACGGACATTATCCTGGCAACTTCTCTCCAAAATAAAGAAGCAGCCAAGCATTCCCAGACCATGTGAATAAAGGTACCAGGGGTTGACAGGGGACATAATGTGCAGTTAGAGCTTTGAGATAGTTTCATCTCAAATAATTTGCAAGGTAAACAAGACTTAATAAAACTGGATGATCTGGGTGTATGAGTTTATTCATTAGGGGCTCCAAGCATATAGGGCCAGCACCTTAGCAAATAATTTGAGGTTTCCTGAATGCTGATTCAGGAAAGAGAGAGGGCGATACATTTGCACAGTCATTTGGATCTTTGGCTTTTTTCAGGAGCAGAGTGATTATGGCGGTGTTGACATCTCTAGAGAAAGAGCCAATGTCTAATGCATAATTAATCATATTGAGAATCAAGAGGGCCAAGTTGAGGCCAGAAAGTTAATACAAATTCATGAGGAATCCCGTCAAAACCTGGAGATGCTAGGGAGAAATCTGAAGATTCTGGAGATCAAACACACAGTAGAGCTCAGCAAGGCAGACAGTGTGCGGGTCTCCACTGCTCTGATGCAGTCTGTGGAGAGAGGCCAAGCTGAGCTCAATGAGACCATTGAAGAGAAGCAGAAAACAACGGAGAAACAGGCTGAAGGCTTCATCAAAAAGCTGGAACAGGAAATCTTTGAGCTGCCGAAGAGAAGCTGAAGACCGCCTCCACCTCCTCCAAAGCGAGATGAACAAGCTGCTTGCTGAGGCTGATCTGAAGAGGGTCCAGCAGTAGTGAAGCAAATCCCTATCTCATCCTGTCTGATGATGAGAAACAAGTACATCATGGGAAGAAAAAGAAGAAGAATCTCCCACACAACACAGAGAGATTTTCTTGATTATATCTGTGTCTTAGGAAAGCAGGGCTTCTCTTCAGGAAGGTTTTACTACGAGGTTCAGGTTAAAGGGAAGACTGACTGGAATTTAGGAGTGGCCAGGGGGTCGATCAACATTCCCCTAGACTACATGGGACCACAGAATGGCTTCTGGACTATCTGGTTGAAGAATGGAAATGAGTACATAGCTGCTGCTGGCCTGGCCCTTCTGGCTGCCTGCCACTCTCTGAAAAGGAAGCCTCAGAAGGTGGGGGTGTTTGTGGATTATGAGGAGGGTCTGGTCTCCTTTAATGACGTAGATGCTGCAGCTCTTATCTATTAGCCTAATGATGGTGGTAAAAACTCCGCCCCTCTGATCATCTCTCCTGTCTATCACAGTGATTAGACCAATCACTAGATTTTCCCAGAGAGGATATTGTCATATAAGATAACACATTTACAAATTCAATGGGAATGTATATTCTTACATTCTGCTTTTGTTTATGTGATTTTGATTTTGAAGAATTGTAATAAAATTTTAATAAAATGAACTAAGCGGGTTAATGCAGACTTGTCTTGATGAATTTGTTCTTTCAAAGCTCTCGACTGAGAAAAGAATAATTAGACCCTCACCTGTTGGTGAAAAAAAGACCAGTAGTCTCCTGTCTCCATACTTTTATACGTTGTGGAAAAATAATTTAATGTTATCATGAAAGGGAAAAAAAGGCCCTTTTGGGCGCAAAAGTTGTCCATTTTAATATTCGCAGTGCGCAAATCTTTGCATCGTTATGTCTGAACAGTATGGAATTTGTTGTGTGTGTGTGTGTGTGTGTGTGTGTGTGTGTGTGTGTGTGTGTGTGTGTGTGTGTGTGTGTGTGTGTGTGTGTGTGTGTGTGAGTGTGTGAGAGAGAGAGAGAGAGAGAGAGCGTGCATGTCTACTGCAGCCTTTTCTCTTTCTCTCTGAGTTTTAACGCAAACCAGATGGACCGAGCTCCAGTCTGTCTGTCTGCCTGCCTGTCTGTCTCTCTGTCTGTCTCCCTGCCTGCCTGTCTGTCTGTCTGTCTGTCTGCCTGTCTGTCTGCCTGTATGTCTGTCTGTCTGCCTGTCTGCCTGTCTGCCTGTCTGCCTGTCTGTCTGTCTGTCTTTCTGCCTGTCTGTATGTCTGCCTGTCTGTCTGTCTGTCTGCCTGTCTGCCTGTCTGTCTTTCTGCCTGTCTGCCTGCCTGTCTGTCTGCCCGGTCTGTCTGCCTGCCTGCCTGCATGTCTGTCTGCCTGTCTGTTTGTCTGCCTGCCTGTCTGCCTGTCTGTCTGTCTGTCTGCCTGCCTGCCTGCCTGCCTGCCTGCCTGCCTGCCTGCCTGTCTGCCTGTCTGTCTGTCTGTCTGTCTGCCTGCCTGTCTGTCTGCCTGCCTGCCTGCCTGTCTGCCGAGCTAGCGAGCCCGCGTAGCGCGAGATTTCTAGTTATCTAAATTCACTCGAAGTTCCACTGTTGCCAGCATAGACATTTATATCTAGACATTATCTAACAACAAACATTTGGCCTGTTTGTGGCAGTCTTATCAAATGGGGATCGGTGGTCTGATGCAGATCTATTTGTGGCTCCTTGACATGAAAAACTTTGGGAAGCTCTGCTTTATTCAACCTAATTAAACCCCACAGGCTAAAGTCAATTTGCTCTGTCACAAGTCTCCATCCCCTCACAGCTTTGCCCCATTTCAATCATGATAAGGCCAAAGGTGTAAAATCCTTCTATTTAAATGTATATATCCACTTGCATTCCATTGTGTTGTTAATGGTGCTCACAGAGCAATGGAAAACAAAGTCCTTAATTTGATTTTAAGAAGTGTGGACTTAGCAAACAGATTTGTTTAGGAATAGCTTTGCTGAAGGTATTTGTCAAATTAATGCATTTTACAGCTGTCTCAGGGGCCACTCCTCACCTGTTTTCTGTCTCTCACGGTCTAACACTTTTTGAATTGAGGCCAAGAGAAAACATGCTGCAATGTAATCAGATGCATGTTGGCTCAATGTAATCAGATGCATGTTGGCTAATATGCATCTGATGATCTGATTACATTACATTACATTACATTACATTACATTACATTGATTACACTCAAATTGAAATTTGACTTGAATTCATGTTTTAACGAAACAAATATTGAGGATTTCTCTTCAATAAGAGACTTCCACAGCAGGGAAATATCCAAGAAAATACTAAACTTCCTAATGTTAACCAGGGCACTCGGACTCAAGACCGACTTTTGACGGTGTAACGGTCTTGAATCGGTCTCTGTAGTGAATATGACTCGGTCTTGAATCAGTCTCTGGAGTGAATATGACTCGGTCTTGAATCAGTCTCTGGAGTGAATATGACTCGGTCTTGAATCGGTCTTGTATAGAATTAACGTTAACAATCAGAAGGTGCAAAGAATACAAAGTTTGTGTCAGAGTGAGGTGTGACAAGGCGGGTGCAGGTCCCAGGAACGCATAGACACTGCTGAAAACACACACACACACACACACACACACACACACACACACACACACACACACTGGCCACATAGCTGTGGGGTTTACAGCCTGGAAGTTATTGGCCTCAATTTGCATGATATATATGATGTGAATAATTTAAAATTATTTTTGTGTATTCTGTACACACAAATGCCCACATCACCACCTAACTGTGGGGCCATCACCAGCATAGCCAGGAATTAATTTCTCACGAGGTCTAACATAAAACATACACAAGACAGTAATACTTCACAGTTCACAATAAAGAATCACACAAAGCTTTCTCAATTCCATTAATTTTGAAAGATTGGCACGGTGGCCCAATAAACCCAGTTGGTCGTCAAAACATGCTAATGTTGTTGAAATGTCTTTAGAAACCTCCCTTCTGTTTTAGGTCATAAACAAAAATATGCTATTTTCCTGTGCTGCAGGAGCATCATACTCTAGATGTAGCTGAATTTTAGCTGTCTTAGGGCAGTGGTGGCCCAACGGTTAGAGAAGCGAGCTTCAGGAAGGTCGGCGGTTCAATCCCCGGGACTGGCAGGATGAATCAGGGTGGGGGAAGTGAAAAAAGGCAGTGCTTGCCCCTCCCTCATTACCATCACTGAGGTGCCCTTGAGCAAGGCCCTTAACCCCAACTGATCAGTGGCCAACAGATCAGACTGTGATTGTACTGGTCAGCTTCCAGGTGTGTGTGTGTGTGTGTGTGTGTGTGTGTGTGTGTGTGTGTGTGTGTGTGTGTGTGTGTGTGTGTGTGTGTGTGTGTGTGTGTGTGTGTGTGTGTGTGTGTGTGTGTGTGTGTGTGTGTGTGTGTGTGTGTGTGTGTGTGTGTGTGTGTGTGTGTGTGTGTGTGTGTGTGTGAGACTGACAGTCCTCCTGGGTGAAGGAACAACAGCTCGTCTAGCAGCTAAATAATGTATCTGTCTGCCACTGCCCGATGCACTCACAACCACGATAACATTTGAAAAACTATATGGTAAAAAGTAATCGTATTAAATTGTACACAAATGTATTTTACTGTATTGTATAGCAATCAAATAATGGACTGCATCCGTATAATATAGAGCCTGCATATGACACCTGTATTTAATATGCAATGTGAATTTCCTGCAAACTGAAACTGCTTTGGCAACAACATGTTTTTGTTCATGTCAATAAAGCTATTTGAGTTGGGGGGAGGGGGGGAGGGGTTAAAGTGGAGAAATATGTCAGAGACGGCTCTAAATCATTTAGAAGAACTATAATCAGATGAGAAGATGGAGACGATGTGAGATGTGTAAAAGTCTGTCTCTCCACAGTGAAGCCATTGACTAAGAGCTTTTTCCGAGCAGTTTGCATGCCAGAGACGTGATGCGTGCTGAGGAGGAGAGAGAGCCAACCCGAATTCTCCAAAGTATTTTTCGAGATGGCACGTCGACGGTGAACATCTTATTTAAACGCCGATGTCTTAATAAGGGGGTGTCTGTGTTTGCAGAGATGCTCCCAAAGAGCGCTTTATGGGATGATGGCATCCCACAACAGTTTGTGCAATAGACGCGTTGCTAAAGCAAACGCAACATTTAGGAGACAGGAGGGGGGTTTTCTGTCTCTCTCAGACCTGGCTTTGCTCACATGCACGGGGAAGGCTCCTGTCACAGTGATAGGCCCGCTGAAAACCACCGGTCGTGTGGGATGTTGTGCAGAAACAAGCCGGAGCCTCCCCCACACAGACACCGAGACGTGCGCCTCGTCGAAAGGTTTGCATTTCATTTCCGTGTGATTGTACCACCCAGGAATGAGACGATCTGTGCAGCATAATAAAGAACAAAAGAGGCCTTTTTTGCGAAACATAATTTCAGAAATGGGCGCGTGGGCGATGCCACCACACTCAACATGCAGACATGTAAGCACACTTTCCAAACGTTGGTGCTTTCGGCTGCATGTGTCTAACAATAGGGAGACTAAATATTTGGACTTTCAGGGCCCCGGGAACATGGACTTTCCCGAACACCGGCGATCCATCTATATTCAACAGTGTTTGAATTCAGATACTTCTTCATGTACGTGCGCCTGCATGGCCATGAAAGGACATTTTGGCCCTGGCAGAACGAACATGTATGTCGCTGAGCATCTGTCATCGGTGAGCGTTGGCTAAACACTGGATCTGCTCAAGACCACGACGTCAGCAGGAGACTGACAAGGTGTGTGTGTGTGTGTGTGTGTGTGTGTGTGTGTGTGTGTGTGTGCATGAGGAATGGTGTGTGCGAAAAAGGCTCTCTTCTAAACGATGGGGCAGAGACAAAAAAATGGTGTTTAAGAATAAAAATGTTTAGGAATAACAAGCGTACCTGCTTTTTGTCAGGTAGCACTTAACACTGAGGTCTGAGGGAGGGTCGCGTAGACCCAGGTCCCAGCAGGCGTCAAGCTGCCTTACCTTTCTTTGGCCATGGAAGAAATAGAATAGAGCTCAACAGTCACGTGACATCTCTTGCCCCGGAAGTGAGTTTCCCATTCATTTTCTCCATAGACATTAATTTAAAAAAAAACGTATATAACGAGTTTTAAGGCTGGAACCAAGCCGCCCCGTGACCTACTGAATCGTAAGTGACCATAAATCATTTCACTTGGAGCAAAAAAAAAAAAAAAAAAGAGGGGGGAAAAATCGATAAAAATTTGTTTCCCCGATGTTATTTTTTATTTTTGCTCCCACTGAAATATTTTATGGCCACTCACATTTCAGTAGGTCACGGGTTGGCTTGGTTCCAGCCTTAAAACTCATATAAGAATTTTTCGAAATGACTATGGAGAAAATTAATGGGAAACTCACTTCCGGGGCAAGAGATGTCAAATGCCTGTTATTTTTTATATACATATCAAAATGATGAAACATTATGAATGGCAATACCAAAGCAGCCTTTGGCCCCGCCCACAATAGGCCAGATAGAGTGACCCATCAAAAATGATTGATACACTTTCTCATTAGGAAGTCAACTCTCTGTGGGCACGGTGGCCCCCCACCACTGAAAAACATGCTACGAAGATTGTCGCTGAGGAAGTTGCCCCCCGGGTGATGTGAGGAAAAAGCTGCCCACCGCTCCTGACCTGCCCAATGAGGAGGGTGAGCGAGGATGGGAGAAAAGTGGGGAAGAGATTTTGAGTGCGTGTGCAAGCCGCTGTGCATGTGTGTGTGTGTGTGTGCAAGCCACCGTGCATGTTTGTGTGTGCGTGTGCAAGCCGCCGTGCACGTGTGTGTGTGTGTGTGTCCAAGCCGCCGTGCACGTGTGTGTGTGTGTGTGTGTGTGTGTGTGCGTGTGTGTGTGTATGTGTGTGCAAGCCACCGTGCACGTGTGTGTGTGTGCAAGCCGCCGTGCACATGTGTGTGTGTGTGTGTGTGTGCAAGCCGCCGTGCACGTGTGTGTGTGTGTGTGTGTGTGTGTGTGTGTGTGTGTGCAAGCCGCCGTGCACGTGTGTGTGTGTGTGTGTGTGTATGTATGTGTGTGTGTGTGTGTGTGTGTGTGTGTGTGTGTGTGTGTGTGCAAGCCGCCGTGCACATGTGTGTGTGCATGCCTTTGTAAAGATGGTCGTTTGTGACTAATGAAGACGGTTTGCAGTGAAGCGGTGAAATGCAGGTTTGATCCCCAACTTGAACTCATGCTCTTGTCCAGACTGGTCCAAATGTCAAGAAAGAAGAGTTTCAGCATCAAACTGAGCCCTGCAGACATGCTGTTTCACAGTGGTGCTGTTGTAAAACGTTTATGATGCACGGGTATTCTGCCCAAAAACCAGTGCCCCTTATATTCCTATACCTATACAGCCACACAAAAAACCCATAGCTGTTGAACTCCAAATCAAAGCAAACGTGACTCCGGCACCTCAAGGGAGTTTTGCCAGACGCTGGAGCCGTACTGCGCGGCTTGCCTGTGATGACCAGACGGTGGAGCCGTACTGCGCGGCTTGCCTGTGATGACTTGTCTGGGAATTCTGGGATGCACTGCCCTCGCCATGACTAATGCAGGCAATTTGTGACATTTAGATGCAGAAGAGGAGGAGAAAGTAAGAGAGGTGGGGGGGTGGGGTGGGGGAGTTGGAAAAAAAACACTCTGCGCACTTACTTTTAGCTTAATGATGCTTCTGTGCTCCTGAAGACTGGAGCCAAAATACCTCTGGCATAACTCATACCTCATGCTCGGGCTGCACGCTTACTGCTCAGCGGCATGACTCATACCTCATATTCAGGCTGCAGGCTTACTGCTCAGCGGCATAAAGGTGCGTTCACACCGAGAAATTAATTTTTCGCTCTGTCGCTCAAGTCAACCCTTTGGAATCGCTCTGTCGCTCTGTTTAAATCGCTCATCAACAGGCACACGAAATGAACGGACATGTGGGGGATATAACGTTACGCAATGTCATGATATTTGTCCACTACGAGCCACCGTCATTGTTTACAAGCTAAAGCCTATCAGCGTGCTCCTAATGCGAGCTACATAACCGGTAGGACAGACTTCACTTCATGTCAGCTGTCAGGCTGTCAATGTGGTTTGTTGCCACACAATAAACCAGCGGTTTGTTCCAAGCCAGTGTGATCCTTGACTCGCTCTCACACGGCAGCCAATCAGCGTTGAGCGGCGAGCGACTGATGCCAGCGTATTTTCGCTCGAGTTGGGATATTTCATCTCGAGCGACGAGCGAATTTTCTCCCTATCGCTCTGTCTCTGCCGCTCGGACGCCCAGCGATTTTTCTCCCAGGCGAATATACGCTCAATCGCTCGTTTGCATTGACTTTGTATGTAAACTCGACGCCAGTGAAAAACTTTAATAGGTCGGTGTGAACGCACCTTAACTCATACCTCATGCTCGGGCTGCAGGCTTACTGCTCAGCGGCATAACTCATACCTCATATTCAGGCTGCAGGCTTACTGCTCAGCGGCATAACTCACACCTCATGCTCGGGCTGCAGGCTTACTGCTCAGCGGCATAACTCACACCTCATGCTCGGGCTGCAGGCTTACTGCTCAGCGGCATAACTCACACCTCATGCTCGGGCTGCAGGCTTACTGCTCAGCGGCATAACTCATACCTCATATTCAGGCTGCAGGCTTACTGCTCAGCGGCATAACTCACACCTCATGCTCGGGCTGCAGGCTTACTGCTCAGCGGCATAACTCACACCTCATGCTCGGGCTGCAGGCTTACTGCTTAGCGGCATAACTCACACCTCATGCTCGGGCTGCAGGCTTACTGCTCAGCGGCATAACTCACACCTCATGCTCAGGCTGCAGGCTTACTGCTCACCGGCATAACTCACACCTCATGCTCAGGCTGCAGGCTTACTGCTCAGCGGCATAACTCATACCTCATGCTCAGGCTGCAGGCTTACTGCTCAGCGGCATAACTCACACCTCATGCTCGAGCTACAGGCTTACTGCTCAGCGGCATAACTCACACCTCATGCTCGAGCTGCAGGCTTACTGCTCAGCGGCATAACTCACACCTCATGCTCAGGCTGCAGGCTTACTGCTCAGCGGCATAACTCACACCTCATGCTCGAGCTGCAGGCTTACTGCTCAGCGGCATGACTCATACCTCATGCTCGGGGTGCAGGCTTACTGCTCAGTGGCATAACTCATACCTCATATTCAGGTTGCAGGCTTACTGCTCAGCGGCATAACTCATACCTCATGCTCGGGCTGCAGGCTTACTGCTCAGTGGCATAACTCATACCTCATGCTCGGGCTACAGGCTTACTGCTCAGCGGCATAACTCACACCTCATGCTTGGGCTGCAGGCTTACTGCTCAGCGGGGCGGGGGCTTGCTGCTGCTTATCTGGGCCACGTAGAGCCAGATGATATAATAATCCAACATTATGGGAAACGGTCATTTTAGAAGTAAAAACATACCAGGAAGTCTGATGACTGCACACAGCGCATGCGCCTCGGGCAAACACGGAAGTAATTTTGGTTCCGCCACATTAGTTCTGGCTATGGATTTGTCGTGTGATTGTTTCTGGTGCTGTTGGAATGTGTATTTTGGGTGATTGAACAAGGTAGGCAGCTGTACCCTATACTGCCATTGTAGTAAGTTCACTAGCAGGAGGGGCGCAAGGCACTTTCTAATGTACGCGCAGGGAAGAGAAAGGCATCTACACTCTAGTTTTAATATCGGGAATATGGCAAATATGCGAATCTCCCAAAATGCTGCCGTATCCCTTTAAGTTAAAGGAACCCAAAAAAGGTAATGAAAATTCAGTCAGAAAAGCAGCCACCATTGACTTCACAGTTGGGCTGTACTGAAGTCAATAGGGACTCGAGCTGTGGGCAACACCCTGATTCATAGTAGATGAGCCTGACCCTGATTCATAGTACAGCAGCCTGACCCTGATTCATAGTACATGAGCCTGACCCTGATTCATAGTAGATGAGCCTGACCCTGATTCTTAGTAGATGAGCCTGACCCTGATTCATAGTACATGAGCCTGACCCTGATTCATAGTAGATGAGCCTGACCCTGATTCATAGTAGATGAGCCTGACCCTGACTCATAGTACATGAGCCTGACCCTGATTCATAGTAGATGAGCCTGACCCTGATTCATAGCAGATGAGCCTGACCCTGATTCATAGTAGATGAGCCTGACCCTGATTCATAGTACATGAGCCTGACCCTGATTCATAGTAGATGAGCCTGACCCTGATTCATAGTAGATGAGCCTGACCCTGACTCATAGTACATGAGCCTGACCCTGATTCATAGTAGATGAGCCTGACCCTGATTCATAGTAGATGAGCCTGACCCTGATTCATAGTACAGCAGCCTGAGCCTGATTTATAGTAGATGAGCCTGACCCTGATTCATAGTAGATGAGCCTGACCCTGATTCATAGTAGATGAGCCTGACCCTGATTCATAGTACATGAGCCTGACCCTGATTCATAGTAGATGAGCCTGACCCTGATTCATAGTAGATGAGCCTGACCCTGACTCATAGTACATGAGCCTGACCCTGATTCATAGTAGATGAGCCTGACCCTGATTCATAGTACATGAGCCTGAGCCTGATTCATAGTAGATGAGCCTGACCCTGATTCATAGTACATGAGCCTGACCCTGATTCATACTAGATGAGCCTGACCCTGATTCATAGTAGATGAGCCTGACCCTGATTCATAGTACATGAGCCTGACCCTGATTCATAGTAGATGAGCCTGACCCTGATTCATAGTACATGAGCCTGAGCCTGATTCATAGTAGATGAGCCTGACCCTGATTCATAGTACATGAGCCTGACCCTGATTCATAGTAGATGAGCCTGACCCTGATTCATAGTAGATGAGCCTGACCCTGACTCACATGAGCCTGACCCTGATTCATAGTAGATGAGCCTGACCCTGATTCATAGTAGATGAGCCTGACCCTGATTCATAGTACATGAGCCTGACCCTGATTCATAGTAGATGAGCCTGACCCTGATTCATAGTACATGAGCCTGAGCCTGATTCATAGTAGATGAGCCTGACCCTGATTCATAGTAGATGAGCCTGACCCTGATTCATAGTAGATGAGCCTGACCCTGATTCATAGTACAGCAGCCTGAGCCTGATTCATAGTAGATGAGCCTGACCCTGATTCATGGTACATGAGCCTGAGCCTGATTCATAGTAGATGAGCCTGACCCTGATTCATAGTAGATGAGCCTGACCCTGATTCATAGTACATGAGCCTGACCCTGATTCATAGTAGATGAGCCTGACCCTGATTCATAGTACATGAGCCTGACCCTGATTCATAGTAGATGAGCCTGACCCTGATTCATAGTACAGCAGCCTGAGCTTGATTCATAGTAGATGAGCCTGACCCTGATTCATAGCAGATGAGCCTGACCCTGATTCATAGCAGATGAGCCTGACCCTGATTCATAGCAGATGAGCCTGACCCTGATTCATGGTAGATGAGCGTGACCCCGATTCATAGTACATGAGCCTGACGCTGATTCATAGTAGATGAGCCTGACCCTGATTCATAGCAGATGAGCCTGACCCTGATTCATAGCAGATGAGCCTGACCCTGATTCATGGTAGATGAGCGTGACCCCGATTCATAGTAGATGAGCCTGACCCTGATTCATAGTACATGAGCCTGACCCTGGGAGCCATAATGCACAACATGGAATTACTTGCCACTAAAACCAGACACCGCTCCAGATCTTAAGCTCTCTTCGCCCGGCATCTGTCGGCCAGCCAGAAATGACAGATTGATTTGCGCCGAGGAGAAAAATACACAACAAAACAACACAAGTTTTGCCCTTCCTCTCTCAGGATCTAACCAAAGAAGTGACTGGAAATCCCACTATGGTATACACACACATGTCATACATTACATACACCGGGATCAGTACGCATTGCTTATTTGCAATGCTGCAAACCCGCACAAGGCCATCTCCGCTTCGCTTTATCAAGTGTCAGTTGGCAGTACTGTATATGTTTTATCAAGTGTCAGTTGGCAGTAATGTATATTTTGTTTTATCAAGCGTCAGTTGGCAGTATTATGTTGCAGATGTCTTGTGGATCCCTCCTTCTTTTTTCCACCCGGCCTTCGTCTTCAGGGGGTGATGACAGCGTCCAGAGATGGGGACTTGGACTTGGACTGAAGTCACAGTTAAGCACACACACAAAGTGACTTGAGACTTGACTTTAGACTCATCCTCAAAAGACTTGAGACTCGACTCCAACTCAAGATTTGGAACTTGTGAAACTTATGTTTTTTTTTTTGTGCATCAACATTAAGGAAATGTCTGCTAATAATAATGTCAACTAATCAATGCTGATACCATAACGCTAATAAAGGAGTGATGATAATGCAGTACATGCTTTGAATTCCTTAGTTTTAGCTATGCAGTGTTCTAAGCAGACCAGATGGCATGCAGCACATGATTAGAACACTCATCCATAAGAGACTTGACTTGGACTATAGCTCAAAGACTTCAGACTTGACTTGGACTTGCGGGAAAAAAAAGACTTGTGACGCATGTCAGCGCCTCGATCGTGTTGCACATGTGCGCTCTCCGACACGCACGGCCCAAAACCGCCGAAACTCGTCACGACAAAGACGTGCGAAAAATGATCTCCGGAGAGTCATAAAAAGTTCCCTCGTTATCAAGAAGACATCACAGTGGAGGATGTGTCGTGCTATGACTGTGTGTGTGGTTAGGGAGGGGGGGTGGGGGGCGGGTGGAGGGGGGGGGGGGTGTAGTGAAGAAAATCATACTCGCATCCCATCTGCACGTAATTAC
>NC_139631.1:35490509-35556082 GCF_964638095.1 Poromitra crassiceps
GCAAGCAAAATTACGTCATGATAACGTTGTGATGACGTCTTTCAGTGACGTCCAGGACGTGGCCAAATCACAGCCGGTTCGGGGATGATTTAGACGTCTACGCGGGAACGTCAAGCTGACGTCGAAATATGACCATTACCATGAATGGGCATGTTCAGTTATTCTGCTATGTACACAGTGTATATTCAGCAGCTTTATACATAAAGCTATAATTATGTCCAGATTAACAATTTATGCTACATTTTCAAAAAATATAATACTGCCCTGTGTGGGATTTGAACTCGAGATCTACAAAGACGGCTATTCTACCACTACGCTATCTTTTCGCTGAAATAATCTGCTGTACGTTGGAGTAATATAGCCTGCCGTTTCAAAACATGGACCCCTTGTTCTTTTTATACCGGTATAACATCCATGGAGTTTGGACAGTTTTAATACAAACGAATGCTAATTTAATTCAAACCTTAATCTCGAAGAATCATTGAGGGTTCCCTCAAAATTGACAACTGTCACCACCAGCCTATAACGTTTGTTTACCCAGTGCTGCTGCACATGCAGGCTATACGAGACACGAATATAGCCCATACCGTAGGATTATGGCAGAAACTTGTTTTATATTTAAAACGTTGGTGTCAAGTCTTTGTGGATCGGACATCACAGCGTAACCGTCTACAATCTGTGTAAGAAGAACCCCGAAACACATTGCAGACAATTGCAGGATTCCCCCGCAATTCATCTCCTCGTAGTCCCACCTCCACGAATAAACAGTTTGTTAATCAGCGCAGATTGTCCACATGCAAGTGCTGATCACTCGGATTTTGGATAAATAAATAGCCCAGGCTGAGAAATACGTGATTGATTGGAACCATTTAGTTATCCTCATGGATATTTCAGTGGTGATGGTGAGTGAAATTAGTTGGATAGTGATTATACAGTGATGATCTGGGCCAGATCTGACTCGTCGTGATATGACTTGAGCTGGCCCCGATTGGGCTCTCTCGATTCGTCCGGGTCCGTCCGTGCTTGCTGGGTTAGGTGTGGTATATAATAAGCATATATCACGGTCTGAAGTGATCTATTGCTTTTATAAAACGGTTAGCAAGTACGCCAATATGGAATTATACTAAACAACTCCGATTTAAATCACTTAAATCACTGTGTGTATATATATATATATATATATATATATATATATATATATATATATATATATATATATATATATATAATATATATATATATATATATATATATATATATATATATATATATATATATATATCAGGGGCGTATCTACGGGTGGGCCTGGGTAGGCACAGGCCCACCCACTTCTTGCCCTGGCCCACCCAATTTTTTTTTTCCCTTTTTTTTAATTGGTTGTTTTCTAGAGGCAAACTTGCTGCTGCCTTGCTAGCCAATGGTTTTGTAGCTTAAAAACGCAGGGCACATCATCTCCAGAGTCTAATGCATGACAACTTCATGACATCTAGGAATTTTGCACGCGTTCCGTGCAAAATTTCGTCATGCAATTGCCCCACCAATTTTGGCCACCCAATTTTATCCAGGCCCACCCATAATTGAATTTCTGCCTACGCCCCTGATATATATATATATATATATATATATATATATATATATATATATATATATATATATATATATATATATATACTGGATTGTGCGGTCAACTTCGTATGGACTTGTTCCTGTAAAGACTGTTTTTATGGTATTTTGATCCTGCTTGCTGTGACCAGCACCTCCCTACTTGGATTGTGCACGAGTACTTTTCCCTTGATATATATATATATATATATATATATATATATATATATATATATATATATACACAGCCTCTATATATATATATACAGCCTATATATATCATCGTCTTCATGTTGAAGGCTGTATAGTCTTCATGTTGAAGGCTGTATTGCTCAAAACATACTCCCTGAGATTGCTTCATTTCTCGAGCGTGTTGGCTGTTTTAGTTTACACATGAAACTCCCACATCTTGTCTCTTTTAATCCACCCTTCTGCCTCGTTACCTTCCACACGGTTTGGATTGGAGTGATGTTGTTTTAAATGCCAGTTAAAGAGAGGGTATGATAAACACGTGAATTTGTATTGCAGATCAAAAGACGCGTTTGATGTGAAAATACTGTTGATGTTGTCAGCCGTTAGCTAGTATATTTTTCTTTTATGATTAACCGTGTTAGTTTTGCAAGAGGAGAGATCTTCTCTGTTGTGGCCTCGGATAAGTATTTTGCCATTCAGCCTTTATGTACAACATCTGTGTGTATCTAACCAATCAACACCACATTATTCTCTCTCTTCTCTCTTCCTTGAGATCCCTGTGCCAAGCTGTCATTTCTGCCTCTTCTCTCTCAGTTCAGCAGCGTGATATTCCAACTGTAGGATGGATTAAGAGATTAGCTTAAGGCAAACTCATCTACCGTAGATTGTGAGCAAGCAATCAAATCAAGTCTTCCCACCATCATGTTTCAAATTGTTACGGGTGAGTTCAGCAATAAGGTTATTACCGCTCTTTTCCAGTCTCTCCGTTGATAGAAATTCCATTTCCTATGGAAAATGACTGAAGCCACAATGTATTCAAAACCGAACCAAAATCCAGCTAAGATCCCTGTGATCTGTTGAGTTGGATTGCGTTAAAAACTCATTTTAACCTTTTTTTTCTCTATCTTTGGCTGTGATTCGGTCGTACTGTATGTATCACAGCCGTGCTGATATCCACTAACAACAGCACAACTTCGTGTGTGATCTATCCAACAGTTGTCAAAGTTATGCAATAAAGTTATGTAATAATAATTTGAGACAACAGATTATTTGTGTCTATTATTTGTCTCTGCTAAAAAAAAATAGGTTCCCTCAGGATTGCACTCAAACGCTACTAGTGTTGCCAAACAACAAGGAAACTGTTTCCCGACTGCGAGCTAACTAAGTTATTAGCTACTTTTAGGTTAGCACAGATTATTTCATTGCATGTTCATAATTAAGATCCATAATCGCTGATTCGCTGTTGCTGCAGCAACCTAATTAGCAGCCTAATTAGAACAGCTGTGAAGCAGAGTGATATGCGATAGGTCCCCGTGCTGTTATACTTAATATCACTCATTGATATTCAATTGAATTGAATTGAATTAAATTCCCAACTGTAATTATGTGTTTTGACTGACTGTGTATGATCATGATTCTGAATTGATTCACACACTAAATTGACTGCATTTATATAGTGCTTTTATCCCAAGCGCTTTACAAAAAAACATGCGCCAGAGGCCACTTACTGGTGTACCAGTTGATATTTTTTTCATAAGGTCATTTTATTGCTGAGTTTCTGTAACTATGACTATGCATACTTTAGCATGTAAGGCTATAAGCAAAATCAATCAATCAATCAATCAATCAATCAATCAATCAAGCCCATTCTATCTGTCTAACAAATTTCAAAACTGCTGTTATCTTTTTACTTTGATGCTTGGACTGCAGAAATCATTTTTCTGAACAACAAGCAAAACAAATACAAAACCAAACAAACATGCGGTCAGAAAAAGTAGCGGTCCAAATGCATATTGGTCCAAAAGTTTTGTGCCCGCTGGTTTTGTGAAGGAACGTTTTGGTCATTGGAACTGTGAAGGAATGCCCAGCTATAAAGATTTCTGCTTGTTAAGTTGGACATTTGGGTACATAGGTCTTAAGTGAGCAGTGGAGTTATGTGGGTTATAAGCACTCTCACACACAAGGCTATAAAGCTGTCTGGATTTAACGGGATGATTAATGCCTCTCAGACTGCTGAGCGAAATATGAGGTAATCTGACTCCCCAATCCCAGTCAAAACATGCCCAATATGAGGGCAACCCACATCCTGCTGGGACCAATGGGGAGCTTTCGCCATTCTGCATCTTTAGCTTGTATTTTGTCTCACAAAATACAAGCTAAGATAAGTAAGATTTGCATTTTAGATATACTCGGAAATTTACAACCCTATTAGCATGCACAGAACAAAATCTGAATATGTCCAAAGGTTGCCAGTATAGTATAGAGTGTTGGGGTAACTCATTACAAAAGTAATATATTACATGTAATATGTTACATTTAGCAGTAACTTAGTAATATAACTTATTACCAATAGGATTTCAGTAATATTATACAGTTACTTTGTCAAGTAACACAAGTTGCAAATTGAGTAACTTCTTTTTTAATCAAAGCACATATTTAAATAAAGATACAATCATTTCCTAATCAAATTGTGTGTTTTTATGCAAATAACCACTGAGAATAACAAAGGAAAAAGGATAATAACATTTTGAATTTTGGAGGGTTTACACTGACTTTAAGATGGTTGAAATTATTTTTCCAGGGTTCCAGGGTTCCAGGGTGGCGATGTCATTCTGCTACTGCTGTTATTTTGGTGAAAATAATGCAAAAGTAGTGCAATAAGTAACGAGTTACTCTACACAGACAGCAATATTGTAAAGTAACTGATTACTCTCAAATGAAAGTAACTAGTAATATGTAGTATATTACATTTTGAAAGTAACTTGGCCCAACACTGATAGTATATCAGGACTGCGTGGATTAGGCCTGGATGATGCAGTGCAACAGGGTGGCTGAGGAGGAGGGGAGGAGTGGATCGGCACCTACAGGAAACGGTGACTTAAGCAAGGGACTTAACAAACTGATAAAAGACACCTTAAACAGGATATTAAACAGCTAATAAACATTTAGAGGCATATATGTTTCCCTTTAAGTGCTTAGTCAGGCATCTTGAGGAGAGCGATTGTGTGAAGTTTCACGGGCTGTTGAACGCACACTGTCGACCACATTTGATGCACCGACTCATGATGGAGGTGAGGTGATAATAACGTTGCGTCATTACGTCGGTAATTTGGGGTGGCGTGGAACCCTGAGTGGCACGCTCTACACATAAACCATGTGCGACTTCAATGGCATAAGTGCAGGCACATTCCTGCATGTGACAATTTCTAAATTCGCGAATTCACTCGCCGGCGCCGCATTGAAAAACGTGTCAGGTTAAATGGGTAACCGTTTGGCTTCATTTAAGGTGCTGTAGGTCAGAGGTTCTCAAATGTCTTTCAGCCAAGGACCCCTTACAAGATAGAAAATATACCGGGGACCCCCTCATTCTGATTTGTGATTTTGGGCTAAGCTTAATTGTTTCCACGGTTAAGTGCTTGACTTTTAATTTGATAGGTTTGTTATTAGAATGTAATCCATGAACCATTTTAGATTTAAAGCATAAACTATTTTCGTTGAACTATGAAGATTTTGCAATATATATATATATATATATATATATATATATATATATATATATATATATATATATATTTTTTTTATTACATTACATTTTATTCATTTAGTCATTTAGCAGACGCTTTTGTTTTGTCCAAAGCGACTTACAATATCACAATTTGTTCACCATACAGAAAACCACTATGCAACACAATCAATGACAGCCAAGATATTTTGATAGACTAGCACCATGTAGGAAGTAGTTTGAGAAGGAATAAGTAACATGTAGCATTTTTTTTTTTTTTTTTTAACCTGAAAACTTTTCGCAGACCCCCTGTCCGCAGACCCCCATTTGAGAACCACTGCTGTAGGTTATCTTAATGCCTTTAAAGGAACAAGCTGGTTGAAAATGGGCAGAGTGTTCCTTTAATGACCTGCTCAACTGCAGGCATCGGACGCCAGGCATTGCCATCAGCCATCAAAGGAATGATTCCTTTACCAGCACAGAAATATGCTCCACTGCTGGCGTAGCATTGCGTCCGATGACGGCTGTGTCCAAGCGAAGAAGAAAAAAACTGCAAAGTTCAATTCTCCATGGCTGTGGCACACGTTCTCCCACATTGGAATAAGTTGAACTCATTGTTTTTGGTGACTCCATTCAAAAGTTAACGCGCTGTGTGGAGCACGGAGAACCTCAATGCTGCAATGCAAGCTGGAGCTCAAGCGTATAGGTGGCTTTCACACCAACATCGACGTTTGGTGTGGACGGTACAAACTTCTGGACTTAGGAGTCCAAAAATCGGTGGTCTGGGTCCTCTTCGGTGGTGCAGATCATTTCTCCTGCGAAAATAACTTTGATAAAGTCTGAACCATATAGAGGAAATTACAATATGTGCGCAATGTTTTGTTGGATCACGGTGGGTTGTATTTAGCCAAATTACAGGAAAGAGGAAAGAGTTTATGACCCGCTTGGTCGGTATTGTGATCACCTAGCCAGCCCTTGCAAGCTAGCTGCTGCTATACCTTTCAATCTGCAAGTTGCTAGCTATGCTAACTAGCTGCTGTGAAGCAGCTAGCAGGTGTAGTTTGGTTGAAAGAAAGTAGTTACATGAAACTGCTAACCAGATCATGATTTTTGGAAAGAGACATTGGATAGAGACATTGCTGTTGAGTTTTTCCAAATGTGTACCAGTTATCTAATATATATATAATAATATAATATAATTTATAAAACGGCTCTCTCAAATCAAGCAATCTGATTGGTTCACAGCCATTGTATAAATCCAGTAACCCACTCCAATAACCCATGGCCATGGGTTATTGAGTTGCCATGGCAACTCTCTTACTAAAAGGCTTTGGTTACCTCAAATGACAATGTAGAAAAAACAAATGGCGGAGACAGCTGTCAGATCCTTGTGAATCGATCTTCGCTTATAACTTTACTAATACTTCGCAGAAAATTATGTTTTGTACAAGAATAGACGCGGGCTAATGTCTTCTTTGCAAAAAAAGGCTGTTAACCCCGCATTTAACCCCGCATTTAACGCCGTAACGTTAGTTGGTGTCGGGCTTTGCAGAAAATACGGCTGGCACGGATCAGAAAACCCACGGATCGGATCGCGTGACGGATTTTGAGCCACGGATCACGGATTTTTCGGATCAGCAAAAAAATATATATATCAGATTTTTTCTCTCAAAATTAGATTTTCGATTAGATTTTTTTAATACTTTTATAATTCTCTAAACATTTGTTGCCCTGCACAGCTCAAAAAATATTTTTTTCTCATAAGTGACACAATGTATGCTTTTACTCTGAAGGCAGAACGACCCAACTTCCTGTTTTAGGTGGCACTGCTATGCCTAACTTCGTGGCTGTTGCTTGCACCAGTCACATGACACGGGTACAGACCTACAGACCAGCCCGCAGGTCAGTCTGGAAATATAACGTTGATGCTACGTTAAGCTACTCAGTGGCCCCACGTGTTGTTTTGTTGTTATGTGTCCTAAGGCAACATTTCACCGTCCGGTGATAATGTGTTTGTGAAACATGTGCGCGTGTGTGTGTGTGTGTGTGTGTGTGTGTTGTGGCTCTCGTTAATATCTTGTGCAGCCCGCAACACGCTGATCGCATTCCTGTGCTTTTTCAGAGGTGTTGAAATAAGTTTGTGTGACGCTGTCTTTACTTTAGTAGCCACTAGCCACAGCCTTCAGACATACTTTACAGCAGCGACAAGGGATGAGGAAGCTCACTTGTGCTTGCCATGATTATGCCTGTCTGTGTCTGGCTGCGCTGGGCGTTCGCATACACTAACGTTAAACGTTAAATGAAACGAAAGGGGGGGGGGGGGGGGTCCGCGGACCATTGACGTTCCGAACCGCGTTCCGAACCGTGGGGGCTGATCCGTACGGGTCACGGATTATCCGTGATCCGTGCCAGCCCTAGCAGAAAAGCTCTCAGCTTCTCAGCAAGCGCTGAGAATGCATCGCTGCGCTCGAGCTGCGTGTCGGGCTTTCCAGAAAGCTCTCAGCTTCTCAGCAAGCGCCAGGATTGGCCAATGTCAACTTCAGTCTCCAGAACGATCCAATCAAATCACCCGCACGTTCTTGCGGTCCCGCCTTACAGTAGTGTTTCAACTGACTCTATCAGAATGACATGCCAGTCGGACTTATAGTATTATTATTATTATTATTATTATATTATCATACTTGGAAACCGTTTTATAAAAGCAATATAGCACTCGAGCAGCGTGTGTTGTGGCATATATCCCGCTGCTCAGCAGTTATCCCACGAGGCCGCAGGGGATAACTGCTGATCAGCGGGATATATTTGCCACAACACACTGGCTCTCATGCTATATTGCTTAAATATTATTATTATAATATAATATATAATTATTATAATGATTGATTGATTTCTTTATTTACGTGTCACACACCAATGGTGCCCAGCCCGTATGGGCTTATGAGACACGACAAAAACAGATACAAAACTGTGGTTTACAGAACTTCAGCTTCCATATTTCAGAATGCATGAAATATAAATTAATATTATATTATATTATATATAATAATATATATAAATTATATATAATAATATATATATATATATATATATATATATATATATATATATATATAATAATATATATATATATATATATATATATATATATATATATATCGCACCAAGACGATCTAGATCAGGGGTGTCAGACTCATATTAGGTAGAGGGCCGGATTTGTTCAACTGAGACCTCATGGGGGCCGGATTTTTTTTTTTACTAAAATCAATTCGACTCATTTACCCATTTACTTCACAAAAGAAATACTGCTCTTTCCCTTTCTCTTGAAACTGACTGCATTCCGTGTCAACCTTTCTCTTTTTCGACAGCATCTTGTTCAGGGGCGGACTGGGATCATAATTCAGGCCGGGCATTAGATACCAAGCAGGCCAGGCCGATACGGGCCGACGCGCGTGCCGGCGTCCGAAAAATTTGGGCCGTTTAAAGCTCAATTTGGGCCATTTGAAGCCAGATTTGGGCCGTTTGAAGCCCAATTTGGGTCGTTTAATGCCAGATTTGGGCCGTTTGAAGCCCGATTTGGGCCGTTTGAAGCCCAATTTGGGCCAAGTCCAATTTTACAATGAGATGCACCCACTTTAACCCTGAATAAAGTAATAAAACCACTAGTAAACCAGTAGGCGGCGCCTGGCCTGCTGTTCAGTGAGTGGCCTGACTGCGGGCACAATTTTTTTTTTTTTTTTTTTTTGCAGGCCAGGCCAGGCCACCGGGCATTTGCCCGATGTGCCGGATTATGCAGTCCGCGCCTGATCTTGTTGATTCTTTTGTTTTTTTGTAGGTAGCTGAATGCGCGATTCAATTCCAGCGTGGCATCATGGCGGCTTTGTTTACACCTGATGACCTACTGACATACTTCCTTGTAGTGCAGTTAATTAACTTATGAATGAACTCTTAGCTTGCTTATTAGCCACACGTAGTTCATGATAATGGGGTGCGAATTTAATAATAATAATAATATATATATATATATTTTTTTAATATTCCAAAACATCTCGCGGGCCGGATGAAACCTGCCCGCGGGCCGTATCTCTGACATCCCTGATCTAGATAGATATAGCCACAGGTAAGAAGAAAAATAGTTAATTTTTATTTGGAGGTGAACTGTGCCTTTAATATCACTATCATTTAAAACGCCCTATGATTTTTACTGTCTCATATATCTTTGGGGGGTTGATAGGTATGTTGATTAATTCCAATGAATCAACGATTACTCGGCAGCTGCTGAGATTTCTGGCTTTCCAAACTCACTTTCCACCCTGTAGGGCCTGAATTATCGCGACACTCCCAACACCTAGCTAGGCACTGGCGTTTTTAACTGCTCAACAATGGAGGACAAGCAAGGAAGCAAGACATTTCAGCTACGAAGACGAAGAATTCTCGTTCTCAAGCCAAAAAAAGCAAATGACAAAGCAGAATTATTATTCCAGCATTTAGCTTGATGATATATTACCTCTTTAAACATACTCTTCGCTGTTGTAAAAGTGCAACCCTATCATTTGTGTAACTTACAGGCCACCGTTGTGCCAGAGACCCGTCAATGTTGTTGCAATTCCTGCCGGCTGCCAATAGAGGTCAATAAAAGTTTCTGTTAGATTTCTTATTGTCCCTATATGCCTCAAGCACAGACATGCTGGTTGATCTCAGAATCAGCTCAGGCCTATAATTGTAGTGCTGCTATGTTCCTGTCTTGCCAACCCAGTCTCACAGCCGTTCGTGAAATAGTTATGAAATTATAATCTATTTGTAGGGGAGACCTGGGTTGGTTGTCTCATGGGTTGGATCTGGATGTCACAGTCAGTGTATTACAGCCAAACTAGAGGGCACTGTTTCATCATGTTATCAAACATTTTGCATGATGTCATGCTCCTTTCTATCAGGCCATTCTGTGGAAGGAAGACAAAAAACTTTGAGGTGAGGAGGAATTTCGTCATTTCTAAGGGTCCGAGTAATTTTTCATGTTGGTGTTGTTTTTGTAATAAAAGTGTGTAGGCTATTAGGAATTTCATAATCAAACACTTATTAAAAAGAGTAAGGTAAGTAATAGCTTTAATTTTAGCCTACTTTTCACTTGCTAGCTGAAGACATGGTAGCTAGCATAAAACCTTTGTCAAGAGGTCAGGTGGAGATGGTTGTCTCATTGCTTTGGGAGTTGGTTGTCACACATTGGTTTACATTCATGTAAAAAAGAAATAGAGAAATACAAAGGGGCTTGATGAGTATAATAGCGATAGTTTTAAAACTCATTTGGTGTATTTATCTTTGAGAAACTAAAGTTACAAAGTGTGTGTGTGTGTGTGTGTGTGTGTGTGCGTGTGCGTGTGCGTGTGCGTGTGTGTGTGTGCATGTGCGTGCCGTGTGTGTGTGTGTGTGTGTGTGTGTGTTTATACTGAAACCCCATTCATAACTATAGGGACAGCCAACCCCATACATTGTGACAGTGTTGTTATACACTTGTGGTTGCAACAGGGCCTGTAAGCTGTAATATTTATTATGGTTTGTCTCTTTAACAGCTACCATCCATTCTTACACATGTAGTGCTCTGAACAATATTGTCCCAACAGATCCTACAACCTGAGTATTAACGTAAGACAGATCAGAAACTGGAGCAATGATTCATCAATACAGATGATTGAATCACCATCACCCATCACCTTTATAGTAGTTGTGAGACAGCTCCGCTCTGGAGACTGCCTGGGCACCTCCCTGTAGCAGTGCAAGAACCCAAGCCTGGCATCTATATGCATCCAGCTCCATCTTTTTGGTAGCTGTAAAGTTCATGTAGTTTGTTTGTGTGGAGAGAAGTTGTGAGTCTGTGTGCATGGAGCTAAAGATGGCAGCTCCCACACGCTTCAGTGGTGTGTTCTTAATCACACGCTACGCTAAACGTGGAAGCTAACCGAGAAGTATTCCCCTGTCCTTGGCAATAGTGCAGTAAGGATGTGAAATCCCAATTAAAGTCCAGTTTGTCGCTGTGGGTGATCAGACAGCCTTTCTCTGCCTGTCTCTCTGTGCAATCCCATGCAGTCTCTGCTGCTACTGTTCGCTTCTCTCCGGCTGGTATCAATTAACCAATTAGCTCATCCTCAAGCATGGAATCAACTCCACAAAGAAGAATAGAAAGGAGGGGGAAGTAAAGGCAACGTGGTGTCCGTAACAGCGATTCACATAAGAGTAAAAAGTGTGACAACCAACCCCGCTCTCCCCTAATCTATAGATGTGTCATGCATGTACGTGGACACAATGTGTCCAAATAATAATAATGACACTTAGCATGACTTTCAAACTAATGTATTCCAATTGGAGGTATATCTTTCGTGCATGCAACTCAGGAGGTAGTGTGACATTGAAATAAACGGTGGCCAGTAAGGGGCAAGAGTGCTGTGGTCGGGGTGGCAGATGGGTATATGTTTGCCTTTGATGCCGACGACCGGGTTTTGATTCCCAGCATGTTCAAAGTACATTTGAAGCAGAACCGTAAACCATATTTAATTTTTTAGAGAACATTTTTCTTATTTAACCAAGTCTCTCTACCAAGTTGTTTTTAGTTGCATAACCATGTTTTATTTCTCTATGCACTTACATTTTCAAATTTGTGGTGTAGGAATTCAGGTTGTGTGTTGTTGTTTTTTTTAGCTCATGTTCATTTCCCAAACAAAATCCTGTCCATTGTACACAAATCTTTAGATGAAATTTACGATTACATGTCCGTGCCGATTTCACAAACTGCCGTGAGGCCGTGTTGTTGCTCTTGCACAGGGAAGCACTTTGGAGGACATTAAGGGATATACAGATTTCAACATAGCAGCAAGCAACACAACATTTACTCTTGGAGAAGAAGAAGAAAAACTGGGGAATGCGTTCCAGTTGTGGGTCGTCACTTTTGAGTCAATTGGCTGTAAACCTCTGTTTAAAAGGAACCAGCTTCCATCTGGACTCCTGGGTGTGTGGAGCTCATGCCAAAGCAAGAAAGGCCCCAAACCTCACCGAGATCTGGATGGCTTCACAATGATAATGGCCACTGTCCAAGTGGTCGATACGTACTGTATACTGTAGGATTATGCTGGTATATGCAGTGCAGGCAACAGAAAGAAATGTGGCAACACAGATAGACTGCGTGGATCAGTTGACCAGTCAAATCTCCATTGATTCCCTTCCAATTATGTCTGTTGTGCCAGAGATCAACCATGTATTACTGTCTGGAGCACTTCTGTGCCTTCAAGTGGCTATCAGCAAGTATCAAATATGTTGTCAATCACAGAGAAGTTTACTAAATTGACTTTCCGGGTAATATAAACTTTCTGGAATTAATTTTGTTCTACAGTATGTGGTGAAGCACACCACTCTTGTCCAAGCAGGTTAAAGTGGTAATCCAAGCAGGTTAATGTGGTAATCCAAGCAGGTTAAAGTGGTAATCCAAGCAGATTAATGTGGTAATCCAAGCAGGTTAAAGTGGTAATCCAAGCAGATTAATGTGGTAATCCAAGCAGGTTAATGTGGTAATCCAAGCAGGTTAAAGTGGTAATCCAAGCAGGTTAATGTGGTAATCCAAGCAGATTAATGTGGTAATCCAGGCAGGTTAAAGTGGTAATAAAAGCAGGTTAAAGTGGTAATCCAAGCAGGTTAATGTGGTAATCCAAGCAGGTTAAAGTGGTAATCCAGGCAGGTTAAAGTGGTAATCCAAGCAGGTTAATGCGGTAATCCAAGCAGGTTAAAGTGGTAATCCAAGCAGGTTAATGTGGTAATCCAAACAGATTAATGTGGTAATCCAAGCAGGTTAAAGTGGTAATCCAAGCAGGTTAATGTGGTAATCCAAGCAGATTAATGTGGTAATCCAAGCAGGTTAAAGTGGTAATCCAAGCAGATTAATGTGGTAATCCAAGCATCTTAATGTGGTAATCCAAGCAGATTAATGTGGTAATCCAAGCAGATTAATGTGGTAATCCAAGCAGGTTAATGTGGTAATCCAAGCAGGTTAATGTGGTAATCCAAGAAGATTAATGTGGTAATCCAAGCAGGTTAATGTGGTAATACAAGAAGATTAATGTGGTAATCCAAGCAGTTTAATGTGGTAATCCAAGAAGATTAATGTGGTAATCCAAGCAGGTTAATGTGGTAATCCAAGCAGGTTAAAGTGGTAATCCAAGCATCTTAAAGTGGTAATCCAAGTTGATTAATGTGGTAATCCAAGCAGGTTAATATGGTAATACAAGCAGGTTAATGTGGTAATACAAGCAGGTTAAAGTGGTAATGCAACCAAGTTAAAGTGGTAATCCAAGCAGGTTAATGTGGTAATCCAAGCAGATTAATGTGGTAATCCAAGCAGGTTAATGTGGTAATCCAAGAAGATTAATGTGGTAATCCAAGAAGATTAATGTGGTAATACAAGCAGGTTAAAGTGGTAATCCAAGCAGGTTAAAGTGGTAATCCAAGCAGTTTAATGTGGTAATCCAAGCAGGTTAATGTGGTAATCCATGGTAATCCAAGCAGGTTAAACTGGTAATCCAAGCATTTTAAACTGGTAATCCAAGTTGATTAATGTGGTAATCCAAGCAGGTTAATATGGTAATCCAAGCAGGTTAATGTGGTAATACAAGCAGGTTAAAGTGGTAATGCAAGCAGGTTAAAGTGGTAATGCAAGCAAGTTAAAGTGGTAATGCAAGCAAGTTAAAGTGGTAATCCAAGCAAGTTAAAGTGGTAATGCAAGCAGGTTAAAGTGGTAATGCAAGCAAGTTAAAGTGGTAATGCAAGCAGGTTAAAGTGGTAATGCAAGCAAGTTAAAGTGGTAATGCAAGCAAGTTAAAGTGGTAATCCAAGCAGGTTAATGTGGTAATACAAGCAGGTTAAAGTGGTAATGCAAGCAAGTTAAAGTGGTAATACAAGCAGGTTGATGTGGTAATACAAGCAGGTTAAAGTGGTAATGCAAGCAAATTAAAGTGGTAATCCAAGCAGGTTAATGTGGTAATCCAAGCAGATTAATGTGGTAATCCAAGCAGGTTAATGTGGTAATCCAAGAAGATTAATGTGGTAATCCAAGAAGATTAATGTGGTAATCCAACCAGGTTAAAGTGGTAATCCAAGCAGGTTAATGTGGTAATCCAAGCAGGTTAATGTGGTAATCCATGGTAATCCAAGCAGGTTAATGTGGTAATCCAAGCAGGTTAAAGTGGTAATCCAAGAAGATTAATGTGGTAATCCAAGCAGGTTAATGTGGTAATACAAGAAGATTAATGTGGTAATCCAAGCAGGTTAATGTGGTAATCCAAGCAGGTTAAAGTGATAATCCAAGCAGGTTAAAGTGATAATCCAAGTAGGTTAAAGTGATAATCCAAGCAAGTTAAAGTGATAATCCAAGCAGGTTAATGTGGTAATCCATGGTAATCCAAGCAGGTTAATGTGATAATCCAAGTAGGTTAAAGTGATAATCCAAGCAAGTTAAAGTGATAATCCAAGCAGGTTAATGTGGTAATACAGGCAGGTTAATGTGCTAATCCAAGCAGGTTAAAGTGATAATCCAAGAAGATTAATGTGGTAATCCAAGCAGGTTAATGTGCTAATCCAAGCAAGTTAAAGTGATAATCCAAGAAGATTAATGTGGTAATCCAAGCAGGTTAATGTGCTAATCCAAGCAAGTTAAAGTGATAATCCAAGAAGATTAATGTGCTAATCCAAGCAGGTTAATGTGCTAATCCAAGCAGGTTAAAGTGATAATCCAAGTAGGTTAAAGTGATAATCCAAGAAGATTAATGTGGTAATCCAAGCAGGTTAATGTGCTAATCCAAGCAGGTTAATGTGCTAATCCAAGCAAGTTAAAGTGATAATCCAAGAAGATTAATGTGGTAATCCAAGCAGGTTAATGTGCTAATCCAAGAAGATTAATGTGGTAATCCAAGCAGGTTAATGTGGTAATACAGGCAGGTTAATGTGCTAATCCAAGCAGGTTAAAGTGATAATCCAAGAAGATTAATGTGGTAATCCAAGCAGGTTAATGTGCTAATCCAAGAAGATTAATGTGGTAATCCAAGCAGGTTAATGTGGTAATACAGGCAGGTTAATGTGCTAATCCAAGCAGGTTAAAGTGATAATCCAAGAAGATTAATGTGGTAATCCAAGCAAGTTAAAGTGATAATCCAAGCAGGTTAATGTGCTAATCCAAGCAAGTTAAAGTGATAATCCAAGCAGGTTAATGTGGTAATACAAGCAGGTTAATGTGCTAATCCAAGCAGGTTAATGTGCTAATCCAAGCAAGTTAAAGTGATAATCCAAGAAGATTAATGTGGTAATCCAAGCAGGTTAATGTGGTAATACAGGCAGGTTAATGTGCTAATCCAAGCAGGTTAAAGTGATAATCCAAGAAGATTAATGTGGTAATCCAAGCAGGTTAATGTGCTAATCCAAGCAAGTTAAAGTGATAATCCAAGAAGATTAATGTGGTAATCCAAGCAGGTTAATGTGCTAATCCAAGCAAGTTAAAGTGATAATCCAAGAAGATTAATGTGGTAATCCAAGCAGGTTAATGTGGTAATCCAAGCAAGTTAAAGTGATAATCCAAGAAGATTAATGTGGTAATCCAAGCAGGTTAATGTGGTAATACAGGCAGGTTAATGTGCTAATCCAAGCAGGTTAATGTGCTAATCCAAGCAGGTTAATGTGGTAATACAGGCAGGTTAATGTGCTAATCCAAGCAGGTTAAAGTGATAATCCAAGAAGATTAATGTGGTAATCCAAGCAGGTTAATGTGGTAATACAGGCAGGTTAATGTGCTAATCCAAGCAGGTTAAAGTGATAATCCAAGAAGATTAATGTGGTAATCCAAGCAGGTTAATGTGCTAATCCAAGCAAGTTAAAGTGATAATCCAAGAAGATTAATGTGGTAATCCAAGCAGGTTAATGTGGTAATCCAAGCAAGTTAAAGTGATAATCCAAGAAGATTAATGTGGTAATCCAAGCAGGTTAATGTGGTAATACAGGCAGGTTAATGTGCTAATCCAAGCAGGTTAATGTGCTAATCCAAGCAGGTTAAAGTGATAATCCAAGTAGGTTAAAGTGATAATCCAAGCAAGTTAAAGTGATAATCCAAGCAGGTTAATGTGGTAATACAAGCAGGTTAATGTGCTAATCCGCAAGATTCTTGTTGAATGATTTTGTCTCCATCTTTGGTGCTGCAGTGCTCATTGCTGTGGCGTTTCTGCACTAGTCTTCCACAGATAAACTGTCAATCAAACAGTGTGTCCAGGACTCTACATCCTTGGATTTTCTGTTGGTGCAGTTTGAGTTTCTGTAGGTGGCACTCTGTTCTTGGCTAACACATGCTAACTAGCCAGTTCAGCAAACCAGAAACACAAGAGCAATGGTTCTCAAAGTTGGGTCAGGGGACCCCCAGTGGTCATTGAGGGCCTGGGGGGGGGGGGCTCATTATAATTACAACCATAACACAATGTATGACTATTTTGGTTATGGGGTTCATACACTCTCTAAAAGTAAAAATCATATTGGATGGGGACAAAAACGTATCAAATGGTCTAATGTGTGTCAATTTAGGATCCTTCACGTGAAAAAGTTTGAGAAAGAAAGAAAACAGTTTGAGAACCACGGGAGAACAGCAAAATGGACATATTATCTCCGCCATGGAGATCGTGTGTGTGTGTGTGTGTGTGTGTGTGTGTGTGTGTGTGTGTGTGTGTGTGTGTGTGTGTGTGTGTGTGTGTGTGTGTATGTGTGTGTGTGCATGCGTGCGTGCCATGCGTCCGTGAGCGTGCGTGTGTGTGTGTTGTAGCGGGAACTACCACAGAAGCCGTTTTGAGTACTTTGCCAGGTGTTTAAGTCTGTCTGTGGACAAACTTTACAAACACGACGATAGAGTCAAAACCATGCTAAGATGCAGTCATCTTAGCATGATGACTGCATCACACACACACACAAACACACTACGTCCCTGGCCCACATTCGTTTTAAGTCGCGGGCACCACAGCTGGTGTGATCCCATTGCAAGATGGTTTCTAGTTGTTTATAGGCCTTAATATGCCCAGATAAAAAGGTAGAGCAGTGCTACACTCCAGTGACTCTCATCCCAATGCTCAGAGCCATTCATCATCCACAAGGCACAACGCTGTTCATTATCAAATTCAGCACAGCATTTTTTCACTTTCTTCAAAATAGCGAACACACAGTCCGTCAAGGGGGCTGCTGCTAATCACCTTAAAGCTAATCCCCCCACTGAAAAAACACCAT
This sequence comes from Poromitra crassiceps, assembly GCF_964638095.1. NCBI lineage: Eukaryota > Metazoa > Chordata > Actinopteri > Beryciformes > Melamphaidae > Poromitra > Poromitra crassiceps. The sequence goes on from NC_139631.1 coordinate 35,508,088, forward strand.
CAATCCCACCACTAATAGCAGAAAAAAGACCCTCGCAACGTGCCTCTTTAGGGGGGGGGGGGTATTAGAGCTCAAACTCGGGCAGAGTCACGACAGCGGATTTTCACAGCCTCTCGAGTCGAGAGCCGGTGATGTGAGCGAACTGAGCGCGTGAGAAATGCCTTTTTTTTCACAGCCATCCGCGTGCATCACGAGGGCCTGTACGGCCTTTCAGGGGGGTCATTACAGTGGATGTGTAGAAATGTAAAGATCCCTCTGCTGCTCCTCCACGGGGACGTGTTTGTCTCCTGGCCGTGATGGCCGGTCTGGGAGAGAGAGCACTAATGAGGGACCATTTGGGCCCTTCCTTCATTTACAACACATGCTGGTTTAATAGCCCGCGACAATGCTTTTACTGCCCGCTCAGGCCGCTCAACTCTCTAATGGAAACACTATACATCCTCCCCAAGGTGACCACTTCTGCCCCCTGTCTGCTATTTATAGAGCGCGGCCGGGCTGCTGCAGCTGCACCGCTCACCTCAGTAAATGTCACTCTCCGCACGAGTGTTTACCTCGCAGTGGCCTTTTGTGGAAACCACATTTAGTTAATGAGGTAGGGAGAAAGAGCAGGTATATAGTCCCAGATGGTGGGGACGGTGGCTGGCCCCGATGTAGCTCAGTGGAGAGCAGCAAGGCACTAACACGGCCGAGGTTAGGGGTTCGATTCCCACTGGGGCCACTACCAAAAAAAAAAGCATACGCTCTGGTATGGAATAAAATCAACTGGTCTGGGTTCTTCTGTACCACACTTGCAATTGTGTGGAAATTATAGTAGGGGGAGAGGTAAACCTCAGTCTGTGAGGGGGAAATCTGTTCAATTCAATTTTAGTTTTTTGGGTTTTCACAACTTTGCCTAAACCACCTACTCTAACTCTAATCACATCATTGCGGATTTGATATTTGATTGAATTAATCACACTGCTTGCTACGCTCCAGAAATAAAGTAGCCCAGACTTCTCACTATGTAGGTACCTATCAAGCTTATGGAAGCATTATGTATGGAATCAGGAATGTCTCATACATAAATAGATGCGCAAAACATGATTTAGATAGCATCATGACATGGAAATAAACAAGGGTCATAACACATGTTTTCCTACACACAATACCACCCAACTATAATGCCATCCCTCATCTGAATACATGTGAAACAATACCACATATTTCCTCCGGCCACCATGTTCCCTCTATTCCACATATCAATATAGAGAAATATAGAGTTGAAAAACTCGTAAAGGTAGGCTATCAGATATTAAGGATTACCTGCCACTACACTTGCTTGTCCAATAACAGGCCCAGGGGTTTGACTTGCATCCATAACATTAACACACAGAGGTTATATAGAACAAACAAAATAGTTAATTAGATCTATGTTAACTATTGTTTATCAGTCCGTGTGTTTGCAGATAGCCTACTGACAGGGCTTATTGGAGAGACTGAGCTCTCACCACATCACAGCTATCAAAACTGTGCCTGCACAGACCTACAGTTAGTACACTAGTGATGTTACAATCTGAAGAATATGGATCAAATATACTAACTGTGTCATGCTGTGTGAATGGGGGCGAGAAGAGCAACCAAAATGATGTAACCAAAGCTAAATCGTCAAATTGTTTGGATTGATTGAGGCGGGGGATTTGAGCAGGAGTAAATCATGTCACGGTTGCACCGACGCCTGTCATCTTGCATTAGTGGTGAAAGTGCTTTGCTGATGTTGGTGTGGAAAGCAACAGAGCAAAAGCCACTTGCATCTGGTTCTCAGACAAATTGCAAGCCACAGAACCACACACCTCACAAAGATTAAAATAAGATAGATAGACAAAATGATTCTCCAAAGGAAATTTCCACCCTCGAATCCTCTTACTGCATTAGCAATCTGCGGTGTTTGGCCTCTTCCAGCACGAGTTATTTTGAGTGCTGTAATTGAACTTTTTATTGAACCCACTTTCATATTTGGGATTACTGGAAGAGCTGGCAGAGGAAGAGCAATTTACAACCACTGGTTTCAATATGCGAGGAAATATTTTTCTTATGCGACCTGGTACATATGGGAAAAGAGCTATTCAAATGTGGATGTGTGTTTATACATCAGACAAATATTTTCGCACATATTGAAACCAGGGGGTGTAAATTGTTTTTTTTTCTCTTCCAGTAATCACAAATGTATTCTTGAATGTGGTTTCACTGTTGTGATTGATCGTGGAAAAACAAATATCCACCATACTCCAGCTTTTACATACATAGTGATAGTGCTGAGTGTAGAAAGAAGTTCTTGTTTCTTGTTTTTGTTCTCCTGCCAAACTCTATTGTAGCTGCTGGAAATATTTCAGCTTGACGTCATCTCATCTACATTCGGCCAGTCATGCGTGGGAATAAGAAAAATACACCATCAAACAGAAAATGCAAGGTAGGCTACATCACCGATATCACATGGTATGTGGGAGGACATTATGTTTCATTATGTCATTATGTCTGGTGTGTGTGTGTGTGTGTGTGTGTGTGTGTGTGTGTGTGTGTGTGAACACAATAACTCAGGAACAATACATGATAGAATAGAAAGTTCATACCCACTGTAGATGCTTTCTGCATAAATTAGCATTTTAATGAATAACTGGTCTTTTTTTAAACTGCTATAACTCCGTAATTAATTTGGTCTGTCCTCATTTATTCTCACTTTCTTCAATCGAGTGGTTCTCAAACTTTTTCACATGAAAGACCCCTAAACTGACACAAATTAGACCACGGATAAGATTTTGTCCTAGGTTCTCCCATCTGATATAATTTTTGCTTTTAGAGGTTTTATTACAGAACCTTTGTGAAATCGATGACCAAAACAGTCATTCTGTCATTGTGTTACTTATGGTATTAGAGTGAAAATAAGTTATCCCCCTTTTTGGTCTCACCCTGGATTCTCCAGTATAGGCTACCATCTGGATAGATTTGAAGTCAGATTTTGGGAGATTAACTGGTAAACCAATATGTAGGCTACATGAAACCATTTCTAAGCATAAAGCCAATGGCTTTATGCTTAGAAAGCCATCATACATAAAGTTTTAAATGTTGTCAAGTAACAGCGCAGCATTGAATGGCATAATTTGTAAGGACAAGACACTCAAACTAATCGATGCTCTCAAGCTTTTTTCATTGTACAGTATAAAATATAAATGCAACAAGGAATTTATTTATTTATTTATTTATTTATTTATTTATTTATTTATTTATTTATTTATTTATTTATCTATTTATTTATTTATTTATTTATGCTCTATGAGACTGGTGGGGGAAAGAAAGAAAGAAAGAAAGAAAGAAAGAAAGAAAGAAAGAAAGAAAGAAAGAAAGAAAGAAAGAAAGAAAGAAAGAAAGAAAGAAAGAAAGAAAGAAAGAAAGAAAGAAAGAAAGAAAGAAAGAAAAGTATCGTTCCTAACTCGGAACCTAAAACAAACTTTGTTCCCCTCCGGAAATATTACTTGGCAGTACATGCTAGAAGCTACTAGCGGAAGATAAACAGAAATCGTCAACATGGCAGAGGTATGCTACGATTAAGATCATTTAGACGTTTTCTATTCAAACGTGTGTATAGTCGGGGCAGTTAAAAATGTATTCACAATATTCTAGTTTGGAAGTATGTTTTCTCAGGGCGTGTGTCTGGGTGAAAATTGAACGACAGTTGGCCAGCATTAGCCTGCTAGCTAGCTCGGTATTTTAACTTGACAGGTAGCTAACGTTCACATAATGTTAACTAACACCTTTGCTAACGTTAGTATTTATTTCTATAAACAGACTGACGTTATTAAGACATGCAATAGTGGTAGCACACTGGTTATTATTTCAACGTGGAGCCAAACTGCACATAGTAACGTTAATAACTATGACGAGTAGCTAATTACTAGCCTGCTGTGCTAGGAGACCAACGTTATGTCAACACTCTTATGGAAATACAGAGTGGTCAAGAAGTTATAAACGTCGTGGATGATATAGATAATTATAAAACTGTTTACTCCGTAATAATACAATGATGCTGGTACTATGATGAGATAGGATACACACTAACGTTAGCTCAGAGCAAGACACAGAGGAAAACAAATCTTGTTTGTTGGCTTAGATATATGCAACTCCCAACGAGGAAAATAATTGGCCAGATGGTGATCCAACAATCTGTTACAGTTTTGTCCTAGACCTAGATGAACATGCTATTGAGGAGAGGTTTTCCATGAAGATAAATGAACTGTTTCTGATATGATATGCTTATATGACTTCCAGTAAATGTGTTTGAGACAGTAACATATTTGTTTGACCACTGAATCAAAAAGTGGGCTTGAACTGCTCTAATGTTGAGTTGCAGTGAGGCAAAACTATATCTGGAGCTCTTCCAGCTTCTCTTGGCTGGTAGATGTAGCTAGACTGCTGCAGAGAAGTGCTTATGTGTCCTTTTTTTGCTACATTAGCTTAGCCTGTTTACTTGTTTTCTTTTGCACCCAAACACTACCAGTGAATGATGGAAATCATGGCAAAAATGCTCTCAACAAAACTTGCATGGTGAAAGATCAAAATGCCACAGAATTCAAGCAATGAAACCATGCCAAAATAAAAGCTCCTAAACTAAAAGCCAGTTAATTTTTTATTAAGTTCATTATGCAGTTTTTGAATCACCCTCTGCCTAATTTCACTCCTCTCAGCTCTCACTACTACAACACTACAGGCAAACAAAAGTACCTTAACTTGCACTCAGATGTGATGTAGTCCTTAGCTTCTTGCACCTTGCTGTAGCTTATTTTTCATTAGGTTAAATTCCAGAGACCATTGAAACTCTTATTCCCTCCCTGTTTTCACAGACTCACAGCTTGCAGGACATGAGGCAGCAGGCAGCCATTGCTGCCAAAGTCTTCATTCAGAGGGATTACACAACCGGCACTGTCTGCCAGTTCCAAACCAAGTTCCCTTCGGAGCTAGAGACCAGGGTAAGATACATCCCATAATTTTGCTGTTCACAATGAAATGTATAGGTATATACTGTATCACTTCAGAGAGGTCGACCATCACTTTTACACATACAGTGTGCTGACGTTTCCTCTTTATCTTGTGGATGGTTTAATATTAGGGATTTGATACTGGGGTTCCCAGGACAACTCTTAATATAAGGAGTAGAGCAGCATAGCATGTTATTTATGTGGGTTGCTCGTATCATTGCTCATCGTTATTCTGTGCATCCAAAGTTTGAAAGCTTCTTCCAGCAAACTTTAATTTCCGTTTCTCAAATTCCTCCATATTTATGTAGCAGCCATGACTGCTAGACAAAAGGGGAAACATTTTTATATATATTTTTTTCCTCCCGTTTTCTCCCCAACTGTAACTGGCCAATTCCCCCTGCTGTCCAGGTGATTGCTCAACCCCCTCTGCCGATCTGGGGAGAGTTGTAGATGAGCACATGCTTCCTCCGATACATGTGCAGTCACCAGCTGCTTCTTTTCACCTGGCAGCAAGAAGTTTCACAGGCAGGACGTAGCATGTGGGAGGACCACACTATTCTCCCCAGTTCCCTTCCTCCGGAACAGGCGCTCTGACCGACCAGAATCTTGAATCTTGATATGATTTCCGAAAAAATGGACAGATTTGGTAATAAAAATGGAATCAACTGTAAAGCATGGAATATTGCAGAATTTTCTATAATTTGATTGAAATGGATAAAAGTAGGCCTAATTATTGTAGGAACCTGAATGATTTCATAATTGTAGAATAGGCCGAGTGAAATGATTCAGTTTTCGATCTTCATTTTTGAATCATTGACAGTGGTGGTGTAGTTAAGAATGTCATACCGAACCGACCTGGATAGCTAGGCTTAGATAGTGTGAGGTAATATGCAGTTTTGCGGTGGTAGCATGGAGGGGGGTGTTTCCAGGACGCTGGATTACACCGTTAAGCCTTCTTGAGGTGTCGTGGGCCTAACTTAACGAAACATCGGTGAAGGAAGGTGCCCACTTGAAACCCCCAATGACATGCTTCATACTGCTGTTGGCTAGGGTAGGTAACTGGTGATTTGTGTCTTGTTTATTAGTTTGTTAGCCTGTTAGCTTGTTTTATTCTGGATTGGGCTTCTAAATGTGTTTTTCCTTGGATTTTGGCACAAGGGATAGTAACATCTTGTCCTGTGTATTAATTAATTTTGGTCTTGCGTGGGACCCTTACATCACCTCACAACTTGGTTTTCACTTTGAAAAACATGTCGAGGAGGCTGTCTCAGAGATCAAAAAACAAAAAAATATCTATTATAACCCCTAAATTAAAATAATAATAATAATAATTTGGAAACAAATAAATCAGATTTCATATGGCCCTAGCACTAGTGCAGCACCCAGGGCACATAACCTTAATCCCCCCCCCCCCCCCCCCCCCCCCCCCACAGACACGGCCAGAATGATTCTGGTTCTAATGCTGATGAAACGATCCTTATCAGAATGGTTCTGGTTCTAGAACCAAAACGGGAACTGAAATGGCTGTGAATATGGAACCATAACCAAGCTACTGCAGCTCCAAAGCCGTTTCAGACGAGCCTTGCTGGACTCTGAACTTCCGTGGAAGTTGGTTTCAGAGCAGAACCTTGCTGGACTCTGTCCTCATCTGAACTTCCATGGAAGTTTGGTTTCAGAGCAGGCATCGGTAATGATGTGAAGAAGGAAGAGCAGGTCGCTGAGGCTGAACGGGCTCCAGGCCACATTAAAGACGGAGCCAGCTGAAGGGTTCAGAGTTGGGAGGAGTGGCAGGACAGTACGCAGCAGTTTGGCAGCACGCGCACCACATGAAAAGAGCAGCTTCACAGCACTTTACCACTTACTACTGCTGCTTTAATGGCACTTCCCTAATGATTGGGTGGTCTCTGTCTGACTTGCTTGTTTTCCTGTAGGATACACGCACACGCACACACACACACACGCACACACACACACACACACACACACACACACACACACACACACACACACACACACACACACACACACACACACACACACACACACATCCCAAATGGCTGGACAAATAAAAAAAAATACTTTTCCTGTGGGAGGTAGCAGCTATAATCCCCTATCATAAAAAAAAGCTTCCCACATATCCTTGTTAAATTCTTCTTCTTCTTCTTCTTCTTCTTCTTCTTCTTCATCTTCTTCTTCTTCTTCTTTGTCATTCGTGTCACTTTGTGAGGATGCTTGCAAAATGTAACATTTGTAATGCCTCATGTTCTCCACTCAACACGTGTCTGTTTGAACATCTGATGGAGCCATGTAGCTTATCTTCCTGTCTGCAGGGGTCTGCACGTTGAAGCAGCACGTTCTTTCTCGCAGATGATTATTATCTGAGGCGGTGTGGATTTATTGTTGTTGGTAGCTCTTTTCTGATTTAATGCTTTTGGAGGATCGGGCCAAAGAACTGGGAAAGTACTCAACGTTTTTAAATGTACTTGGCAGCTAGTTTTGCCAAGCCAGCCAAGACAGTTGAATGAATTGGTAACTGTCAAGTTTTCTTGACCTGTGTTCTGCTATTTTCCTTATTCAAATTCACAGGCATGTCTTGGGCCCCGCGGCTATATCCTAAGGTCAGACTATGTTCAGCGGCTGTTAGCGTCAAGAGAATATTCGTTCTGTAAGCCCAGTTTGGCCTTGGGAGTTTGCACTCTCATCAGGCTAGCAGCAACATTTGTGGAATGCTAAAACGGCTGTGTCAGACGTAATGGAAAGATGCTCAGGCAGAGAAATGTGGTTTGAATCGCTGCCTCTGAATTGGAAAATTAGACGGAGAACAAAGGCTCTTGACGGCGGGCACCAAACACGCCTAAGACCACTGATCTGTTGGAGCCTGTTGTTGCATTCCTCGGGCACATGGGAGCAGAACATTGGAAGGGTTTTCAGAGGCCCAGGAGGCCCCTGCCTGGCTCCTCGTCTGGTCTGGTCTGCAGGCTCCCTCTTTTCCCCCGGCCCCTCAGTGTTGCAGGGAGATCAGCAGGTTGGTTCTGGAGACTAGCGTGGAGATTCGCGCTGACATCCCAGTCAAAACAGCCACCGAGTCCAGCACTCTCCCACCCTCAGCCGACCTTCCATGGAGCTAGTCTGGATTTGAGGACATCTTGAAAGAGCCAGGTCTGATTATTATTAGCCCGCCTTGGTTATAATTGGTTATACCATGGTCTGGGTGAATACTCGTTTCTGATTGGCCGGCAGGTGTGCATTAAAATCGTATAATGCACACGTTATCCTGGCTCAAGTCTAATCACATGATGTAAATTCATCTGCTCCCCAACCTGCACAGCTGTTTAATCAAACAGCACAGTAAACGTTTATTCAACTCGGTTTGTATGAGCTGAGCGGACTAGCTTCCCTGGACTAGCTTCCCTGCACCATACCGGCTCGTATCCAAGGTTCGTCCTAATTACTGGAACAGCAAACAACGTTTCCATTGCATGACACTGGCACGTGTTCCAGGTATTAGTCTGTTTTCCAAGTGTTGCTAGGTAAACAGTTGTGAAAAACGTTAAGATTTTGATTCCTAAACTTGCACCAAAAATTCACAAATGCTTTTATTTTATATTGTTGGCAAATGACCATGGTATAAGCGGGATAATAAACTCCTAGGTGTGCGTTATACAATTTTAATGCACTTCACCTGTGGCGTCGGGTGGTTATTTGCATCCACGTGATGCATTACAATCGTATTATATAACGCACACCTACTCGTCGTCTTACTTATAATTGCAGATGGGGGCTGGGGCTGCATTGAAGGTTAGTGCCATGAAGGATTCAAATATTCCTCAAACTGTCTGCAGTATTGATGGCTACTGCTGAGATAGGGTTTGCTTTTATACAAGGTGAGCTATTAGACGAGGAGAAACTGTCAAGATCCCATGTTGGATGCTTGTTGTGCGCCTCTTGCTGGGCATGAAGTCAAACCACTCGCTGAACATATGGCCCAGGCATCCTCATCATTTCAGGAGGTGTTTTCCAATGCGGGAAACAAGCCCAGCATCCCCCTTGATGAATTACACGTCCAAGGAAATTCACCCGCTCGTTCCTCAGCAGATGGAGGGAATGGAGAAATGCGATCCAGCGCTAGGAAGAAACCGAGGCTTTAAATTTGAATTTCCCAATAGAGGAAGAAAGCGTGTACATACAACTTACTGTCCTCATTGCTCCAAAGCACAGACCTGGCTCTGTGCCTCCTTGGCCAATAGAGGGCGCTTTTCATCTTGACCTTTGTGACCTTCCTCTCTCTGCTCTGCCTTTCAGATTGACAAGCAGCAGTTCGAGGAGACGGTGCGCGCGCTGAACAACCTGTACGCCGAGGCCGAGAAGCTGGGCGGACAGTCCTACCTGGAGGGCTGTCTGGCCTGCCTCACCGCCTACACCATCTTCCTCTGTATGGAGACGCACTACGAGAAGGTGGGACACATTGCCTACACACGAGTAATGATGAGCACCCATTTCACATACACATTTGGATTTAGATCCAGGAAGTGGTAACCTTTTGCGAGGCAGCTGGATCCGCGCAAGATCATGATCACATGACAAATCCCATTTTGCCACGCTCCAATCTATTGGTTTGAATCTGAACCACCAGCGGTTGGCACCAATCAGCATCCAGAGGCAGCGTATACGGGCGGGCTTTAGGTGTGAAGACTTCCTCTTGCGATACATCATCGATACACTGGCACCCGTATCGTGATGCCATATCGTGACATTTTATGCTGAAATATGTATTTTCTTGCAATCTCTTTCTGCATTAATTTTTTCTGTAAACTTAATTTACACAGATTGAAAAGATTTTAGTGAGGCATTATTTTGTATCCTTGACATATCCTAACATGTTGACTTCACACGTGGAGTTGTGGACAAGTGTCAGTGTGTGTTAAAGACGCAATATGCAGTCTGCACAGTGTTGTACATTGTTTGTTGTCAATTCTATGAATAAATACATAATTCCTGCTTTTTGCCTTTTTAGGGGTATTTTTTCCCTCTTCAGTTACACAAATATCGTGATGTATCGCAGATGAAATTTCTTGCAATGTATCGATTATCGCAGAATCGCTGTACCGTGATACCATCATTATCGAAAGGCCAAGTATCGCGATAGTATTGTATCGTGATTTACTCTGCCATTCCCACCCCTCTAACGCACATAGGTCTATCAATGAAACATGATAAATGAAGTGGGACAGTCACTGTAAGGAGTTGCTGCTATGTGAATCTTGTAGCTTGGCTGTAAATCAGCAATTTTATGACCTCTGTGAAAGCCTGCAAAATGTGTGTGTGATTCATATGCATCTAAAACTGTTGGCCCAATCCATGCGGGGATGCAAATGAATCGGCATGTCAGCGAGTGACTTATTTCCTGTTCCTGTCCGACGGATTTGTCTTTCAGTGGACAGGAGATGAAAAACTCTCTGCTTGGTTTGGCTCTTATGAGCGCTCATAAAGTCGTGTGATTTGAATTGACTGGTCTGTACCAAAGTGAAAATGTACTCGGCTGTTCACTGATTCAGCTCAAGAATGTGGTGGGTTGGCCAGTTGTTTACAGTGGCTGCTTCGGGGCCAACCCAAGATTTGCTAGTCGGATCCCAGGTACCAACAGTGCCCACTGCTGCCGGGTCAGGGGTATCTAACCGGGTATGCAATGTTTTGTTCCAACTTCTCTCAAGTACCGACAATTAGCTGAAATTGGTTAAATATTGGAACAAAAGACAATTGTTTGCTGTGTGTTAGTGTGAGTTTTATTTGTCTATGTAAAATAACCCATACATATTGGGGGGGAAATCGATACAGCATAGTATCGTGATATTTTGTGGGCAATATATCATATCGTATCGAATGCCAAGTATCGTGATATTTTATTATACAAAATGTCAAGTGCATGCAAACATTTATGACAGGTTTTTATGACAGTGTTGGTCAGTCTGCCTGCTTGACAATCCCATTTTGCTGCAATAAAAATGATTGAAGTGAGATGAACAGACTGGAAACTTTATCTCAGATAAAACAAATATTGACAAAGTTTTTTCCTTTGGGGACATAATTTCCAGTTGAAAAAAGTCAATAAATCACAATATATCGCAATATCGCAATACTCAATATATCGCAATACTACCATATCGCAATACTATTGTTTCGTGACTTAAGTATCGTGATAATATCGTATCGTGGGGCATCTGGTGATTCACACCCCTAATACATATACACATGCTGCATAGACGCAGGCTTGGGTGAAATATCATTTGCAAATCATTTCTAACATATTATGTTTGAAGCTACCTGGATAGGGTTCTTCTCCCTCAACAGAACAGTCAGATTAGATAGTGGCAATCACAGAAAAGTAGACTAAATTGACTTTCCATCAGTGTAAACTTTCTGCCATTCATTTGAATTGTTCTGTGTTGAGGCGCACCGATCTTGTACCAGCAGGTTCAAGACGGGATTCTGCCAGATTCGTCTCCAATTATTCTCTGACTGTTCATCTTTGTTGCTTGCTAAGCATTGATTGCTGTGGATTTTCTGCACTGACTGCACTTCCCAGAAATCCGAGCTGTCAATCAAACCGTGTGCCCGGTACCGTGACGTCGTTCTCCTCGGATTTGACGAGGTGTTTTTCTTCTTCTTTTGTCTATTCTGTTTTTTAAGAAGAATGATGGATTTCTCATTAATTCCCTCATGACAGTCAAACTCAACACAGTGTGCAGCACACAAACAGGCAGTGAATGCTACAATGATTAAGACTTATTCAACGAAAACAATCACAATGTAGCCAGTCTTCTACGTCGGTTCCACGGTATGCGCTTCCCTGCGCACACTGCCGTCTCGTCTCATTCCTCCAACCGAAGCTTGACACCACTTCAGAGCAAGTCGTGTGCAAAATGTTTAATATCAAGAAGCTGTCCATCTATCCCTCTTCTTGACGATGCCTGACGTTTCCCCTCTGTTCTGCAGTGATGAGTCAACGTGCGTCGACATGTCCAAGTCACGTAGACGAGGCAAACTTGTCTAGCAGCGAGCACTCACTCCGGCTATTTTCGTCTGGCCTGCAGCCTTCACGAGAAGATTATGGGAACGCGGTCTTCTGGGTCGCACGTCATTGCCTATAAATTCAGTTCAACTCGGGGCTTTCCTGTGCTGTTTCCCATCTAACCGCCTTTGCCCCCCTTCCCTCATGCTTACATCTTCTCCTTCTGCGGCGTCATCGCTCTTATTGAGCTGCAGGCATGTGAGTAATCATATGTGTGAACTTAGTTTCCATAAGGTTTTTGACTCACTGTCTCCTCCTCGGATCAATGTAACGGCCGGCTAATAGCATGATGGAGGAGAGGCAGGGGAGAGTACATTTTAAATCTCCTTTGGCTTGAGAATATGTATTTGCATAATTATGCTGTTTGACCCAGATCTGCCCTAAAACATGAGATATGGTTTGTGTTAGGGAATGCACGATATTGGATTGTTGGCAGATATTTTCGAACTCTTTTGGCTGATTGCTGATATATGCGTGAATTTTCCCCCCACCTATTTCAGTGAATATCATGTCTCTCCTGTAGTGGAATTAACACATTATTATGGCTACTCTTATCGTCATGGCCCACTGGCAGATGCAGACATGAACACAATGCTTCCAAATGTACACATTCACTGGGAAAAAACTACTTCAACTTAGGATCATGTATGATCATCTATCATCATCTATGATGATAGATGGTACTTCATCATGTATGTAAAACATGATCTATTTTTTTATGTCACATTTTCTTTCAAACAGACCTGTAAGATTCCTCCTACTTAAACAGGCTCGAGTCAATCTCTCCATACATAATTGGCGAGGCGGGCGGCGCGCTGTTGTACACTTGCACAACAGTCGGGCAAGCGAGGCCGAGCTGCGTACGTGAGCCCGCGCGGCGGGCGAGGCCGAGCTGCGTACGTGAGCCCGCGCGGCGGGCGAGGCCGCGTCTGCGACCTCGCGGTGCAAACCCACGCGGGGACAATATTGTGACTCGAAAACTCGACAGCGTCGGACCGGAAGCGCCCCCGCAACTGTAATGGCGGCGCTACTTCAGCTCTGGCCCAGACGACTTTAACAAAGAGGGAACAGACACACAGAGAGCAGCGCTGCTGTCTCTGTGTGTCTGCTGTGCGTATGATGACGGACGACAGAAAGGAGCCAGGGGAAGGAGGAAGACGACTGCGCAGAATGGAGTGTGCACACCGCGTTCAATTTCTAGTCCTGATAATAGGCCAAATTGACCTATTTCGAAAACAAGTTGCAAAACAAATGAATAAAATGTACCGTAAATTCCGGACTATAAGCCGCACCGGTGTATAAGCCGCACCTGCAAAGTTGACTATTTTTTTCTTATATAAGCCGCACCGGACTATAAGCCGCGGGTGTTTTAATGTTTTTTTTTTGTTTTTTTTTTGTTTTAATGTTTAATTACCATATGTAAGGGTTCATGCACAGAGGGGATTGTCGGGAAAGAGATGGCTGTTTGAGGAAGCTCCCATTTATTAACATTTCAACAAAACAACATAACACAACACCACCTGTGTTGTTTTTTACAGTGCACACAGTGTCATACAGTGTCATACAGTGTGGTGAAAAGAGGGCAAGAGAGGAAATTAAAACTTATTATAGTTATATAGGATTTATAGTTAGAAAGAGTGCTAAAAAAGAGAGATTTTTTTTTTTTTTTTTTAATCCATAGATAAGCCGCAGGGGCCAAAAAAGGCCAAAAAACGGGGAAAAAGGTGCGGCTTATAGTCCAGAATTTACGGTAATCTGAGATGTAATTATGCCCAAATGCCCAGGACATTTGGGCATAATTCATATCAGAAATGGTCATTTTGCACTGATGCCAATATCATTTGAAAGCCTTTATCGGCCGATATCGATGACATGCCATGATGTCATGGTGCATCCTTAGTAATCGTGCTTACACAAAGAGTCCAACCATTGGCACCCATTGGAGATGTGATATTTATTTTGAAAATGGTTGTTGTGTGTCCCTTCAGGTCTTGAAGAAGATTGCAAAGTACATCCAGGAGCAGAACGACAAGATCTACGCCCCGCGAGGCCTCCTGATCACCGACCCCATCGAGAGAGGCCTGCGAGTCGTATCCTTTGTTGTCGCCAGCAAAACCTGTATTGTTGTTGTTTGTCTATCAAAGTTGATGTTGATCTCATCACTGCCAATGGTGAAATCCTAAATCGATTTAGCATTTCACTCACCATTTTGAGGCATTTATATGACTCTTATCCGGAGGGTTAGCTGAATAAGCTGGGATTACAAGGAGCCACTTGTAAAGAGGTCAAGGTTCAAACAAACTGTGTTTTTAGAATGAACGTGTGTGGAGAAGCGTGAGGTTCAGATGTAAGAGCGGAGGAGACACATTGGGAAGTCTTTGTTTTCTTTTTCAAGGCGAGAGCAAAGTAGAGGGACGACATGGGAGGTGGGGTTGTGATCCAAGGGGGGTCTTGGAACTGTTTCAACAGGAGATGAGTTGCTACAGCACAACACATGTTTGCATGACTGATGATGTCGTCCAGATTCCTGGTCGAATTAAAATTCAACCAGGAAATGCTTGCTGTTGATTTGTGACGTGTGGAGTATAATTTTCCCCCTGGTTCATCTCATTTGTGATTGCTTTGCGCTCTACGCCCGGCCAGATGCAGCCCTATCGACGTGCTTAGCACCTAATTAGTTCAGTATCACTTCATCTGCGTTTGTGACATCCTGGGGTCCATAAAAATCTTTGGTACCACTCGTCTCGTCAACATAATTAACTAGTAAATCCAAGTGTGTTTTTGATGTCAGTTGGAGCCAAAGCTTATAAACACACTGAGCCTAATTATTCCTGCTAAATATGCCTCCATTGCGTACCAGTATTTTTATATATCGGAGAACAAATGTGAGCATTTGGCACAGTGAATACGGCTAGTTCGGTAGGCAGCCAGATGGCTAACGAGGCGCCTCATTACTGTCAACCAATCAGAGTGTTAATCAGTCTCTCTGGGTTATAAGTGATGTCATTTACACTGGAAAAGTGATCATATCTTTTAACATGGTTTGATTGCGTGCTGACAAGCAGGGCTACAGTGTCTCATTAGGCCGACACCTGAATTATAATATGATTTATTAGCACCGTGAGATTGGCAGGTGTGTGAGTCTCATTGCACGGGACCCTTTTTTTGAATAGAACATTGAGCTTTTCACAGTGAGCTAATGTGAAACTCCAATGGAGGCAGTGATTTACAGGACCTGCTGTGCCCGCCCTGCAAATGGAAAGCAGCTTACAGGAAAGCCAGCGCTGTGTAGGGATACCCTGTAATAACAGCAGATACAAGTTTGTATGTAATCCATAGCATCTGCATCAAATCAGCGGGTGCAGAAACATCTTGGCTTTTCCAAGTGTGCGTGTACGTGTGTGTGTGCGTGCGTGTGCGTGCGTGTGTCTGTGTGTGTCTGTGGGTGTGTGCATGTGTGTCTGTGTGCGTGTGTGTGTGTGTGTGTGCTTGTGCCTGTGTGTGCGGGGTGACTCAACAGCCCAATTAATTGGAGCTGGGCAGCGATGGGGGATTAGGGATAACAAAATATGACTGAAATTGTTCACAGCTGAGTTTGGTTCTCTCTCTCTCTCCACCATAGTTTTATAGGGTTGGGTGATCTGGATTATTTCCCTGGCACCGCTGCGCCGCTGTGCTGACTTTGGGGAGGGGAGGGGAGGGGAGGGTTGGGGGGGTCGAAGCGCGGAGATTGACAGGAATGTCTCACCTGCGCTGTTGTTTTACCTTCCGAACCGGAGAAACCCGACGAGACGAGCGTATTCGCAAACGTCTCGGCGATGTGACGTCTTAACCGTTACCACCTGAATTTCGGAGTATTTACTTTTTCCACTGCCGTCGAGCAGGTCCGAGAGACCGGAATTGTCTTCGAATCGCTTTGTTTTCACTCCTTTCAAAATATAAACTGAAACTGCTGTTTTCCTAATGACCTTGGAGCATGCATTCTCACCATTTTTTAAATAGGAAAGCTTAAGCAATATCTTTTGGATTTCTTTTTAAATGCACCTTTTGAAAATGACTGAACTGATAGTGAAATGACACCACCACCTTGCTTTCAAATGCCACTCCTTAACTAGATCCTGTCAAGATCGAGGTCACCATCTTTGAAGATAGGAGCCTGGGAAGATGAAAGCCGCCATGGTGAGTCTCCTCATATCATACAAGGACTTTTTGCAGAGTCAGCCACTATTCCAGCTTTGACGCTGGCACCACCATTCATCATAATGTACTCAAGTATGAAAGCAACCTCAGGATTCATTTTCAGGAATTGAAAACATAAAAAAAATCAGCGTTCAGAATCGCAGTCATAACGACAGGAGTTTGCCAGAGGGAATCTCACATCAAAGTGTAAAATCTCTTCATCTGTGAGGAATACAAGCTCACGTTAACATGCCATTGGGTGTGTGCCACAGTGCGAGCGCGTACAGCTTTTAACACGGGTGGCCCTCGTGGGAATGATCTAACCCCCGACAGCGAAGGTCATTCGGTTGCTTCAGGACCATCTGCAGTCACCTCGATGTACGATGAATCAACCGCCGGTGTAAACTCCTAACATTAACTCCTGCATCAGGCGCTCCCTCTCCTTCTGTGAATTTATGACATTGGAAGGCGCCGCGGGCGGGCGCACTGCTGCGTGTAGTGTAAAAAATATCATGATCGAAATCTGCGGGCGGACGCCAGCAAAAGACAACGTTTTCCCGGGAAAGGTTGTCCGACCGGGGGAAAATATATCCTTCCTCGTTTGTTAAACGGTTCCCTCGCTGTCATTAGCAGGATGCCTCGTCGGCAGTTGACTCTTGTGCAGCACACTTTTTATTCGATTAGTGAAACCGTACGAGACCGCACAGTGCGCGACCGGCAACTGCACATGGCTTTGATACATCTACAGATCATTCCACCCTGGCTGGCCTAGGTCTTTTCCCCCGCTCTTCCACTGGAGCGCCACATATCGTCCTATAAACCCTTTCAACCCCGGCTCAACTCCCGTGACTTATTGCATGTTACAAAGAACATCGTTTCCTTATTGGGGATCCCGGGAGGTGCACATCGCACACCTCGTACAGCCCAACCTGCGTTGTAGCAGACAGCGCGCTCGGCGGCCCAAGTAAGACATGCTCCATAAATATTGGACCTATGGGGGAATGCTGTGTTTGGCAAACAGTTTGGAGGCCGCAGACCCCCGCGGACGCGCCGCTCGCTTACCGAACAGGCGCACACACACACACACACACGCACGCACGCACGCACGCACGCACGCACGCACGCACGCACACACACACACACACACACACTCACGCACACACACACACACACACACACACACACACACACACACACACACACACACACACACACACACACACACACACACACACACACACAGGGATTAATCTTCTTATTTGAAAGGCCTGCCGAGCAGCGCTATACATATACATGTCCCGCGGAGGAATGTAAACCCCCAGTCTTTTATAAGGAGCTGTTGAGAGAGGAGTGTGCGTTGGAGCTGTTGAGAGAGGAGTGTGCGTTGGAGCGTTGCCATGGTGGAAGGAAGGGTAAACCACAGACGGCAAGCAGAGCGTGAACACTCGTACAGCCCATCCATCCTTCCCACTGTTGAAGCCACATTGTCCCGCAAGATCTTCTTCTCCTCTCTCTCTCCTCTGGGCTTAGACTGATAGATCAAGATCTTCTCCTCTCTCTCTCCTCTGGGCTTAGACTGATAGATCAAGATCTTCTTCTCCTCTCTCTCTCCTCTGGGCTTAGACTGATAGATCAAGATCTTCTTCTCCTCTCTCTCTCCTCTGGGCTTAGACTGATAGATCAAGATCTTCTCCTCTCTCTCTCCTCTGGGCTTAGACTGATAGATCAAGATCTTCTCCTCTCTCTCTCCTCTGGGCTTAGACTGATAGATCAAGATCTTCTCCTCTCTCTCTCCTCTGGGCTTAGACTGATAGATCAAGATCTTCTCCTCTCTCTCCTCTGGGCTTAGACTGATAGATCAAGATCTTCTTCTCTCTCTCCTCTGGGCTAAGACTGATAGATCAAGATCTTCTCCTCTCTCTCTCTCCTCTGGGCTTAGACTGATAGATCAAGATCTTCTTCTCCTCTCTCTCTCCTCTGGGCTTAGACTGATAGATCAAGATCTTCTCCTCTCTCTCTCCTCTGGGCTTAGACTGATAGATCAAGATCTTCTCCTCTCTCTCCTCTGGGCTTAGACTGATAGATCAAGATCTTGTCCTCTCTTTCTCCTCTGGGCTTAGACTGATAGATCAAGATCTTCTCCTCTCTCTCCTCTGGGCTTAGACTGATAGATCAAGATCTTCTCCTCTCTCTCTCCTCTGGGCTTAGACTGATAGACCAAGATCTTCTCCTCTCTCTCTCCTCTGGGCTTAGACTGATAGATCAAGATCTTCTCCTCTCTCTCTCCTCTGGGCTTAGACTGATAGATCAAGATCTTCTCCTCTCTTTCTCCTCTGGGCTTAAACTGATAGATCAAGATCTTCTCCTCTCTCTCCTCTGGGCTTAGACTGATAGATCAAGATCTTCTCCTCTCTCTCCTCTGGGCTTAGACTGATAGATCAAGATCTTCTCCTCTCTCTCTCCTCTGGGCTTAGAGCAGGGCTGTCAAACTCATTTTAGTCCACGGGCCACATGCGACCCAATTTGGTGTCAAGTGGGCCAGACAAAGAAAATCAATAATCAATAATAACTTATAAATGACAAAACCCTCCACATTTTCCCGTTTCTTTTAGTGTAAAGAATTACAGGTGCAACCCTACAACACACGTAGGGTTATCTCCACTACCATCAAGCACATGATTTACTGTCTGTCTGTACGGTGCATTACAATCAGGGTGTAGTCGAGGGTAAACACAATTTACCCACCCCTTTGAAATGAGGCAGATAGTTTACTCACCTATTCAGATCAACTGTATCAATCAATGAGGGCAAACAAGGTGGGTAAACTACTCACCTTGGATAGTTTACCCACCTCTGTATTTATCACTACACCCCTGATTACAATTGGGGGCAACTGTGCAATTCTCTATAGTCAATCAAAGGTAATGAAAATAGCGGACTATTTAGTGATTAATACAGATATATAATATATATACAGAATATTGAACTTGCTCCTGAAACCTGGTGCCTCTTAGCCTTCAACAAGTGCATCACATTGGATTGAAGGACTTCTTAGTGCAATTTTCACACTTTGCAAAGTCATCCTTTGGGCCGGATTGGACCCTTTGTGGGGCCGAATCTGGCCCCCGGGCCGCATGTTTGACACCCCTGGCTTAGACTGATAGATCAGTTTGCCCGTGCATCGGCCCGAGACGACTCTTTTCCTAAAGATTGGTTATTGGTGAAGAGTTCTAGTGTCCCATGAAGACCTAAATCAGTGACACTCAACTTGCGGGCCGCGGGCCAGGTGTGACCTGCGATAGGGTGCGGGGTGGCCCCTTTTTGATTTGAAGAATGTTTCCTCAGAACAGATTCAGGAACTGAACTGAAGTGAACAAACTGAATTTCTAGCTTTTGTTGTGTATTGTTGAATCCCTGAATAGAGGCGTTTTTTTGTTGAACACTGAACTCTATTTTGGGGGAATAAATAACATCTGGTTTGATTGATTCTTTGGACTTGCCTGGAAAGGGCGTTTTTTCTTTTGTGAGTGGTTCTACATTGTACCTCCAAAGCTGATTTATATTGAGCTTCCCTGTGTTTCCATTGTCGCACTGATTATTGCTTAGATTATTCTGCTTGGTGGTTCAGATTGCTAGGTGGGTTCATGCATGGTAGAGTGTCACAATCGTAAACGTTAAAATTGTCAGACTAAACTCCCCCAAAACCTATCGGCAATCCGCTGCAGAAAAATAAGTATTATTCATTTGTTTGTTTATTAACGGGCCCCTGGCCTCCTGTCATTTAGCAAAAGTGGCCCCCGGGCAAAGCAAGGTTGAGTATATTTGGTTTAAATGCTGTGTTAGAGGCAGAACATTCTGGAGGGAAAAACACTGAATGCTTGTTATTTTCTTATCCGGCTTGATAGAGAATAAAATCTATTCTTTCCGCTATATGTATATGTAAATGTATATCACAGCTTATCTAATACCAAATGAATTGAAACCAATGAGTCCAGGAAGATTTACCATAAAAGTATATTTAATAGCTTACATTCTCTGCAATACATGTATATTGACAGAGGGCTGAACCTCAATGTACACAATTCTGATATGTCATACAGAGTCAAATATTCAGCCGCGATGTCACAATTTGACATACGCTTTATACTGTAAGAGGAGGAAAAGACAGAAAGGAGGGGGTGATGACTTGACTTGGAAATGTGTGTGCGTCCACTTGAGTCTGACAGGGAAACTGTTATCAGTTGTTATTGGACACGATGCACTGCCCAAGGTCTCAGCAAAGAGGAGAAGTCCTCTCCATGGGGCTATGGGTGAGATGAGATGTCAGTGTGCTATGGGTCTATGGGTCAAATGGCATGGAACTTATAGCATAATTAGGCCTATAGCTTATTGATTAATGTGTCAGATGTAATTAGGCCTATAGCTTATTTATTAGGAAATATTGATTAGGAAATGGCATGGAACTTATATTTTTCTCCAACACGGCTATTAAATATCAAATAAATATTAAAACCCCCATATCTGTCGAAGACCCTCCTCCCACCCTCCTCCCCCCCTCCACCCCCATCATGGCTGGAGGACCGGGCGTTTTCAGAGTGTTTGTCGGACCCGTCCAGCAGTCTCCCAGGTGAGGGGGGCGTGCGGCGCGATGGATCAGCCTCTGGTGGGATGACTCCAGACAGCGCCGCCGCGCGAGGGGAAAAAACAACACTTGGCGCAGCACCGCAGCCGCTGAGAGCTCATTTTCGAGGCAGATGGCGGCCAAGTCAGCGTCCTGGCGTCTCCTCCTTAAAGACGCTCTCTGCCCCCCCTATAAGGCGCCGCTTTGCTCGGCGCAGCGTCGCCTCTGCTCGGCCACAGCGGCCCGACAAAACCCGTGAATTAGACCAGACGTGCGAGAATACGGCCGGGTCAGCGCCGGCGGGGGGGATGGGTGTACACAGAAGGCGGGGGGAGGGTGCACACAGAAATGCATTCAGTTGTTCTGTTGGTTTCTTTTCTCTGTCTGAAATGTTTCAGCTAAAGTGCCAACAATAAATTTACCGTCCAAAAGAATGCACATTCTTCATCAAGCACTTGGCGAAGCGTTCAAACGGCCAAAGACACATTTCCCCAGCGCTGCGAGCTTGGCTGCTGTTTTTAACATGATTGATCCTGGATCAATATGCTTTGATTTCCTCCCGCCTCCACTATTGTAATTCCCTGTGTACCTGCCTTAGCCAGAAATCAGTCCACCGTTTACGGTTAGTCCAGAGTGCAGCAGCTCGGCTTTTAACTCAAACCAGGAAATGTGCCTACATCGCTGCGGGTTTAGCATCCCTGCACACGGCCGCCTGTTCAGTTTAGGATTGATTTTTAAATTCTTCTAATCACTTTTAAGGCTAGGCATGAGTTGCCCCCCCCCCTAACATCTCGACCCTCTTAGCCCACTATGAGCCAGGGCGCAGCCTGAGATCCTCTGGTAAGAGAGCGAACAAACAAGCAATCAATTAAAAATGATAGAACAAAGTCAAATAAAATATCACACATTAAAAGCTGCTCAATAAAAATGTGTCTTGAGAAGTGAAGTGAAAATAAAGTTATTATTATTATTATTATTATTATTATTATTAACACGTTCACTGCCAATGACGAGTTGACTCGTCAAACACAATCCAACCGTTCACTGCCAATGACGAGTTGACTCGTCAAAAAAAAAAAAAAAAAATTTTTTGACGGTGCTACGTGGATCAATGCCCCCCACGTCTCCTATAAAAATATTGGAAGTATTGAATGTGTATAATCTATTTTACCGACCAACTAAGTGGCGACAGTGCTCTCCCGACAGAGAGAAAGCCAACCAAATACAGCCGCGGGAGGAAGCCATTCTCAAGGAAATGGCTTGCCGATTTTACAGTCATCAGTCACCAGACTCGCCCGAGAGCGGCCGCGCCAGCAGCAGCACACCGAGAGCGGAGAGCGGTGCTGGCGTGGGGGATTGCAAATTTGCATAATAGATTATGGGTGAAACACACTTTGAAACACCCGCAGAAAGGCCAGAATCGCACGCATTCCGAAAACCCAGAAACGAACGAGCCTCATTCTCATACTGTAGGCGAAAACGCTTTCACGCTGCTGCACACGGGCGCACAACGGTGGGGGGTTCCAAAAATAGACTGGGTGGGCAGCATAAAGCCTAGAATCGCACAAAGCTTCATCAAAGCTCTCAACCGAAAATCCAAGAAACGATTGAGTCCCATCCACAGTCCACACTCGCCACACTCGCCGACGAGGGGCCGCCAGAAAGGGAGGCTGCTCACTGCTCAGACAGGCAGGAGAAACTGGCTTGTGACAAACGCCACCAGACACGCCCACGGAGGGAGGAGTTTGTAAGAGAGGGTGTTCAGAACTATATTGTTCAGCTGTCTTGCTCCGCCAACATAGCTGCTACAGCGCGCTCCTGTAGGTTCTCTCTCTACAACATCCGCAAAATCCGTCCCTTTCTCACAAGAGAAGCGACTCAACTCCTGGTCCAGTCTCTTGTCTCCTCCCGCCTGGACTACTGCAACGTGCTTCTGGCCGGCCTACCTGCCACCGACATCCGACCGCTTCAGCTCATTCAGAACGCTGCAGCCCGTCTGATATTCAACCAACCCAAATTCTCTCACGTCACTCCCCTCTTCCAGGAGCTCCACTGGCTTCCCATCTTGGCCCGCATCAAATTCAAGACACTGGTACTGGCCTACAGGGCAGTACACCAGTCAGCTCCCCGGTACCTGCAATCCATGGTCAGGTTCCAAACCTCTCACCGCTCCCTTCGCTCCTCCACCAGTGCAGGTCGCCTCGCCCCTCCTTCGCTACGGGGGCTCAAAAGTCGCTCATCCCGATCTCGACTCTTCTCGTCCCTGGCACCTCAATGGTGGAACGAGCTTCCACCTTCGGTCAGGACTGCTGAATCACTGCCGATCTTTCGGAAAAGACTAAAGACACACCTTTTCAGGCTCCATCTGGGCCCTTCTTGATCTAACTTCGTCTCTTTCCTTATAAAAAAAAAAAAAAAAACTAACCAACCTTGTACCACTAACCTAAACTTGTACCACTGTTCCTTCAGAAGTTGTAGTTGTCATAGACTGTGCTCCATAGTTGATTGTTCTATTGCTGACAAAAAATGTGTTATTGTAAGTCGCTTTGGATAAAAGCGTCTGCCAAATGACGTAATGTAATGTATGTAATGTAATGTTCAGATGTCTGATCTCTCACTGATGCCAAAAATAAATGGTTAAAGTGACTGTTCTGCCTGTTTGATTGAATTTCACAAAACTGCGATTATCTCAGCTTCCTGTCTCAGACGCTGAAACCATGCTGTACTCAACGGCTAATATCTACATAACTACTAACTCTACAAACTAACTCTTTTAGACAGAGAAAGCACACATTCTATTAGTACTTTTGTGAACTTCGTGTTCACAAAGTCCAAGCAGAAAATTATCCTCGGCTCTTGTAAAATGAGCCAGAATCCTCAAAAAACGGCTTGGCAGAAGCTACCTACAGTAAAAAAAAAAATGGCTGGCAGTGAATGTGTTAATAATAATAATATTGCCGTTTCTTTAGCAGATGCTGAGCGGAGCTACAGGGTCGGCTGCAGAGGACCGCCAAGATCTGCACCCTTTATACTGCGTGTGTACAATCCTCCCTATGAGTTGACCCCTCAAACTCATGTATGTACAGTATACTGTATTGTCTGTGCCTGCCAGGTGTTACACACACACACACACACACACACACACACACACACACACACACACACGCACAGTCATGTATTCCTGCCCTTCTATAACCCCAGTTTTCTATTTTGTGCCCGCCTTCACTCACAGCCCACCCTGTCACACCCCACCCACCCTGTCACACCCCACCCACCCTGTCACACCCACCCACCCTGTCACACCCCACCCACCCTGTCACACCCACCCACCCTGTCACACCCCACCCACCCTGTCACACCCACCCACCCTGTCACACCCCACCCACCCTGTCACACCCACCCACCCTGTCACACCCCACCCACCCTGTCACACCCACCCACCCTGTCACACCCACCCACCCTGTCACACCCCACCCACCCTGTCAGCCAGCTTCATTTCATTTGAGTCCCGCCCGTTGTAATCCTTTACATTAATCAATGGCAGTAGCATGCCTGCCTCCATTAAGCGGTCGAGAGTTAAGTCCATTATAGTTGTGTTGGAGTGGATACAAATGACTTGACGTATGCAGTGATTGACGAACCGATTTGACAATATGTTGACATTCACTAATCTCTGCTAAAAGGAAAACTGGGAGTCATTTTCATTTGTTCTGGGATTAAAAAAACAAACAGTCTTGTGGAATCAACTATTGAACTTCTAGATTTGTTCTCCTTCTTTTTTACAACACACAGGGTCATTTATGATCATGTTTTTGGATCTCAAAGAGGACAATGGGACTAACCCACACCCATGCGTTAATTAACTTTTGGACGAACTCACAATATAATTGAATTTGAGCCGCAAAACGGAAAGTGCTTGTTGATTTGTGGGATTTGTTGCATGCGCTGTGGCTTGAATTACTTTATTAGTTTCCACGCATTCTCACAAGACATGCTTTTAAAGGAGCAGTTCGCCCCCAAAATGAAAATGGTGTCATTTCCCCGCCCTCATGCTGTATATCCAGTTGATATAACACACAGGGAGCTAGGTTGCCAGAGAGAAAACCAGTCACCATGTGCCTTCACTTTTGCTGTACTGAAGTCAATGGTGACTGGTTTTCTCTCCAGTTTCAACTGGCATGAGGGGGGATGACAGAATTCTCATTTTTGGGTGAACTGTTCCTTTAATGCATGTGCCCTTTGTAGGGTTTGACTTTGTAATTAACTGACTAAACCTATCCC
Organism: Poromitra crassiceps; assembly: GCF_964638095.1. Classification (NCBI taxonomy): domain Eukaryota; kingdom Metazoa; phylum Chordata; class Actinopteri; order Beryciformes; family Melamphaidae; genus Poromitra; species Poromitra crassiceps. The sequence continues at coordinate 35,533,244 of NC_139631.1, forward strand.
AGGCATTCCAGTCAAACCGTATCTTTATGTATGTATGTATGTATGTATGTTTCTCGATGTATATTAACTTAAATCTATTACTTTAGCCTGTACAGAGATTGTTCTTTTGCATTTTTCAAAACCAAAATAGCCCAACTTGTGCTTGCCCTGTATTTTGCATGTTATGTTAATAATGGTCTCAAATCACGTTTTTTATTATTATTATTATTATTACGGTAATTACTGTGTTATGCATACTCTGTGGTCCTGACTACTGTTGATTTTTGCCATACATCGACTCGTGTCTGTTAACCATTCTATTAAATGTGTGATGTTGCCTTTTGACTGAAGTATAAGAAGTGCTCTTGTTAGTTGACAGTGCCTCCAGCAGCTTTGATTGTTGCCTTTGTTAAGTCTGAGAGTGGCTCTCGGCTTTGTGTCATTACGGTTAGCAAACAACACAAACAAACCCAACGTGACCACTCTCCACTGACTGTGTCATTAAGCAGCTGACTGAGACAACTGCAGCGTAGCTTATTATCGCAGCTTCAGAGGGTTCAGTATAGTATTAAGTATGGCTGATCATAATTAGCTTGAACCATCTCAGACATCTTGTGAATGTGGTCTGTGGAAAAACTGAAATAACACTACAAATATGTATTTGATTGCCATAAAACATTAACATTAACTATCCTGATTTTCAATGATGTAAATATGAGTTTGCCATTGTTTTTTTTACAGTACTTTTTTTTTTTTTTGCTGGAATTATTTCTGTTGGGATAAATTGTTGGAACCTTTCTACGTTCTTTTTTATTTTAAGTTCAGATGATTTTCTTAATCTCAAAACTGTACGGTAATAAACAGAATGTACATCTTTTACATGAAGGTGGCCTCTGCTTTTCATTGCATGTCAGAGTTCATGTCAATTTCAGATTTTACACAGACAACTGCACCGAGAGCAGACTGGCAAACACGGCGCATCCTCAGTACTTATTATTCACTATGATTTAGAGATGAGAAGTTTGAACCGAGCGCTGGACCGACTCCAGGACTTCCCTTCAAGTTGGTCGGCTTTCAAGGGAGGTATTTTCTCTTGTCCGCAAGAGTTATAGAGGCCAGGCCTTCCTGAATCCACCAAGATAGCAGCATTTCTCACAGCTGAGGGGAGACGGGGAGCCTGGAAAAGTCTTAAAAATGAATTTGATCATTTCCAGGTCTTGAATACTTTGGGAATTTGAAAAATGTGTGGAAAAGTATGGAAAATGTGGTTCCCATCATAATTCTAGATTGTATGTTGTTGTTGTGTATGATGCTCTTATGACCCAGCTGCTGTCAGCATGCATCATATCAAATACCGACCAAAATCACATCCAGTCAAGAACATTGTGTCTGGGGAAAATACTGAATTTTAAAATGGAAAGCGTGTAGGAACCCTGCTAATCATCTCACATATTCTGATATTTGTGGCTGTGAAGAACAATCTTCATCTAGTGATATGACCTAGTTAGCAACATGTCTATCTGTGCAGAGTTGGGAAGTAACTAAGTACAAATACTTTGTTACTGTACTTTAGTAGGATTTTCAGGTATCTCTACTTTACTGAGTATTTTTCTGACAACTTTTTAATTTTACTCCCTACACTTTAACACAAATATCTGTACTTTCTACTCACATTTTCAGTAATTCTACAGTCATTTTCAGTTACTTTAGTTTTAATGCATGGCAGACAAATATGATGTAACGTTTGTCTCTCGTCTCGCGCTCCCCCAGCTTTTACGCATTATGTGCACCTTTTTTGTGGAAGAACCATATCGCACAAATTATTATTCAAAGCATTAGTCTTCATACATCTTGGCGGGGATCTTTTAAGTTGAATAGTCTTTGAATTATATTAACTCATTGAGTGCCAAGGACGGACATGTTCGTCATTTCAAATAGTAACGTAGAGTGCCAAGGACGGACATGTTCGTCAATTGCGTTTTTTGACGGTGGGGCGTCGATCAAAGCCTTCTGCCTCTGATGTACAAATATTATAGCTATTGGATGTGTCTAACCTATTTTACAGAACCCTTAGGTGGCGACAGTGCTCTCCACATAACAGAAAGGCAAGGAAAAAACAAAGAAGAAGTCGTTATGGAAACGGAAATCGCATCGCATCCGTATGCATCGATATGCTGAAGCACGTTACTGCAGCTGTGCCTGCAGCAGCCAATCTGCTCCCACAATTGAGCCGCTCCGTGTCGGTTGCGACAGTACATCCGCACATCCACACCGTCGAGTTGTTATTATTCTCAACTGGAAGCATCGTTGCCGGTGACAAACACACGCGGAACGCTGTAAAAAAGCAGGATGTCAAGCACCCTTCACTGTGCGCACAGCAAACTCAGCAGAGAGCCACCACAGACAGGAGGAGGAGTGTGCAGTTGAGGCGAGGCGGGGCGGGGCGGGGGGGGGGGGGGAGGGGGCACGCAGAGCAGCACACACACAACACCCAGACAGACCCAGGCAGCAGGACAGGATTGACAAACGCAAGCCAGAATATCCGATACCCACCAGCAGCAAATCAAAACCAGCAAGAAGCTGCAACCAGCAGCGCACGCAGGGGCCAGCGCTGCTGGTTGTAGCTAAAAATATTATTCTGCCAAACAAAATTCCCTGGCCTAAACTGTTTTATTGAAGGAAATTATTTTTGAGGTGTGACTACATTAGAAAAGATTAGCTTCAGAGTCAGTGATGTGCTTGAAATGATTAATTTCACAAAAGGCCAATTATCTCAGCTTCTAGAAAAAAATTGCTTTTTTTGGATGAATCAAGCTATCTTCTCCGGCTCATAACTAAAGAACGGAAAATGGGATCAATAAACTTTTTTTTGCAGATGATAGAATAGAGTCTCATCGTTCTTTGTGCGTGTTCAGTGTTTACATAGTAATATCACACAATATTCTGTGGGCCTCGAGAAATCACTGAAAACGCTCTGAAACTCTGGCACTGGGAGCGTCCGTTCTCCAAAAGTGGCTGGCACTCAATGAGTTAATATGACGCGAGTTTCTATTAGCGTTGCACAGAAACAGCTGGTAGAAATACTTCTTTTGTACAAGTAACTACCAATACTTAAGTAAAGAATGTGTGTACTTTTCCCATCTCTGTTTATCGATACCGTGTCAAATTACCGTAGGTCAAATGCATGTCGACGGATTACATGTAAGAAACTGAGAACTAGTACTATTAAATCACAGTTATAATGCCTGCTGCTCTAAAATTGAAATTGCTGAACTAGAAAGTTTACCACAAATGGACTAACCCTTCTGATCCAAAATGTATTTGCCACTAGAAAAAGCTTTTTGTTAAGTGTCTAACAGCCCTTAGCCTCAGTTAAACCAGCCACACCTGAACAGTTAACAGGCTATGATTAGACCTCAGTTCTGTTTGACCTTTCGTCTGCTGAGAAACTGCTTTGGAGGGGCACGGTGGCTCAGTGGTAGAGCTGTCGCCTCGCAGTCAGAAGGTCCTGAGTTCGATTCTCGCCTGGGACACTGTGGGCGCTGTGGTTGTGTTCCCCCCATATCTTCAGTGCCTACTGCCCAGGTGGGGTATCTCGTCGTAAGGGCATTTCTGTCTGTGTGGAGTTTGCATGTTCTCCCCGTGCTCCCCCAGGGGGGTTCCTCCGTATATAACCCCCCCCCCACCCCCCCCCCCCCATTAAAAACATGCAGAAGATCAGATCGTCATCGTCATCCGACCAGTGACGACAACATCCGAAGTCGGTCCCCGGGCGCTGTACGAGAAAGCGACCACTGCTCCTGGCCTGCCCCCCGGAGGAAAGGACAAAGCCAGGATGGGTTAAATGCAGAGGACAAATTTCACCGGCCACCATCAGCATGTGTGTGTTGTGGCCCTCCGTGCATGTGTTGATTGTAATCGTGTGACAATAAAGATGGGCTTGTCCGTCTGAAATCGTGATGGGCTTGTCCGTCTGAAATCGTGTTTTCATTCTGGAGAAAACTGACTGAGGCTCGAACCCATGACCTCAAAACTGATGGAGACTCGAACCCGCAAGCTCAATACTGCTGGGCAGTAATCCAACTCTGTGAGCCGCTGTGTCACACTTGGTAGGACAGGTTTTCTCAGAGCTTTTCATTCTTTCGTCTGGGTGTCCATTTTCATCACTCAAACTGACTGAGACTCGAACCCTCAACCTCAAGGTCAAGTCATTTCTGTCAGAGCTTTTCAGTCTTCACTTGAGAAATTCTTCAAAGTCCAAGCTTTCACTGAGGCTCAACCCCAAAACCTCCCAATTGTGGTGTGGCCATAGGTGTCATTTACAATGGGGACATGTCCCCACCACTTTTCAACACAAAGTGACGCCCTACTCAGATGTCAAATATGGTCTGACAGAGAATTGAAAATGTGTAGGAACCCTGAAAAGGCTCTCAGTGCTTTTGACAGTAATGATGATCATCACTGTCCTTTTTGGAAGCACTGTTTTGATCTCGTGCCAGTGGCATCATTGTTACTCCGATTGAGACCACTTTTCCTATGAAGCCCTTCTTCAGCCAAATGTGTTCTTGTCTTTACTGAAGAGGTTCAACATGTTGGACGTGATTTTCTCTCTTTCCATCGTCTGTCTGTCGTTGGCAGAAACTCTGAAAGCGTTAGCTCAGTTTGCTCTGGAAGAACAGCGCCCTCTTCCTGCCCCGTGCCAGAAAGCAATAATCCAGCAGATTTCCCTCCAAATCTGATCGTTGCAAACAAACAGTAATTATACTAATGTCTCAAATCTATTTTAGTATTGATTTATTACTCCGCCAATGGAGTTGGCCCGGAGGTCATGTTTTTGCCCCTGTCTGTCTGCCTGTCTGTCTGCCTGTCTGCCTGTCTGTCTGTCTGCCTGTCCGTCCGTCCGTCTGTCTGTCCACCTGTCTGTCTGTCTGCCTGTCCGTCCGTCCGTCCGTCCGTCTGTCTGTCTGTCTGTCCGTCCGTCCGTCTGTCTGTCTGTCCGCCTGTCTGTCTGCCTGCCTGTCTGTCTGTCTGCCTGTCCGTCCGTCTGTCTGTCTGTCTGCCTGTCTGCCTGCCTGCCTGTCTGTCTGTCTGCCTGTCCGTCCGTCTGTCTGTCCGCCTGTCTGTCTGCCTGTCCGTCCGTCCGTCCGTCTGTCTGTCCGCCTGTCTGTCTGTCTGTCTGCCTGTCTGCCTGCCTGTCTGTCTGCCTGTCCGTCCGTCTGTCTGTCCGCCTGTCTGTCTGCCTGTCCGTCCGTCCGTCTGTCTGTCCGCCTGTCTGTCTGTCTGTCTGCCTGTCTGTCTGCCTGCCTGTCTGTCTGTCTGTCTGTCTGTCCGCCTGTCTGTCTGCCTGCCTGTCTGTCTGTCTGCCTGTCCGTCCGTCTGTCTGTCCGCCTGTCTGTCTGTCTGTCTGCCTGTCTGTCTGCCTGCCTGTCTGTCTGTCTGTCTGTCCGCCTGTCTGTCTACCTGTCTACCTGGCTGCCTGCCTGCCTGTCTGTCTGTCTGTCAACAGGATATCTCAAAAGGCTGAACGGATTTGCACAAAACTTGTTAGAAAAGTAGGTCATGGGCCAACTTAGAACTGATGAACTTTCAACGCCCACTAGCCAAAAGGGGGCGTGGTGATGGGTGTGGCCAACCACAAAAAAGGCGCCAAAATTCCAAATAAGTTCATGTAACTACACTATGGCAGTGGAGCTTAGTTCTCAAATGTTTTCACATGAGGGACCCCTAAACTGACAAAGGTTAGACCACGGACCCCCATTTGATAGGATTTCGTCCCACGGTCAACCCATATGATAATAAGATTGATGCTTTTAGATGTTTTATTACAGAAAGTGTATAAAACACATGACCAAAATAGTCATTGTGTTACCTATGAATTAAATTATAGCTAAAATAAATTACCCCCCTTTTAGCTAGGGACCCCCTGGAACCCCCTCAAGGACCCCCATTTGAGAAGCACACACTAGAGTTCCTCTAGTTGATGTTAGAATGTTATATTCTTCTTTATCTTGGCATTATTCCTTTTTCATGAGGCCTTTATACTCTCAAACATCGATGAGTGGGTTCCATCTGCAGTCCCTTAGTTTTCAGTTTGACCTATGCACCCAAAGATCCTATTTCACCTTGAACCTGGAGTAGAGTAGCAGAGCCTTTTATGGGCCTTTCTGCAGAAATCCAATCCTCTAATTGTCTTACCTGAGAGCAATCTGATTTCTGGTGTGGTTTCTTCTGTGCCACAAGAGGCTAAAAATCAGAACGTCCATTCTAATGTGTAAATGCAACTAAGCTGAAGTCCAGAAACATTCCCAGGCAGACCCTGGGGGAATATAAATATTTAATAAATATAACAGACCTGAGAAAATATAACCTGTTGATTTTCGCTCAAAGCTACTCCCCTGTGTTGTCCCACTGGTCATGGAGCTTCTGGAATATCATGGAATCTAGAGAGGTGTACTCCAGGAAATCAGAGGATTTGATGAATTCTCTTGGGAATTCAGGGGATATCAGGACATTTTTACAAATGGGTCATAAAATGGGTTCCTGGTTTGAAGCTCGCTCCTCCGGGCAGCGTGTTGAACAGGGTGGGAATTACACGGTGCCATGGAGACCATGGCCTCCGTTGCCCCTCCCACTGTCCGTGACGTTCTGAGATCCCTAAGGCCACCTTGGCAGTGCCCTGCTACCAGCCTGCTACTGTCAGTTGCTTTAAAAGTGTCAGTGGTCTCAGTTTAATGTAGCCTGTACTATGCAAAGGATGTGCACTTGGCTGATTTTAACACACATTTCAGAGAAATCGCTCTTCACGATGTCAATAGAGCAATGGCCTTTGTGCCCTAAAAAAAAAGGACACCGAACCCCCCAACTGCTCCCTGCCAGCAGTTGGCGCCGTCGGTGGGTGGATGTCTGCGTGAATGGGCGAACGTAGACATCACTTTGGCGCTATATAAATCCAGTCCATTTACCATTTACCATGTGTTTTACAACGTGTTTCACACTCTGGCCTTGCTTCCATTCGCTCCTGCTGCCCCTTTATAAGAAGACATCAAGACAGTCTTTTCCGCAATAAATTCCAGGGAACCGCTGGGGTTTGTGAAGCGGTGCCACAGCTTCCACGACCAAATGAAACATCGTTTCATTTCGCCTCTTCTCTTCCACGTGGCCTACTGGATACGGTTGGATCAGAAGACTGCAGGATTCAAGTCCCTTTGTGGCTTTCGAGTTCAGCCATTGCAGAGGTTTCTATAGCCCTCTCACTCGTGCTGCTGTCAGCAGTGTGAAGCCTTGTAGAAATCAGATGATGAAGGTGAGCTCATGTCAACTCAGAAGCAGCTCAGCAGAATAAGCAGCTGGTTTATCTTCACTATACCTGACACAGTCTGCGGGTTGGTTCAATCCCTGATCAGTGAGAAGTGTTCTTGTTAAGATGCGATGCAGTTTCAGAGGCTGTTTCCACCCTGACAAGAATAAGCAGGGAGAAATTCAAATGTTGTCTGTGGCCCTAATGTGTATTTACGGTAATTTGGGGATCCACGAGATGAAAAAACAACAAACATGCCTCCGGCTGCATTTACACAGATTACATGCGGTTTTTCCGTGTTTACATAGCTGCTGCGAGGAGAGCACGTTTGTGCCACTGAGGGTTCCGAATCCAGTCTGGTGCTCCCTGTGTAAACGCGGCCTTGGCGGGAGATGCTGTCCATCTGTCGGGTACCCAGAGATGGGAGGTAACTAAGTACAAATACTTTGTTACTGCACTTAAGTAGGATTTTACGGTATCTGTCCTTTACTGCGTATTTATTTTTTCTGACTACTTTTTACTTTTACTCCATACATGTTATCACAAATGTTTGTACTTTCTACTGTTTACATTTTCAAAACAGGCTAGTTACTTGATTTACTGCACGACAGACAAAAACTATGTAACGTTTGTCTCTCTTGTCTCGTGCTCTCCCAGCTTTCACGCATTTTGTGCACCTTTTAGTGGAAAAACCAGATCATACAAATGATTAGTCAAAGTATAGTCTTTATACATCTCAAAACGTGTGTAGGGGTTGTTTTAATTTTAATAGTCTTTCGAAGTATATTAAGATGACGTGAGTTTCAGTTAGCTTTGCATAGAAACAGCCGGTAGAAATACTTTTTTACTTTATTACATTTCAGCAGTGTTGGGCAAGTTACTTTCAAAATGTAATATACTACATATTACTAGTTACTTTCAATTGAATGTAATAAGTTACTTTACAATATTACTGTCTGTGTAGAGTAACTTGTTACTTATTATTTGTTATTGTCATCTATAGTGGTTATTTGCATAAGAACACACAATTTGATTAGGAAATGATTGTATCTTTATTTAAATATGCGCTTTGATGGAAAAAAGTAACTCAATTTGTAACTTGTGTTACTTGACAAAGTAACTGGTATAATATTACTGAAATCCTATTTGTAATAAGTTATATTACTGAGTTACTGCTAAAAGTAAGATATTACATGTAATATGTTACTTTTGTAATGAGTGACCCCAACACTGCATTTCAGAGGCTGTACTTTTTTTTAAACTTTTACTGTAGAATAAACAAGTTGAATCAGTACTGCTTTTACCAGTCTATTTTTTTTACGCAAGTAATTGCACTTATACTTAAGTAAAGAAAATACGTGTACTTTTCACATATCTGCGCAAACGGTGGCTTGGGGGGGAGAGTGACCTTCTGGGTCCTAGCTCCTCCTGTGTAAGTCAACTGAAGTTGACACTGCACATTGCCCAAACAGGAGAATGTCTGGCCCTGCTCCAACATCCACAGCTACTCTTCTCCCACAGAGAAACAGCCATCATTTAGAGACCGCACAAAGACTCAGAGTAGCTTAGTGACTCAGTTCTCAATTACTGTACTTATGACAACGGTAATTCATTGGCTTTATGGTCTATTGGATGTACTCCGGCGTTGAAAAAAATAGATATAATTGGACTTTACTGTAAACATGCCTCCTCTCTGCCAGCCTGTAGGGCTTTGAAAGGAGATCTGTGGCAAATGGTGAAAGGGAAGATGTGTTTGTATGGTGAAATAGTGCTCCCATTGTTTTGGTCAAGGAGGCTTTCAAGTCAAAGCGAACAGTTAATTGTAACTCACTTCTACTTTTCTTTTTTTTTAAGAGAGGGGAAAACACTGTAATGTCGTTTTCTGGCCACCGGAGGGCAATCTTAGACCATTTCAGGATCAGTATATGTACCACAGTAAAACTATGTGGCAGTCTCTAAAATGTGGGTTATCAGTAAGGCCTTTCATTAAATACTAATAATATCAGTCAGTCAAGATGTCATCCAGCTCTGATGTCATGGAGGTTCCTCTCTGACCACAGCTACAGAAACACAAGTCTATTAAAACCTGACATTTGATTTCCTGTGCATCATTCAGTGCACTATTAGCTGAAGTGTTCAATCATTTGGTCTTAAATGACTAAACACTGATTTAGTATGCCCCACAGAATTACCCCCGTTAGAGGTGGAAACACACATTTTGCTGTGGAAGTTGTAAGTTATACGTGGCTATACATGACAAAATCAAATGTTTTGATTTCACATAATTGCCATGCCTTAGTTGGTAGACAAATAAATATGTCATGAGATATATATATATACATTTATATATGTATGGCGGCTTTAGCTCAGGAGGTAGAGCGGGTCGGCCAATGATGCAAGGGTTGGCGGTTCGATCCCCGCTCCCTCCCAGCTGCTGTCGCTGTGTCCTTGGGCAAGACACTTAACCCTCCTTGCTCCCGATGGTGTGTAGGCACCCTGCGTGGCAGCCTGCCGCCATTGGTGTATGAATGGGTGAATGTAGACTATCTACTGATTGTAAAGCGCTTTGGATAAAAGCGCTATATAAATGCAGGCCATTTACCATTTACCATTTATACATATATATATATATATATATATATATATATACACACACACACAGAGTGTGGGCGATGCTGAAAACAAGCACACATGCACAGAAAAATCCTTCCTCAAATATATAATAAAAATGTAAATAAAAAATCCATACTGCAGCAGAGATGTGGTTGCTTCATAACTCAGACCTTTATTATAGTTTAACACACAAAGCACGTCGTCTTCTTACAGGTACACTCGATTCAAGTATACCGTTAGTATAACGTTCAGCTGATCAGCACGTAATGCACCCTCAGAAAACAGAGGATCAGTTGGATAGCACCATTATAAAAAAAAAAAGTACACTAAAACAACATTCACACATATTATTGAACAAAAGTAAAGTAAAACAAAAAAAGGAATACAAATTCTAAAATCCCTGACTGTTACGACAATAAGTTACTAATGTGTTGATTCGTTGGAAATGGAGAGAAAGGAGGAACTGATCTTAAAACAATATGTGGCTGGTCCTAGTGCTTTCTCAGCGATGAGACGCGATCTCGCTGTGCCACAACATTGTTGTTTAGGGATGCATAATATCCGCACATCATCGGTATCGGCTGACGTCGGCATCGGCCTGAAACTAATATTTCTGCCGATATGACAGGGCGATAAAATGATGCTTTGATTATGCCCAAATGCTCAGTTTTGTTTGAAGGAAAATGTTAGAAAAATCAAAATATGGCATGTTTTACATGACCTAATTTGAAGTTGTTTCCTTATTTTGCCCAGTGAATGTGACGTGTACATTTTTAAACGCATTGTATTTATGTCTGCATCATGATAAGAGTAACATTAGCCATAATAATGTGTTAATTCCACTACAGGAGAGGCTTGATGTTCTCTGAAATTAGGTGGGGGAAAAGGTGCCATATCAGCATCAGCAATCGGCCAAAGGAGTTGGAAAATATCGGCATATCGGATATCGGCAACAACAACAACAAAAATTCAATATCATGCATCCCTAGTGTTGTTAGTCCCATGGTGCAGGACAGTCCAGTGAAAAGTAGTGAATTTTCATTCATATATACAGTATATATACAGTATATAGAGTCTATATTATAGACTGAACTGTCCTAGCTAGGCTCAGCATAGGTGTCTAAGCGCTGCCATTTGGTCACAGTCTCATTTCAAAGCATTTAGACACGAGGGACTAGTTTCATGGGAGATACCAAAAACAACAAAAAATACGATTCTATTACCTACAAAATGAAAGACTAGCGATGCTACACCTAATGGCATGTACTAGCTAAGAATGTGGGCAGTTGCTGTAGGCATTTAGGTGTGTGTGTGTGTGTGTGGGGTGGGGGGGGGTGGTGAGGTCACATATCAGCTTCTAAAGGGAAACATGCTACACGTCATAAATAGGAAACACAATATCAGAACAAGGCGATATCTGGGATTTCAATGTTGATCTTGGCTCATCTTGAATAAGCTACTGACCAAATTCCAATATCATGTTCTTCACTAACAGTGCACATATAAGGTGATGTAAAAGGAGAATTCGCTCTTTCCCACGTGGTTCCTAGAGCAGATCGGATCAAGAGAACGCTCCGAATTACGAAGGGAATTGAACGCACCGCAGGGAGCTTTTAGGGTAAAGCTTCAGCCTGGGTAGATTAACCTTACAGCTAAAGCAAACTGGTGATGGGGGGGGGGGGGGTTGCATAGATGAATTTGTGAATAAGATGCTGGGTGGGGGGAGGGGGTGCTCCAACACCTCTGGATGTAAAAGCCACGTGGACTATTGAAATTAACTTTTTCCCACACAGTCGATTACCTTAGTTTACAATATTCTCAGGCAATCCGCAGACATTCAAACTCAAAGAGTCTTCTCAAAGAACGGCAGCAGAGTTGTAACCTAATGAGGGTGGTATTGTTTCCACAACAAGACATGTGGGAAAACAATACCGCCCTCACCTGGCAGAGTCAGGTTGTGCAATTCAAAAGAAGACACACTCGTGGTAACATTCTCAAATATTCTGCTGAAATATATCCGTTTCCCACGGGGGGGTTTATTTCCTCACTTATTAAAAAAGAAAAAAGATCTATAAGTCAGAGGGGGATATAGGCAGCTTTGCCGTAACCCCGCCCACCTCCCTGGTTAAGATTACAACTTGGTGCACATTAGAGGATTTTCAAATCCTAACAGATTTTAAAAATGTGGAAGGCCACAGACATAATGACAAATTGAACCGATTTCTTAACATTGTAATGGTAAGACCGGACCGCACACACCAGACGTCAAGATGCAGGACCACACACGTGGCGTTTACTAAACCATTTCAGAGTGGCCATTCCAGGGACTTTGCTCCGGTTGGTTGACGCTTCGCGGTCAGCTACAGGAGAGGTTTCCACCTCAACACACGTCCAAACACGAAAGGCCGATTATCTCCTCCCACATCAAAGTAAATTTGCCAGAAAAGTCAGTGGCTTTCTTTTCCTCTGGCTACATACAGTACTTCCACATGGCTTTATTATGCAGAATGACGGCTTGGGCGTGGCTCCGGTTGGTGACGCTTCACGGTCAGCTCGCTCTCATTGGCTATTGCGGGTTTCTGCATCGGCGTTCCTTTCACACTACAACTTTCAAGTCGTAAACATGTTTGATCTTTACGATTCGAAATCGGGGAGACTCCGATCAAGTCGGTAACGTTGAGATTATGTCTGTAAAAAAACCCTCACACTACGGGACGATTTGGGAAGTTAATTGTTCAGACCATCCTCGAGTCGGGAATGCCCCCGCGATTGTCGGGAGGGCCGAATCAGACCCAAAATCTGCCCAACTATCCTCTAGTCTGGTGCCAGTTTAGGCTGTAGCTCCCTCTGTTTGGGAGGTGGGAGGGGCCAGTTTAAGGCTGTAGCTCCCTCTTTTTGGCAGGTGGGAGGGGCCAGTTTAAGGCTGTAGCTCCCTCTGTTTGGCAGGTGGGAGGGGCCAGTTTAAGGCTGTAGCTCCCTCTGTTTGGCAGGTGGGAGGGGCCAGTTTAAGGCTGTAGCTCCCTCTGTTTGGCAGGTGGGAGGGGCCAGTTTAAGGCTGTAGCTCCCTCTTTTTGGCAGGTGGGAGGGGCCAGTTTAAGGCTGTAGCTCCCTCTGTTTGGCAGGTGGGAGGGGCCAGTTTAAGGCTGTAGCTCCCTCTGTTTGGCAGGTGGGAGGGGCCAGTTTAAGGCTGTAGCTCCCTCTGTTTGGCAGGTGGGAGGGGCCAGTTTAAGGCTGTAGCTCCCTCTGTTTGGGAGATGGGAGGGGCTTCTGCTGGGGGAAGGGAGGTGGGGGGAGGGGGCTGCTGCCTGGGTGAAGGGGGTGAAACAAAAAAGAGGGGCTTGACGCCGGACCAGGCCGGCAGTGGAGGTCCAGCACAGAGGGGGCGGGGCCAGGCCGGCAGTGGAGGTCCAGCACAGAGGGGGCGGGGCTAGGTCAGCAGTGGAGGTCCAGCACAGAGGGGGCGGGGCCAGGCCGGCAGTGGAGGTCCAGCACAGAGGGGGCGGGGCCTGCCGGCAGTGGAGGTCCAGCACAGAGGGGGCGGGGCCAGGCCGGCAGTGGAGGTCCAGCACAGAGGGGGCGGGGCCAGGCCGGCAGTGGAGGTCCAGCACAGAGGGGGCGGGGCTAGGTCAGCAGTGGAGGTCCAGCACAGAGGGGGCGGGGCCAGGCCGGCAGTGGAGGTCCAGCACAGAGGGGGGCGGGGCCAGGCCGGCAGTGGAGGTCCAGCACAGAGGGGGGCGGGGCCAGGCCGGCAGTGGAGGTCCAGCACAGAGGGGGGCGGGGCCAGGCCGGCAGTGGAGGTCCAGCACAGAGGGGGCGGGGCTAGGTCAGCAGTGGAGGTCCAGCACAGAGGGGGCGGGGCTAGGTCGGCAGTGGATCCAGCACAGAGGGGGCGGTCGGTCGGTGGGGTCGCAGATAGACGAGTCTCTCCGCAGGGGGAGCAACCGGTCTGGCTCCTCTCCTCTCCTCTCGCTGGCCTTTACCTGTGGGTCACCTGGTTGTTGAGGAGGCCGGGGAAAGTCTGCTCTGACTCAGTGCTTAATGAGCCACCTAGGAGAGAGGGAGGGAGTGCGGGGGGGGGGGGGGGGAGACGTGAAAGAGCATTCGGACCACAGCCGCACTTTGTCTGTTGCTATGAATCCTGGGTTTTATCTCTAAGCCCATAATGGCAGGACGCAACTGAAGATGACAACACTTGCTAAGGCTACCAGACCTATAGTGCATTATAACATTATAATGGCACTCACATATTATGTACAATGTGGCTACTTACCAAAGATATGAATCATTTTACAGACAATTTTAATGTATAATGAGTTCAATAATCAATCATCAGCAAACAAGCTAAATAAGTGATATGATTTATTGTCAGAAATAAATAACTCAGTTCATTGGCCAATCAGAATAGAGCTTTCAACAAAGGATAAGGATTTATAAAGCCTTGTAATCTCACTAGTATAATAAGGGGCAGGGATCCCGCACGCGTGCTAGAAATAAGCTTGCGACCTAGAAATGAGCACGCAATATATTTCTAGTTGTAATAAGACTTGTAATTAATTTCAAATTATATACTGTATATAATGTTTTATGAGTGGGTTGATCAAATGCATCAGTAACCATGTGTTCTTACAATCTTGGTCATAAACATTATGAATGCCTTATGACTGCCCTATAGCCATAGAAAGTGCTATCAAACTAAATCTGTGCACCACAGTGCAGGTGGCTTATTCATGAGATGTAGAATTCTGTGTAATTCAGTCAAAGCTAAGCTGTTATCTTTACATTTTAAATTGACAATGTTTAGAGCAACTTGCAACAAGTGCAACAGTAGGAGAAGTTTGACTTCCTAGATCGCCGACAATAGAGGGAACAAACAGTAAAAGGTACAACAACGGCAATAGATGTAACAAATATATTCCTTGAGACGTACCATTATGGCAGCTGTACATCCACACGCGATGGCCGTCATATCGACATCTGCATTTCATGATGTTGTTGGTGTAGTCCGTCTCTGGCACTTCATAGTTGGGATTGATAACAATCTGTGAGCGAGAAGACATAGAGGATGACTCATCATCAACATACAGCCAATATAGAGAGAGCAATACATATCAAACTAGAAGACACACAGAGGATGACTCATCAACATACAGCCAATATAGAGAGAGCAATACATATCAAACTAGAAGACACAGAGGATGACTCATCAACATACAGCCAATATAGAGAGAGCAATACATATCAAACTAGAAGACACAGAGGATGACTCATCAACATACAGCCAATATAGAGAGAGCAATACATATCAAACTAGAAGACACAGAGGATGACTCATCAACATACAGCCAATATAGAGAGAGCAATACATATCAAACTAGAAGACACAGAGGATGAGTCATCAACATACAGCCAATATAGAGAGAGCAATACATATCAAATTAGAAGACACAGAGGATGACTCATCAACATACAGCCAATATGCAATACATATCAAATTAGAAGACACAGAGGATGAGTCATCAACATACAGCCAATATAGAGAGAGCAATACATATCAAACTAGAAGACACAGAGGATGACTCATCAACATACAGCCAATATAGAGAGAGTAATACATATCAAACTAGAAGACACAGAGGATGACTCATCAACATACAGCCAATATAGAGAGAGCAATCAAACTAGAAGACAGAGGATGACTCATCATCAACATACAGCCAATATAGAGAGAGCAATACATATCAAACTAGAAGACACAGAGGATGACTCATCAACATACAGCCAATATAGAGAGAGCAATACATATCAAACTAAAAGGGCACTCAAAGAACACAGACCTCCCGCCACCTAAGGCCCGCTATTACCCACTATTATTGCGTGTTCGTGTTGTTATTGCGTGAGTCGGATCCGGATCCTCTCCAAAATGTAATGGGTTTGGCTACATGCTACATGCTACTAAGTTTCATGAAAATCAGGCCAGTAGTTTTTCAGTAATCCTGCTGACAAACAAACCTCCTTGGAGGTAACTATCCAACAATAAGACCAAAATGAATGATACAAGACAAACATAGATGGTTGCATGAGGTTAAAAAAAGATAGAAAGGTCCAAGGCACTCTTCTGGCATAAAGTAAAAAGGCTTTATTTACTTTAGATGGCTATTTCATTTAGAAAGGTTTAAAAACATAGCTAGTGCATGTTAAAAGAGCTGGGACATGACCCACGCGTAGCGGCACAAACAGCCTTCTTCAGGGTATGGCCACCAGCACAAGGTGAACTCACAGGTAATGATACAAAAAGCAGCCACTAGATGGCTCTACAATGTATATAGCAGAAAACCAAACATAATGCAGAGAATATAGAATATGGAAAACAAATGAAAAATGTATCTTCAGACAAGACATAGATGGTTGCATGTTCCAAAATGTCACTGTGTTGTAAGAAAAGGCCTCGATGCAACTAATACGTTTCACGGACAGATTTTCAAATACTCTTCAGTTACAGAAGAGTAAGTGTTCTGTAACTGAAGAACAACACAGCGAGGGAGGGAAGGCTCACCTGGAAAATGTAATCCCCGGGTTTGATGTCGGTGATGTCGACCCACTGGCAGTCGATGTCGTGCCTGTAGGTGTCCCAGCAGCCCACAGTGATGCCCTGCTCTCCAAAGTTGGCACATTCGTACTTCTTCTCAATACCTGAAAAAAATAAGAAGAAAAATATTGAAAATACGATTATTTGAAGGCATACATTTAAAAGTACATTTATTTAAACTGAAGAAGGAATCTGGGTGCTCGGAGTCCTCTCTGGACTTCACTACAGCTGTGCAACAATCTCTGACACTGGGGACAAAACACAAATTCTTAAGGAATGGAGGTTTCCCTCTTCACCCTCTTTCCAATTGTGGTTGATGGACATGATCTCTGTTATACGGACGGAGAGACTCAGGTTCCTGAGAACCAACTCACTTAGAAAATGTCTAACCCGTTTTTAGTCTACCTCGATGAGGTTAGGGGGCGACGGGTGACTCGCCCGGCTGGTTTCCTATAGACCCCTTGCCGTGAGATCCCAAATACATCGCTTACAAGCACATAAGCAGCTTACGTGGCGGGTAGCACCACTGGCATATTGAATGTTCATTATGTTGTATGTTTTTGTTTCTTCTCTTTTCTTGTGTCTGTTTTGTTTTGTTTATGTTCTATAAAAAATTGAAAATAAAATATTGGGGGGAAAAAAGAAGGAATGTGGGTTATGGGTCCTCACCCTCATCACACTCGGAGTCCTCCAGGCAGAAACTGGCTTTGTGTCCTTCTGCCACCTTGGTGCCATTGAGACTGAACAGGTCGTAGTGGGTGAACACCTCCATGCTATGATAGTGCCTGCATGACAGATGGGAAAATACAAGAAGTTTACAAACCTAAAAGTACAGTCTATGTACCCGAAAGTCCAACAACAACATTTGGACTGCAAATCGTTTTTGCAGTGCCACGTGTAAATCCCCCCCAAACGTTCTTGGAGATGGATTGATTTTGTGAGTACACGCTGTCAGCGTCTAGCTGATCAGGATGAGGTGCCAGAGGTTTGATGTACTGTATGCAGGAGCCATCCGTCCTGTGAAGCTGCTGCTCCTCCAGTGGATGCAACATCCAGGACTTTTTTTTCCCAGCTGCAGCTTTAGTGTATAGCACACAGTTGATTACAGAGCAGGGAACGTATGCAATGGAAAAGTGTCTCCAGGAACAAGTCATCACCGGGGTGGAATCATCTTTTTTTCCTCAGGTCTCATTTGAGCAAATTATATCAGTTTTTATGTGGTGAATTACCAAATAACCCAGTGCGTATTGTTGAAGCATTTTCTGTAAAGCTAAATGACATTTAAGAATAGAAGAAGTGTGTTATATTAAAACGTCTGTGTTGAACATGTTTTACGAGTCCAGCTGGGGAATACAGTGG
Organism: Poromitra crassiceps; assembly: GCF_964638095.1. NCBI lineage: Eukaryota > Metazoa > Chordata > Actinopteri > Beryciformes > Melamphaidae > Poromitra > Poromitra crassiceps. Next base: position 35,551,078 of record NC_139631.1, read on the forward strand.
AAGCTACAGTAGCCTAATTGCATCTTGGCGGATCAAAGCTTTGGATGCACCGTGGCCCGCGGCCTTGAGGGCGATAACGGGCAGGTGTGGGTTTAATAAAACCGCACCTGCGATGACGAAACGCCAGAAACGCCAGAAACGTCTCACAGGTCCCCCTCCCTCCACCCAGAGAGCCACTTTGACTACGTGGCATTATGAAATTACGTCATTTTGCAACGTTGCTTCAGCCACTACATAAAACATGAGACAACAAACTCTCTGATTGGTTCAAACTAGAAAGGGGCCGGGATTAAGAAGAGACCCAGCCCATCAGATATGATATAAAAAGGAAGTCTGCCCCCGGGGGTTGACTTGGGTTTATTGGTTGTATTGCCTGCTCAATAAACTCTATTGCATCGGACTTTGCCTGCATCCAGTGCTTTCTTCAAAGACCTCATTCTGACATCAGTGGTTTTGATTACAGTATTTTTGGTCAAGTGAAACCTACGGACATATATATATATATATATATATATATATATATATATATATATATATATATATATATATATATATATATAAATGTATATATATATATATGTATATATATATATACATATATATATGTATATATATATACATATATATATCATATATATATTTATATATATCATATATATATATATATATATATATATATATATATATATATATATATATATATACTGTATATATATAAATGTATAAAATGTGTTATATAAAAATAGTTTTACTTGGTCAAACCAAACGGTTCAGCTATATTTAGAATCAGGAGAGACCATAGAACATTTCACTCGGACCAAAACTTAAAAAAAACAACATTGAAAAAATATTTTCTTTAAACCCGCCTTTTTAAATGTTTTGGTCCTAGTCAAATGTTATGTGATCTCTCCCGTTTCTAAATAGATCTGAACCGTTTGGTTTGAACAAGTAAAACTATTTTTATAAGCATTTTACGAAATGTCGATGGGAAAATAAATGGCGGATGAAAATCTCTGGTGCAGTGCGGAAGCAGGAAGTGACGTTGCACTTTGGCTCTCTATTGTGCTGTGTTACACTTATTTACTAAGATTAAGTTTTTTTTTTTAAGTATCAAAAGAACTTCCATTTCTATTCTTGCACAAAATATATAAATTCAAGCACTTTCAATGTCTATTTTTCTATTTTCCAAATCTTTCCAGGCCTTGATTTTTTTTTTCTAAAGTTCACAAACGTGCAAGGATTTCAAGGATCCGCGAGAGCCCTGGAAGAAATGGTGCTTGTAAGCTGTGGTACCGACCTGTGGCAGTCGTGCCACACCCAGGAATGGCGGCCGGCTTTGGGCCTGAAGTCGGACATGCCGTTGTTGTGGATCTGGGAGGAGAAGCGCAGCAGGCGGCGGTAGGAGGTGGCCGGCGTGTTGGCGGAGGTGGTGGACAGACAGTTCTCCTCCTGGGCACACTGCAGCATGAACATGGGCCTGTCCTCCATGTAGGTGGTCTGCTCCACCGCCTGGGGGTTCAGCACCAGGTCAGGAGCCGCTGCAGGGCCAGGCACACAGACACATTTGTTTAGGAATATGGGGACACGCTTTTCACTAGGGACGTAAACCATAGGAATCTTCACAGTACAACACGGTACGGCAGTGGTTCCCAAACGGCGTGCTGTGGCACACTTGTGTGCCGTGAGGCAAGGCCCGGGTGTGCCGTGAGATTTTGTGACAACCAGGGGTTAAAATGAACTGCCATGGGGACATCAACTAAAAGGGGAATCAGACAGCTATAGATTTATTATAAAACATATACAATTATGTCACTATTCTAACTGTTTAAACCTTGAAATTGCATGCAAAAGGCCCCAAAACACTATTAAAAAATTATTTTATTTTGAGATTAATGGACTATTCCTTCTCTAGTGGAGTTTAGCCTGCATGCGCTCAGCACTTGCAGCCAGACTCCTCGAGTGGAGTGGAGTGCATACCGACACACATGGTCATAGGGAAGCATTAACTTCTCCAGGTAACGCGGTGCAATTCAACACATCAAACAGTTTAACAGTGTGGTCAGGGCACAAGGGGGGTGGGGTGGGGGTCAAAAGCAATCATTTTACTTTCACTTTTGTTACTTTCACTAATGTTTTCCTATCACACGGCGCACTGACACTCTCCCTTCCAAACCCGCATCATGAAAACAGAGAAAGAGAATGATGATGATATGAGGGGAAAAAACTTCAATGAAGAGGGTCAACTAGCAGCCTATTGTCAGTGGGTCAGACAGCACAGATGGCAGAGTAACAGGTGGATGGATGGAAAGGTAGGTCAGAGAATAGGTCAGATAAGAAACTGACAGGTTTAATAACAGAATGTAAATTGCTCTGTTATATTCTGATTAAACAATTCATTTGATTGATTAAATGGTATGTTGCTGCTTTGATGTAATTTTACAAAGTTTCAAATGAATTATTGAATGATTGTTAATATGTATATGTATATAATAATAATAATAATAATAATAATAATAATAATAATAATAATAATAATAATAATAATAATAATAATAATATAAATAAAAAGCATTTACAGACTATTTTGCATGGATATGAATACAGGTGTGCCTTGAGATTTTGGTGTGCCTTGGCCACAGAAAAGTTTGAAAACCACTGACCTAGTGCAACTTGAACAATAGGAGTTTTGTCTTTGTCTTACTCTCTGAGCAGGACACTCCAGCAGCATTGCGCCCCCCTCCTTTAGCACAGGTGAGGTGCGCTCCGTGGTGCAGGCAGTGGGACAGAGACATCTCGGTCCCGGAGCAGCGGACCCCGCTCATCACCACAGCGTCTGCACTCACCTCCCCGGGCCAATACCACGTCTCCTGTGGACAAGACATCACACACGCTTTACAACCAGCTTGTCTTAGGATTAGATCCATATCCTTATATATCCATATATTATATAAAATAACCTACTTCGAATAATCATTTGTGTCTGAGGGTTTTTCCGCACAAATCTTTTTTAGATGATCCTGTTAAAATCCTTAAAATGACTCCCCCTCTTTCTCCCTCATTTAAAAATCCAAAGCAACAAATCAGGGTGATCTAGAACCTAACTAACCTAACGGACATTCTCACTCCCAACTCATGACAAAGTGACGACAAGGGTTCCTGACCGATCTGCAGTATATGACGAGTTGGGCGTGAGAATGTGTTGGGGGATTTAACTGCTGAATACTGGACAGGGATTTATTTATTTATTCGCATTAGTATTAATATTATGCTGGGTTTCAATGGAGAGTCTAACAATTCTGGAGAAAACACCAAATGAGTGCATTTTCTTTTATGTCTGGGCATGAAAATGGTGAAATTTAAAGATATGGAATGTACAAAAAAAAACAGCTCTAATCCAAAAATGGTTATCATCATCATCAGCTTTCAAAAACCCATATTGGTCGAGCCGTAGCTACAGTGTGTGGCAGGAAACCTGCTTTTCTGCTCCATTAGCCACAGTAGTTGATGCTGTACATTCCACAATCCACCAAGACCACAAGTCACATTTCCAAATACAATAATGCCATCTCCAAATGATGATGCATCACCTGCAATAACTGGCTGGAAGAGAAAGCGAACTTTGCAGCCTCAGCAAAAAACCTTCAAGCGTGCAGCTGCTGCTATTTCCCCGCCCCGCTCCTAATGAATCTTTCACTGATTCATTGGAGCCATTTGGCACCTTTTTGGAGGAAAACAGCGTGGGCACTTTCAAAGGGTCCATGAATTGTTGTAGAGAAAAGCGATTTCCCATGCTGACCACTAGAGGGTGCACCCTGTCCACTTACAGAACGTTGGGTGTGCCAAATGAAAATCCAATATTTTGAACTTGAATTGGATGCGTGGTCAAAGCTATTTTATGTTATGGCCAAGCATAACAAGCAGCCAACAGCAAGGGCAAACAGCAGCAACAAAATTATATTATTATATAATGGAACCGCTGGGTAAAGAGATGAGCCTGGCAGACACTGTTTTATCATCATAAATGCCAAGTTTCATGTTGATTCATTTCATAATTTAAAGGCACGCTCATTACAATAGAAAGCACGTCTCTTCCCTGCCTCGAGCGAAACCTGACATCCCATAATCATCCGAAAATCATTCTTTTACTATTTCCACTCATAAAGCTCCGCGGCTCTGCAAACACTTGGAAAGGCGTTAGGGGTGCAGGCAGGCGCCTCTGCTATTACTGTGATCACGGGTGCACTGTAAACGCTGCTTAAAACGCCCAGGTCTTCCCTGTTGAAGGAGAAGGGCTCTTTATCCTAACGTGTTACAGGTGTAAACAGTTAACGGAGGTAACAGTCCTTCACAGCAGATGGCCGTCTGTCACGCCTAGCAACTAGCAACACACGGAAGCAGTGCCGAAATGGTCAGAAAGCTGACGTGCATTATTTGAGAAAGCTAAGCAAAGCACACAACAAGCTGTTTCTTTATGATTACCTTGTGCCAATAAGTAACTGCATCAATGCTGCCGAGACAAGTTTCTGTGCATTTATTGTACTTGGCAAGTCAAGTCATTTGGATTCACTTTCAAAGATCAAATGATCAGTAAAGGCTGTTGGGGTGTGTGTGTGTGCTGGGTGTGTGTGTGTGTGTGTGTGTGTGTGTGTGTGTGTGTGTGTGTGTGTGTGTGTGTGTGTGTGTGTGTGCTGGGTGTGTGTGCTGGGTGTGTGTGCTGGGTATATGTATGTTGTGCAAGAACAGATGTTCTTTTATGTCGAATGACTTTGTTTTTTATCTCTGTTGTCAGATTGTTTTATGTGTTGATTGTTGGAGCATGCGATGCAAGATCCATTTTCGTGTAACAGACAATAAAGTCTTATCTTATCTTGTCTCGTCTTAAAAAAGAATAGTCAAGACTGCTGGCTGAGGAGTTGAAGAAGTAGGTTCTCTAGCCTGCTAACAACAGAAGCATCAAATCCACATGCATAGATCTTAAAGTATAAGCTGACTCTGCCAGACGGGG
>NC_139631.1:35556282-35763782 GCF_964638095.1 Poromitra crassiceps
GGGACCGAACCATGCCTTCCGTCCCCTTAGTGGAGACCAGAACCTGACCAAAGAGCCCAGCCCACTGGCTGCTAATTAAAAACTCATTAACATTGATGGTCATTTACAGCCATAGGAGACCATGCATCGCTTTGGACATGCCTCATTCATTTCCATCCCAATCTGTTGACGGCCCCAGGAGAGCTCCATGAGCCCTCCCTTGGCTTGGGCCAGGGATGGGGACTTGGACTTGAGTCGCACTTAAGTTGCGCACGCAATGACTTGAGACTTGACTTGAGACTCATCCTTAAAATACTTGAGACTCAACTCAGACTCGAGATTTGTGACTCGTGAACTTTTTTTTGCATGAACATTAAGGAAACGTCTACTAATAATAATGTCAACATGCTAATAGATAAAGGAGTGAGGATAATACAGTACCATACTTTGACTTCCTTAGTTTTAGCTACGCAGTCTTCTAAGCAGACCAGATGACATGCAGCAGATGATAGAACGCTCATCCATAAGAGACTTGCGACTTGACTTGGACTTGAGACTTGACTTGGACTTGTGACCAAAGACTTGAGACTTGACTTGGACTTGTGACCAAAGATTTGAGACTTGACTTGGACTTGTGACCAAAGACTTGGGACTTGACTTGGACCTGTGACCAAAGACTTGAGACTTGACTTGGACTTGTGACCAAAGACTTGAGACTTGACTGAGTATAGCTCAAAGACTTGAGACTTGACTTGGACTTGCAAAATGACTTGTGAGTGCTTCAGGTTGTGTTCCAGCATCAGCTGGTAGAGGCATCAACTGAGGTAGAGGTGGCTCGTCTAATAACAGAAAGGCAAACTTTGTTCACACAACAATGTGCCAGTTATGGCTGGAGAGCTGTCGTGCAGAAACCTTGTATCTCCGAAAAAGCTATTTTTCACAAGGAAGAAAAAACATTCCCATTTTAACATAGTGTATTAGTACTGTAGTAATAACAACATTAATAACCAGTAATATAATTTTCGCTGAAGTACCTGAAACTTTCACAGGTTATTTTGGGGGTACTCACTAAATCCATTTATGGAAAGGGGGAAAAAAGGGGGGGGGCCGAATTGGAGATACAAGGTTTCCGCCCGACAGCGACGATATGAGCATTTGCATATGAACATCCGAGGGAAAGGCATGTTTGCTCTCCCTGTGATTCAAAAGGTGAACTGGGCCGAGTATAAAGATGGAAGTAATTCCTGCTGACATCAAAGACTGAGAAAGACAGGAGGAGGGAGAAGCCACTTAGCGGGTAGCTCCCAACTTAATCCTCATGAACGCATGATAGACCTGAATCCACATGAATGCCATTATAGACCTGCCAGATCAAAGCGGGAGTGGACTCTGATAGACCTGCCGGATCAAAGCAGGAGTGGACTGTGATAGACCTGGATACCTAGCAGCCTCCTGGATACGGGTCAAGGTGTGGTGGGATGAAAAGGGCACGGTGGCGCAGTGGTAAGCGCTGTCGCCTCCTAGCTGGAAGGTCCTGGGTTCGATTCCCACCTGGGACGCTGTGAGCGCTGAAGGAGTGTGTGCCCGTCCGCATGTCCTCGAGTGTCGTCAAAAGGGGCTTTCTGTGTGGAGTTTGCATGTTCTCCCCGTGCCCCCTGGGGGTTTCCTTCATATAGGAACCCCACACCAAAACATGCAATATCCTGGTCGCTGAAGTGGTGCCTCCTCTGGTTGTTAGGGGCGCCTGTTCGGAGGGAGGGGAACTCGTTGGAATAGCGTGATCCTCCCACGTGCTATGTCCTACCGGTGAAGCTTCCCCTGTCAGGTGAAAAGAAGCGGCTGGCTAACTGCCCATGTCTCGGAGGAAGCATGGAGCCAGTTTCGGCTCTCCCCAGATCGGCAGAGGGTGGAGCAGCAACCAGGGTAAATAAATTAAAATTAGCACTAACTGGGGATAAAAATGGGATAAAAAAAATCTGCCCAATCTGCTGCCCAATTGTGGAATGACCTTCCCGGTCCAGTCAGAAGAGCAACTGTCCTTTGTTCCGTTGTAGTTTGAAAAATCATCTCAAGTTTGGTTGCTTGTCATTTTTGGGAACATTGAAGCTCATTCTGTTTGTCATTTAAACTAAAGTAACTAAAAAGACAAGAATAGACTAAGATATTTTTAAATCAATACAAATGTGGCTATTTCTATGTTGAGTCATGGTCGCCCCTTCTACTCAGTCAGTCTTTCTAGCACAACCTAAGCTACCCAAGTGGCGCAGGAAAAACAGAACAGAGGAAAACAGAAGGTTTTTTCAACAAAGAATCAACTGTTGCTAGTGTCGCAATATTACCACTGCCTCCAAACTCAGCCCCAATGTGAAGGTAATGTATAGATACGATGGATTGCAAAGCGTGAATGTTACCCTTTGCTCACACCGTACGCCAAAGCCACGCTAAAGCCACGCTGAAGCTGAGCTCACGCTAAACCAGTCACACAAGAAGCACTCTCTTTTCCTCAGCGCCTCGCTCGGCGCGCCTTGGCCCCACCCACAACTTGCATTGATTTCATGCCTGGCAGCTTCAAAATAGAACAGAATCCTCAACAATCGCTTCAGCGCAGCTTCAGCGTGGCGTGGCGTGCGGCTGGTGTGAACGGTCTCGCCTGTTAACAAGGGCGCAGAAATGACACTGCATAGCTTCAGCGTGGCTTCAGCGTGGCTTCACCGTAGCTTCAGCGTGGCTTTGCCGTATGGTGTGAATGAATGCTTAGGGGGCCCCATGTTTGCCTTTGCCTCGGGCCTCCAAATCCCCAAGTCTGCCTAAGATATGCATATGCATATAGATGGCTGTCTCTGGTCAAGTAGAAGTGGGTTGTCTGTCTTATATACCTGGAAGAAGTTGCTGGCGAAGCCCAGGCCCAGCTGTCTGCAGACCACCATGGCCTCCATGGTCCCCCAGCCGTCGCTGCACACTGTGCCCCACACCAGAGAGCCATTTCTCTCCGCCAGCACCTCCACGCGGCCCTCGTAGGGGTTACGACCCCCACTCAGACGCAGCTATGTGCACAGGAACACAACAGAGACATAGAATTTAATTAGAATAATTATAGGATACAATTTAAATTATCCTCATGGGGGAATTTGGTCCCAATTTGCTCGCCCGCCCTGCAGCCCGCCCACTGCGCGTCGCAGACGCAGCTCGGCCGCTACTTATTCTGATAAACAATCATCAGTAATGTGGATATATTGACTAAGTGGGTAAAGGCAGATAATGCTATATAACAGTCCAGGAAAAAGACAACCAGGAAAATCTGTGAAATATCACCATATTACAATATCCAAAATCTAAGAAGATATCTAATCACGATACCAATATAATATGGATATATTGCCCAGCCCTAATTCACCCTATCAAATACATTCTATCCGACAGGGCCGCTGGAAGTCACTTTAAGCAGGGGGTGCTGGGAGGGAGGGACTTTTTTGACTTTTACTTTTTTTTTTACTTTTTCTTGCCATATTTAGAGAAATATCTCATTTTAAATTAACATTAGGATTATACTGTTGTGATGTAATTATTCAGTATTTTCTCCTTTTCTCACTCATTCAGAGCAAAGAGGGAGATATATAGCATGATGATAATGCTCTATATCTCCCTATTTGCTCTGAATACACCAGTTAACATGACACAGACTTAACATGATAGAAATATTATCAGCAAACTTAATGACTAGACTAATTATTCTGATCTGAATGGCAATGATTATATCAAGAAACATTGACTCCTCTCTTTGCTGTATAGTGGGAGGTGCATTTTTGAGTAGGCTATTAAAATAGCATGTCAAGTTCACGTTTCTTTATTGCCAGATTAAACAATTCGTATTGGTTGTTGGTTGGTTCAACACAACATATGCGCGCTTCTTCTTCTCTAGCCTACAAGCATGTAACTTCCTTGATTGTTATTGTTGATAATTCTATTTAAATAGGCTACATTTTCAGTATAGCAATAATGCAACCATTTTCCGACACATTCCCAAACAAGAAAGGAGCATAGTGCACTGCAAAATAATTAATTAACAAATTAATTACATTTGTGAAAAAAAAAAGAAAAAAAAAATCATCTCGCCACTAGGGGGTGCTGCAGCACCTGCAGCACCCGTACTTCCTGCGGCCCTGCTATCCGATGTAGATAACATAGAATGTGCAGGAGGGGAAATATTGCATTTTGTTTGTGTTTTCAGTTTGACACTCACTCGCTCCTGGAAGCCCATAGCGGGGACGTTGCACCTGACGGCCGCGTCCTCCTCGTGGCTGCAGTCAACAGACTCCTTGTTGAAGAAGCATTCGGTGATGGACTTCTCAAATCCAGAGCACTGCACCTCATTCATATGCACTGGGCCCATACCTTCAAACACACATGCAAGGAGACCTTTGGTTGTAAGGGACTGCTTTTTTTGCGTGAAAATGAGAAATGAAAGCATCTGCGAGAGAAAACTGCGAAATGTAATATTAGCGAAATATTCACGTTGAAGTGTCGAATGATGCCAACGGTTGATCAAACCAAAGATGAAGGGGTCAATGCTAATTAGTGAATTCAAGTAAATGAGAAAATGGGGACCGCACTCGAGGAATATCGTTTTAATTTTCTTTAGCAACAAAACGTTTTCGGCCGTCCGGCCTTCATCAGTGTGCAAACTTTGCATCAGTGTGCAAACTTTGCACACTGATGAAGGCCGGACGGCCGAAAACGTTTTGTTGCTAAAGAAAATTAAAACGATATTCCTCGAGTGCGGTCCCCATTTTCTCATTTACTTGTGACATTTCTACATTGGACTACGCACCTGCCTGAGCGCAGTGGTTACCTCCTCTACTTTAATTAGTGAATTCAAGACATCTTTACCTGCAATGACTTTTATTCATTGTTTTGCCTTCTCTGTTATGCTATATTTCTGTGTGCGGAACAAATAAATAATGAAATTAAACTAAGTGTGATGCTTTAGTTTTCTTATCTGGTTTTATGGATGCACAATAGTGGATGTTTTTTTTGTTTTTTTTGCCGATATCCGATATGTCAATATTTTCAAATGATTTTGGCTGATTGCCAATACCGATATATACGAGGGATCAGCCGAGAAGCATTTTGGTAAACAAACCGCGTCACTGGGTGGAAACGGCAATGGGACCCATAGAGCATGCGCTTGAGTGTCTGACTCTAGCCGGCTGACCCTGTTTACATTTTAAAAACTGCGACAGTTCACACAACTTTAACACGACATGCATATATTATACATCAAACTCTTGAGCCAATTCTGCTCTCACTCTGAATGTAAAAATATAAGCGATGTGATGTATAGTTTTTGAGATATTAACGTTTGTTTGGCACAACTCATACTAGTTAACTGCCGCGGGGTTCTGCATTTCTGCATGGCAGTGACGTCACGCTGATTCGTCCTATATGAAAGATCCCCCCCCGCCCCCCCACCTAATTTCAGACAACATCAAGTCTCTCTTGTAGTAGGATTATCACATTATTACGCCTACTCTCATCGTGATGGCCTGGCAGATGCAGACATAAATACAATGCTTTTCAAAATGTACACATTCACTGGGGAAAATAAGAAAACTACTTCAACTTCGGTCATGTAAAACATGGCATATTGTTTATTTATTTATTCATTTAAAGTATCGAACATTCGGCCATAATTAAAGCGTCATGTCATATCGGCAGAAATGTCCGTTTCGGGCCGATGTCAATATTTAATTTGGCCGATAACGACGACGTGCTGATATCATCGGGCATCCCTACCTGCCTTTCATTCTGCTGTTTTGAAAAGTGCTCCAGTATTCTTTTTCCACCTGACTTTTTTTCTTCCGGGAACACAGAGTAACAGAGAGCCGTTCACAGGAAATCATGAATCAAATGATGCATTTTCCAAAAGGGAGTCCCTAGCATTCCCTCCATCTCCACAGTTTCCATGTCCAATGTGCCATTATAATGGAATGTACTAAAATACAAGTCCCTGGTTGGGGATGTGAAAAGGATTCTGAAGAGTTCCTATTCAGAAGAAGCATGCAGGGTGGAATTCTTTCTGCCGGTTATGGCGATAAACGGCACGCGCCTAATTCAAAGAAAACATGCCATTTTCCACAGTGTGCCCTGATAAGAGGTGAGCCCAGGCCTTTAAACCTTTTATAAGCCAGTTAGCAGGTTTCTGCCGAGTGTCTAGTTTGAAGTAGGTCAGTGACACATTTAGACCTTCAGAACCCGCTTTGCTTTACCTGCTGTAAAAAGAAAAGATCTCCATGGCAACCAGTGCTATAACACTGCCGGTAGCTGTCTGGGAGGAAACTCCTCTCCTCAAGACCATAAAGTGGGACTGCTAGGAATGAAGGTCACCGTTAGGAAAAACCTCATGAATAAAATCGGATTTCTTTCCTTCGTTAGGTCCCTGTTGAACTGCCATGCCTGAAATCCATGTGCTAGTGACCTTCATAGGCCAGCTGAGGGACCATAAGTTGCCAATGCTAGTTTTTCTTTTTCCATTTCACATATCGCTCTACGATTCAAATTGCTGGTGGACGTGTTTGGCGAGCTTGTAGATGATTCACTCTTGGTTTCCTGATTAGGTCAGTTATGTCGTTTTACATTAGGTTACGTTTGTCGGGTGGCTTCTTCTTCAAAGTTATTTGTATTGCATTTCGCATCAAACCAGAATTACAGTTGCAATGATCAGGTAAAGGTTGTACAAATAAGGTCATCCCAAGTTCCCAACCCTCTCATTATTTGTTGGGTTCCTTTGTTGTAAATAAGCAAGTACCCAACTAAGCAATTATTATTTAAACTTCAGGGAATAACTTTGTTTCCAAAATGAATATAAAGCAATCTACTTCCAAATCGACATAATGGTTTCTAGCAGCTCGCTGTAATGGATTCTAACATTCACCTTCGGACACAATGTAACTGATCCTATTGCACTTAGACACAATGTAACTGATCCTATTAGACACAATGTAACTGATCCTATTGCACTTAGACACAATGTAACTGATCCTATTGCACTTAGACACAATGTAACTGATCCTATTGCACTTAGACACAATGTAACTGATCCTATTGCACTTAGACACAATGTAACTGATCCTATTAGACACAATGTAACTGATCCTATTGCACTTAAGCCAAACCACATTCTGCAGCAGGTCTGTGAGTTCATGTTCCTCTGGTCAGTCGGACTGTGGGCTGAAGTCAAAGAAAGGGATGGAATTACTGCCTGTGAAATGTTTGGGATATTTTCAAACCTAAACATTTGGTAAGCAGATGTACTGTTGCTACAGTCATACAGGAAACTCTCATCCCAGGCCATGCAGGCCAGGCACTGCATATCAATGGCTCCTCCAGTCCAACAGCAAAGTCTGTCACTCTGAGCCGATTGGCAGGAGACTTTCAGACCTACGGTGCATTGGGTTAGCCAGTCCAGGCTTTTGGATTGTTCCGTCCAAATACCCTTTTACTCTTACCATTTCCCCATACCCTTTTCTGTCTCTTGAGTGTATTCTCTGTTTGTGGATATCAAAATCCTGTGAGGATGCTAGACTAAAATGTGTTGGTGCGAGATACTCCGGACAAGATGTGTCAAGGTTTTGAATTAAACCTGACAGGTTTTGTTCCAAATTAGACAACAACCTGTCTTTCAAAATGATAAACAGCAGCACAGAATTCAAAGTATTCATGGTACCTTTTAAAGTATAGTAACTTTGTTTGACCATAGAATAACACTTGATTGAAAGGTGTTAAATGTATTTCTTCTCAAAATAGATATACTGTAGCATTTTGTTTTTCATGGAAGTCAACTGTATGCTGCTGGAGAAATGGGGAGTGGCAGGGGCCGCAGAGGTGAGAGAAGCTGCTGGCTGGTGACTGGAAAGTCACTGGTTTGAACAAAGATATTCTATTACTGTAGATGATTCACCGCAGGCTCCGCCAATTCTAACAAATGGTAGCAGCAAATCTCCCAAATGGTCACCTCTCCCCTGGAGTGTTGTGAGAGGACTGTGCCTGGTGACGCAGGGTTATAGTGCTGACCTAGCAAGCTAACTTGAAATAGAGATCGTGAGTTCCCAAACTCCACACAAACCACACATACAAACACAAAGCTGCCCCTTGTTAGCTCAATACAGTTGAAACTAAGATAGTCCATTGAAAAACAACATTTTCTATAGGCACAGATTTAGCTACTACATCAACAAACTTCAGCTTTAGCTAATCACTCCCTGCTAACGTGAGTTCCTGTTGCCAAGTCTCGCGAGAGTGTGTTGCTGAGATAGAGACAGGTCTTGAACAAGTTTAATTTTCTCCTGATCGGTCTGTCTGAAAAATGCCATTTTAGTGTCAGAATATTCAGAAGATATGTGGCTTCGGAGAACGGGCCGAATATTTACTTAAATGAATATAGGGGCGAAGGGATCTGTCATAATCTGAGATCACGTTGACTTTTCCCATTGACTCCAATAGACTCGGACCTACCAAAAATCTCTTAGTGGGCGTGTCCGTGGAAAGCCACCCAGCAAACATCGTCTTGACCGCGACGTCACCAGACGATAGAATTGTGGTTTGGCATCTACCATCTAAGTCTGACGTTCTCTCCACGTTCCTCCAAAGTAACGTTTAGACTGTCACTTCAAAACAAAAAATATTGATCTCATATTGCTTTGAAAACACCACATGTAGGTGTCTTTTGTGTTTTTGTTGAATAAAATGACATTGGATTGACAATTTACCTGTTGTGTGATCAGATAGACATGCACTCCATGTGCAATGACGACTTTTATTGAACGCCCTTTTCTTTTTTAATATGAAAACACGTTTATGTCATATAAGTGCAAGTGTCTCTTGCTATGGGCTTGTATTTATCACAAACTTCCTGAATCCTGTGGTATTGTCCCATTTCTCTTGCCGTAACTCAGTGTTGTGGGTTTTGGATTTGCTATGCTGTCTGCTAAAATGGTCAAGTCACGTTGGCTACATTATCGTAAATGATATAAATATACCTGTCTCATCGCTGGTTGAAATCAGCGAGGCAGCTAGCCTAGCGATGCAACTTCGGACCGTCGTGTCAAAATGCGAAGTTCTCAATGTTAAGTATCTCTATATAGGACCAAATCCGTAGTATTTCTAACTAATTCTGTGGCCTAGTGGATAAGAGACAGGACTCCGAAGCAAGCGCTGCAGGGTTGAATCCCTGACCCGGTCGTATTTTTTTTTCTTTCGATTTAGCAAAAATCGTTGAATCTGGAGGTACAGTAGGCTATCTGCAATGCTGCTGCATGCACACTGTGCAGTTTTGTATCTGAATATCTGAATATAGCCGTTGTGGGAGCGGCATATTCAAGGTTGTGGGGAAGTAGACGAATTACGTCGCTACTATTTCCATTTGAGATATACTTTTAGACCCTGACTAGATGTAGTGGTTTGACGTGCAGCAGACGGTCGTTATACGTGAAAATGTTTGTTGGGCATGGGCAAAACCCGTGTGCCAAAATGACAGGAAGTGAGTTGAAGTTGGGCCATCTTGCTTGAAATCCCATCGTCTTTGGTTTGAATCCCCCAATTTGTGGGAAATATGGGTGGGGAAAGTGAATGAGTCATGCTCAGCAGCTACTATCAATGTGCCCTATAGCAAGGCACTTAACCCTCCAACTACTTTAGTGTCCAACAGCAGCCAACTGTGGCTGTACATGAGCAGGTCCCGGGTGAGAATATGAAGCAGGGGCAGGAGCTGGAAAAAGAGCCCGTTGACTTTTTCGCTGGATAAACAAAGATTCAAATCTTTATAAAAATAGTGCACCTTGTCCAAGTCGACCTCCAGACAGGGCCTCCTTGGCGGTACCGAAGCCCAGCTCTCGACACACCACGGAGGCAGACAGTAGGCTCCAGTTGTCATCACATATGGTGCCCCACTCGCCGTTCTTCAACACCTCCACTCTGCCCTCGCCCACGATGGCCCCACCACGAAGGCGAACCAACGGTTGCTGGAGGGGGAAAAAAATTGCGGAGACAGAGATCTTTTGTAAAGGCTGAAACGTGCAAATACTAACGGAGAAAAACCCACATATTTAGCTCATTCTGCTTCAAGGAGGCCAACGCTTCCAAAAATAATACAGACAGCTGAATTGTGCGAGCTCAAGTTGGACGTCTCCCTCTGAGATGGTGGGAGGGAGAAACGCTGGTGAAGCAACAGACTGGGCGCCTCCATGTTTATAGTACGTGCTGGTTATGTGTGGTTCCCCCCATTAACTGTTTAGACAAATTGGAAGTGTTTAATTTTTACAAGTAAACACATTAGTGGCATAGTCTAATCTGATTTACTGCAATTTGTGTTCACAAAGTGCAGTCCCGACATCTTAATGTGTGGCCTTTGGGTTTGCGGATAGGTCTTTCCAACTACTATGCCTCTGCCATACTAACATAAGGTCTTTGTCATTTGAAAAGCATGGCACCTTCTCTTACAATATAATGGATAAAAAAAAGTATTTATGACTTGAAGTCCTTACTTGATAAAGAAAATAGAACATTTTAACAGACTGGACTGCCTCTATTTCACACACCAGGTAAAGATATTTTTCCAACAATAGCATTTTGAAATAGAACTATTCATATGATTAAAGCTTAAACCAACTTATAGTGAATATACAAATTAGATGGTAGCCTTCAGCAGTACGTAACACTTATAGCATTGCAGTTAGAAATACAGGACAGTGGTGGCCCAACGGGGAGAGAAGCGAGCTTGTGACCGGAAGGTCGTCGGTTCAATCCCCGGGACCAGCAGGATACATCTGGCTGGGGGAAGTGAAAAGGCAGTGCTTGCCCCTCCCTCATTACCACCACTGAGGTGTCCTTGAGCAAGGCCCTTAACCCCAACTGCTCCAGTGGAGCTTCTCAGTGGCCAGCAGATCAGGCTGTGGTTGTACTGGTTAGCTTCCAGGTATGAATGTGTGTGTGTGAATGTGAACAGGGCAGGGCGCTCCTGAAAAAGAGTGCATTGCTCTCTTAACATACTACAGAAATAAGGTGATGGATTCTAAATCTAAAAATTTACTTTATGGACTTTTAAGCCAGCTATTGTTTCCATATGATTTGATCATAGAGGAGATGTCGGTTCTTTTTTTATGTGAATATCTCCTTTCAGGACGGCCACGTCCAGCCCAGCCCAGCCCAGCCCAGCGCTGAGCTGAGCTGTGGAACGTGACAGAGTGCAGGCGAGCTCATACCTCCTATCTGCACATGTGGATGGACTCACACACAGACAAATTCCTGTAAGCTTAGTGGGGCTGTCAGAGGGGGGAACACAAACTAGCAATTGCATTTCTGGGATTTCTCTTCCTTGAATTCAATGCTTACACGGTCATTTATGGGCTGAGTGAGTTTCTTGGGCCCGTGGGACCTGTGAAAACCCCACTGTCAAACTTCCACGAGTGTCAGTGAGAAAAGAGGAATTCTTGTATTTTTATGTCATACTTTCTAAACTCCAGTAGGGGAATTAGCGTTTCCCTTTTCCCCTCCAGGGAGGTCAGCAACAGAGCAGCACCTCTGGTAGGGTTCAGGTTTAGATTCCCTCAAGATTTGTGTAAAGAAGACCATATAAGTCTGAATATCACGCTATTCACTAGTCATGTAAAGAAGATCATATCCAAATCAGAATTTCATGCTATTCACTAAGAAGATCGTATCCAAATCAGAATATCACTAGCCATGCACAATGAGTGGAAAGCTGAATAACAGGGCTGGTCAAAAACTGGTAGTAAAAAAAAAAATGTGTCCATTCAGAATGGCTGACATCATTGCCTCAAGATGCAGGCTTTGTGGCCAGCAGGGTAAGAGGGCTTTCCATGCTGGATTTCCAGATCAGACCAGAAAACCTTCTAATGATATAAATGTGCTTTATACAGTAAGGGTGTAGCCCTGATGCATTAGTCTCACAGCTGAAACTATTTGCGCTTGCAATTGGGGTGAAGTGGGGTTATTGCAGTACAGTAGTGCCCTTTTTATGGGCTGGTTTGCACCACAAGTTGATTTTCATAAATTCCGTAGAGTACATATACAGTAGCTCAAGCAAGATAGGGGTAGAAAATGCAAAAAAGAAACTGCCGTCACAGAATCTTGTATCTTTTGTATGGAGTTATTTTGTGTCTTTATCTTGCAATCAAATAGAAGAAGAAGAAAGAAGAAGAAAACAGAGCAAAACTTTCCACACTGCACTCCAAAAGAAATATTTCTGAGCAATACTAACTGTGGATGTTGCCAGGCTGTCACTCTGGACGAGACCGGCCAATAATAGAGACGTGTCTTACTGTACACCTTTCAGCATAGAGATTCAGCTTAACACGAGGGTCGCAGGTTCGCGGCCCCGTGTTACCTTCGGCTTGGTCGGGTGTCCATACAAGCAAGAAGATTGGCTGTGTCTGTGGGTGGGAAGCCGGATTGAGGGTATTTGCCCTGGTCGCTGCACTAGCGCTGCACTAGCGCCTCCACCTGGTCGGGGCGGAAGGGAAACTGGTGGGAATAGCGTGATCCTGCCAGTGAAGCTCCCCGCTGTCACTGTCAGGTGAAAAGAAGTGGCTGGCAACTGCGCATGTGTCGGGAGGAAGCATGGTGCTACGGCTCTCCTCAGATCGGCAGAGAGGGTGGAACAGCGACCGGGGCAGCAGGGGGAAATTGGCCAAGCACAATTGGGGAGAAAATGGGGCGGAAATCGACAAAAATAAAATAAAATAAAAAAAGTTTTGGATTACGTACATTTTTTATTCACATTTGCAAGCTTTGCTCTCGAATCAATTTTTGTTGCAGTGTGAAATGTTTTGCTCTCAAACCTATGGTTCTGTTTGATTGCATGATAAAGACACAAAAGTAACTCCATCAATTTGGACATGAAGTGTATCATTGCTCAAGGATACTTGAGAAGGGTGAATGTTTGCCGACCGTCTGAAAAAAGTTTGCCTGAAAAAAGTGCTTTCTGAAGAGATATGTTTTTCAACACCGCTCACCCGCCCACTCCCTCCCCCTGCTCCCGCACCTCCTGCCCTCAACATCTCCATTGTATCTGCATCAATCATGTCCCTCCTCAGCTAACCCTGAGACGACCATTCATCACTTTGATGACGTGTGTGTCTACAGCAGCTGCCTGTTCAGAGAGTGGCGCAGAGTGCTGCCCGAACGTCCCCGTTGGCTAATGTGTCTATAAGCAAAAGCTTTCATCAGCCGCCCTCCAGATTAAAGTCACTGAGCTGAGCAGGAGGCCGCTTTGTTTACCATTTGCCGTTTGTTGACCCCTTCAGCGGAAATCAGAAATATGTGACACGGTCTGGTGAAGGCCTCGGGCTAACAACAAGTAGGCAACCCTGAAATCACACAAATCAAGATAAAAGTTGTTCTTTTAGAGCGAGAGAGAAGAAAAACACTATTACGCAAGTTTAGCTGTTGAAGAACACACTCAATATAAAAACAACAGTTTTAGGATCACTAAATGCTTATTTGATAGCAAGCTATGCTTGTTCAGGGCAAACCAACTTCACCAACTTTCAGGGCGATTTTCTCTGAATGTTGCTTTTAGAAGTACACACGCATTCAAATAAGCATACCTTCTCCAACTATTTTCAGATTTCAATGTAACCATAGACCAGTCTGCATGTATACTAACTAGGGGTGTCAAAAATAATCGATTATAAGATGCATCGCGATGCCGCCATCGGTGTATGAATATCTGAGTGAATGTACCTACTCCTTGTAAAGTGCTTCACCATTTGAAGCCTAGAGTATGGGAGTGTGGCCGTCGCCATCTTGGGGTTCTTGCGCAGCTCGCACGAGACGACGCGAGACCAGCTCCGCCTGCTATTGGTCCGTGATCGGCAAGCTGCGCGATCACTGGACAGGTGACCTGTCAATCACACCCGAAATACAGTCTTTTCTATTGTCTATTTCACTATAAACGGGCGAGTTACGGTATATAAAAATGAACCCCGTACAGTTGTCATGAAAGGTGAAATGAACTATAGACCAAAACCACTTTTTTTTAAACCAGGCTGTAAACATGTTCAATCCTGCTGTAAAGTCTGGCATTTTTAACTTGGGGGTGAACTACAGCTTTTATTACTTCCGCATAGGCTTCATCTGTCCAAAACCCGAGCTTGCCGTCTGTGTGTATAACACATCATCAAGCTTAAAATTGGTACTTTCAGAATCTGTAAAAAAAAAAGTGAAAAATGACCTTGTCCTACCAGTCCCCTCTCACAGATGTCTCCTGCCAGCCCATCTACTGATGGCTGTGCTGCGTCATTATACTGAAGAGA
Organism: Poromitra crassiceps; assembly: GCF_964638095.1. NCBI lineage: Eukaryota > Metazoa > Chordata > Actinopteri > Beryciformes > Melamphaidae > Poromitra > Poromitra crassiceps. The sequence continues at coordinate 35,570,592 of NC_139631.1, forward strand.
AATACAGTCACACTGTTATTTCAGTGCAGTGAAAATGCCACGATGTTAAATGATTTTCCATGTATGAGTAGGACTCATTAAAGTGCCAGCTGGAAGGTAGCAGAGTAAAAAAAACTTTCCACTTTCCTCTGTGAGTGATGGTAAGACAATGTGACAATAGTCATCTAGTATTTTGTTTCACACTGGGGAAAAAGCATAAAATACTCCGAGGCTTTTCTCAAAACACAATTGATTCTTGTAATATTTGCGGTTGTTTGTGTTGTGATGATCATCGACTGGAGCTCATAATACCCAGGGCGGACTTAGTGATTTGGGGGCCCTGGGCAAAGTTAAGCATGGCCTCGCTGAATCCTACCCTTTCCCTGTTTCTTCCATGCGTTCTATACATTACTTTCAAGATGGGCTGGGCAAAATATTTATGCAAGAACCGTCCCCCCCCCCCCCCCCCCCACATGGGTAGCTGTGCCTTTTTTTTTTCTTATTTCACTTCTGTCATTTACTGATCACTGGCAAGGAAAATGAGCTTGAAGTCAAAAAGAGGGGTGTTCTTCAATAAGTGCATTTCTTATCGAATTAAAATGTGTTTACGTTAGTTATTTTCTTGTGTTTTGTTGGGGGTCTCTGGTTTTCGGGACCCCGGTAAGATCCCCTCCTGGGTCTACCACCACACACATGAGTACTGACAGCACTTGGTGTGAGGATCGTGCATGCTCTGAATGTACCGGGTAGCCTATGTGTCGGTCGACCTACCTCTTGTCGGAAGGCCTTCCTGAATCCGGTCATGGGGGTCGGGGAGAAGGCTCTGCCGGCAACGCAGCTCACCACCACAGGCAGACCTCCACCGCAGGTCCCGTTGGACTTGGTCGACACCGCCTGACCCAGTTTACAGCTGGACAAGTGGGCCTCGTTGCCCGTGCAGTTGACGGAGAAGTCCCAGTATGTGGGCTTTCTCCTGCGGGCAAACATCCTGCAGGAGGGAGAGGGAAAGGAGATCAGGATGCATTGAAGGTCATCCGTTATCGAGGGCGTCACGCGTGTTATGGGTGAGGAGTCATCTGAGGTATAGAACCATCTGTGTTCTTGATCTAGACTCGAGGAATTTTAGGCAGCTGTTGTTCGCCAAAACAGATATATCTGCTTTTTGGAATGACGCCTTCCATCTGAAGAAATCTGGAGATGCTTAAGCGACAAAGATGATTGACTCATTCCACCCAGATGCACCACAGAGTGCCACGGGAGGTCATCCTGCCTGTGGCCGTCAAACTCTTCAAGTCCTCCATCAGAAGAGTGTCAGATATTCTGAGTCTGAGACTGGCCCTCAGACTTATTCACCCATCACCATCAGCAACTTCATAACCCATATTTTATATTTTATAATGGACATCTTAATTGTGCAATACCGCAATTTGAGCAATAATGCAATGTGCAATAATTATTATACACGCAATATATTTTTTACTAACTGCAACTTACTTATTGCACTTTACTGTTACAATAATTATTCTCACTGTTGTATATTATAGTATTACGTACATACCTTACATATTTCTCACTTTCTTATTTTATAGTACTGCTGATATATTGTAGTACAATGCACGTATTTTACATAATTTTGTTATTTTACATCTCTCAATTTTTATTTTATTTTTTATTATTTCTCGATGCCTATATATTTCCCTTCCAGAATGTGAGTGACTGCAGCGTATTTCTGATACTGATTTCTGATTCTGATTTAAGTCATCTGTTTTGACATGCTATTAGAATATCGGCAGGGATTTCTGTGAAAGCTAATAGTCCAAGATCTTTGTGTTATTTTCTATGTTGGTGACATCACCTGTCAATCAAACAGTGTATCCAGAACTGTGACGTCTTTTTCCTCGCATTTTCTGCTGATGCCGTTTGAGTTTCTGTAGGTAGGTGGCACTCCATTCTTTGTCCTTTCTTCCTCTTTCTACTTCAGCTTCTATCACTGCTGATGCTAACTAGCAACAAACTCCAAGAATAAAACACATCACTTCCTGTGTGCTAGAAGCATTTTCCCAGGAAAGATCTCGCGGCGGCGGGTGTTTTTTAACAGCATTATGTAAAAGCTTTCAGGAGGTGGCTGTAGCCAGGTTGAATCACTGTTGTATTGTATCTATCAGCTATATAGAGTACCGTAGTTGTTTGAGATTATGTTTGAGATTATGTTTGTAACTATCTCAATAGTCCAATCACGTTACATTTGACATCTTAGGCATTTTAACTTGACACTTCAGAGCCACCTACACTGGATGAGCAGGTAAGAGTTAGGGGTGGCAAAAATCTGCATCGATCTGCATCGATGCATCGATTCAATGATCAACGATCCAACAGCATCGTATGACCCGCCATCAAAGAAATAAACATCATGCTTTTATTTTGGAATCTCATTAAAAAGAAGAGATTATTTTTCATTTAAATGTCTAAGAGCTCAAAAATAAAATTATATTTTTTAGTTGCTTTTTTTTTTTAACTGATTGTTTAACTGATTGTGGCCATATCGTGGGGAATATCGTCTAATATCGATAGCCTCGTGAATCGAATTGAATCGAATCGCATCGTATCGTGGTGGCAGACTGTGATATCATCAAAAATCACATTGTTGTCAAATGAATCGAGATTGCATCGCATCGTGATCAAACTTTTGATTCCCACCCCTAGTACTAAGAGTTCCTCATTTTGGGGACTGCAGGATTTATCTTATAAATTGTAGCTTCTGCTGAGATTTGGAACTCAGATCGTTGGATTTGATGTCCACAACGAAGCATTGTCCACAATGCTAACATTGAAACCATGTACAAAGTCAGTTTTGACAGTATGCAATAGCCTATATTGCATACTGTCAATCCTGACTTTCAAATTAAAAATATTATATTCGAAGAAAGATAACTGGAGCACTTCGGACATTCAAAGACACCAACGTTATAATGCCTTTCTCCATCATATTCATTTTAATAAGAGCTATTTACGGTTGAAAAAAATAAAATAAACTTCAGGGTCCCTATCGTTGCATCGGCGCTGTTTCTAGGCCGAGCGGCTGGCGCAGCTCAAATCAGTGGGCGTGGACCAGCGCACTTGATATCGTCGTGCTGGCGCTAGACGCAGCCTCAACCATTACAACCACGCCTTTTAAGCGTAAAATTATGCACCGTCATGCTCATTGGATAACTGCAATAAACGAATCGCACGCTTGCCTTTTTAGCTCCAATTCCAGTGATCCCGCAAAACCAGACGAAAGACAAACGCTCTGCCCCCCCCCCCCCCCCCCCCCCCCTCCCTTCATCCAGTCTGTCTGTCTGCATTATAGGCTATTATTCCATATTATTATGCTTCTCAAACCAATCTAACTGCAGTTTCAATACTGCAAGCATGTAAATACGCTACACTATAGCAAGATCAAAGTGAAAATAATGTTCTAAACGCATCAGCTAGAAAAATATAGCCTATTAGATTGGTGAAAGTTTGTCCAGAAAGATATCATTTTCTCTCGCCTGCTGCAGGAAGGTAACCTGACGCTGCCAGATGGACGGTATAGCTCCACATAGGTTTCACTAAACCAGTCGAACCAAATGCAATGTGAGTTCACGTGATGGGCGGTTTACCAGGCTAGCAGGAAGGATGATGCACATAAATATAGCCTACATTATGTAAAGTCATTGCATAAATGTGTTTTTATTGTAAAACTAAATGTGGAGTAGGGCCAAGTTATTGGAGCGGACATCACAGTATAGCAGATGACAGTAGAAGCTTCCGAAGCGCGTTCCGCTGTCACTTATCTAAATCACGTTAAATCGACAAGGGATATTTATAGCCCCAGTAGGACATATATGTTTCACATAGGGTGGTGTTTTCATTTCGATGTTTTATTTGGTCCAATATTGAAATGTTCTACAATTGGAGGTTGTCTTACCATTACACATTATTTAGATCCTCCCTTAATATAGGTTTTCGGCTCATTTGGTTGCTATTTAGTAGCGAAATTGAGAAACACAATGCATCTTGGGACATTCACATTACAGTGAAGTTACAGCTTATTTTTTCTATGGGACTCTGAGCGAGGGAGTCAGAGACAGTCGGTATTGTGCCTGTCAGACAGAGGAGAGAGGGAGAGAGGTGACACAGAGAAGGGTGAAAGAGGAGAGAGCCAGAGGGGAGGGAGAGAGCCAGAGGGGAGCGCTCCAAGCAACTGGCCCACTGAATAGGCCTGGTTTTCAAAGGCGCAAGGCGCTAAATTAACGCCAGGTCGGAAGATAGCAGTACGCCGCCGACACGCCCACTTTGGCCCATTCTGGGACTGCGCCACGCCCATTCGGCCTAAAGCGCATTTGGCAGCCTAAAGCCATATTGATATCGTCCCAAAACAGGCGCAAGGCACGTTTTTTTGCGTTTAAGGCCCGTTTTAGCGCCGAAGGCTTGTGGGAGAATAGGGCCCCAGGAGTGTGGTCTGGGATAGATTTTACACTCCTGTCATTGAAATACAATATAGTATAATTGTAAAAGTTAATGCCAAAATGACCAGGTTTGTGGACAGCTGGATAGGACGCAGTCTGACATGAACTTGCTTTGGTGGGGGATGTAACGAGTGGGGGGGTTAATCCCCTCATTCAGGCCTGCTGCGCTGTTAATCTCTTCCTCTGCGTTTACGCGAGGTTTTGATTGATTGATTGATTGAATACTTTATTGAAACAATGGCACGAGAAATACAGCGTAAGACCAGATTCATTGAAACAAAAGGAATAAAACACAACAAAGCCCGAGGGCTTATTTCCATTGTGGTCCTTGACGTGAAGCAAATGGAGTGAGTGTATGTGTGCATGTATGAGCGCGTGTGTGCGCGAGGGACATTTAACAGGTCATATAATGAGTTTAATGAGCCATACTGTACTTACAGAATGCTATGTTCTCTCCTCCTCATATCACATGTCTGAGGGCTACAGAAAGCATGGAGCACAATGGGAGAGGCAGCATTTGTTTTTCATTTGGAACCTGACGAAACCACAGCTAATGTTCTGAGCCGCTGCCAAACGACGTTCGCTATCTCTCTTCCAATAGAGAGGCAAAGTGACCGCCTACTTCCTGCTTCAGCACTGTACCAGAGATTTTCATCCGCCATTTAGTTTCCCATAGACATTTCGTAAAAAATGCTTATAAAAATTGTTTTACTTGGTCAAACCAAACGGTTCAGATATATTTAGAATTTAGTTTGGGTCCTAATGAAATGTTATGCGGTTTCTCCTGTTTCTAAATATATCTGAACCGTTTGGTTTGAACAAGTAAAACGATCTTTATAAGCATTTTACAAAATGTCTATGGGAAAATAAATGGCGGATGAAAATCTCTGGTACATGTGCTGAAGCAGGAAGCGACGTTTCACTTTGGCTCTCTATGCAATTTAAACAGCCGCAATACATATCAGCGCTGTTCAAAATGAGTCAACTGGCGGTCTGGAAGCTGTGAAAGCGGACTTCTCACCAAAACCCCTTAAATGCAATTACACATTTCTACATGAAGTTGTGGCTTGCCGTCACTTTTGATCAACTTGAGTGTTACCCAGTGCTTAAACTGACTTACTACTTTTACACTATGTTCAAAGTATTACACGCGCTAGTGTGTTAGATGGGGCATTTGACTAAAAATCATATATCTGCTAGTCAGTGTGATCCATCTCTGAACAGGAACTTGTGGGTTCATAGCCGTGCCCACAGGGACTGTGAGCGTTGGATGTGTGCTGGTATGCTGTGCAGGGACAACAGATGTTCTTTTTATGCTGGATGTCTGTTTTTAATGTCTGTTGTCAGATTGTTTTATGTGTTGATTGTTGGAGCATGCCATGTGATGCGATGCAAGACACATTTTTGTGTAAACAGACAATAAAGTGTTGTCTTGTCTTATCTTATGGATACTGTATGATGCAGTTTGTTTGATTATATATTCATTGTAGAACTGATCAACATGACACTGGTTGTCAATGGGAAGACCTTGACCCGCATTTATTCTAATGCAACATTTGATCAAAGTAAATTAGTGTTGTTATTATTATTAGTAGTAGTACAGTAGTAGTACTGTAATAGCATCCCCCCTCCTGTTTTCTCCCCAATTGTACTTGTCAGAAGGTCATATGTTCAGTTGAGTTGGCTTTTTGATAAGGACATTTTTGTTTTAGCCAGATTTTTAGAAAATGCCTGGCGACTAAGACAGGGAACATTGTACCCAGTATAATTATTTTCTGGAAAGTGAATGTCTCAGTGAAATGCCCTTTCTTTTCTTTTCTTTTCTTTTCTTTTCTTTTCTTGACTCTGTACAATATATATATATATTATGATTTGTTGTGTGGCCATCTTGGCGATTGTAAATATGATATAGTGTCTTGTAAGCCCATATGGGCTGGGCACCCAGGTGCATGACACTTAAATAAAAATATCAATCAATCAATGTCCAATTCCCCCTACTGTCCTGATCGTTGCTCCACCCCCTCTGTTGATCTGGGGAGAGCCATAGACTAGTACATGCTTCCTCCAATACATGTGAAATTGCCAGCCGCTCTTCGTTTCACCTGACAGCGAGGAGTTCCACCAGTAGGACGTAGCATGTGGAAGAATCACGCTATTCCCCCCAAGTTCCCCTTCCCCCGAACAGGCGCCCCGACCGAGACACTAGTGCAGCGACCAGGACACATACACTTAATCCGGCTTCTCTCACCCCGCAAACACGGCCGATTGTGCCCGACCAAGCCGGAGGTAACACGGGGTGTGAACCCGTGACCCTCGTGTTGGTAGGCAGGGGAATCTACCGCTGCGCCGCTACCCCGGACACCCAGTAACCCAGTAACTACCCCGGACACCCAGTAACCCAGTAACTACCCCGGACACCCAGTAACCCAGTAACTACCCCGGACACCCAGTAACCCAGTAACTACCCCGGACACCCAGTAACCCAGTAACTACCCCCGGACACCCAGTAACCCAGTAACTACCCCCGGACACCCAGTAATCGAGTAACTACCCCCGGACACCCAGTAACCCAGTAACTACCCCCGGACACCCAGTAACCCAGTAACCCCTGGACACCCAGTAACCCAGTAACTACCCCGGACACCCAGTAACCCAGTAACTACCCCCGGACACCCAGTAACCCAGTAACTCCCCCCGGACACCCAGTAACCCGGACACCCAGTAACTACCCCCGGACACCCAGTAACCCAGTAACTACCCCGGACACCCAGTAACCCAGTAACTACCCCGGACACCCAGTAACCCAGTAACTATCCCGGACACCCAGTAACCCAGTAACTACCCCGGACACCCAGTAACCCAGTAACTACCCCGGACACCCAGTAACCCAGTAACTACCCCGGACACCCAGTAACCCAGTAACTACCCCGGACACCCAGTAACCCAGTAACTACCCCGGACATCCAGTAACCCAGTAACTACCCCGGACACCCAGTAACCCAGTAACTACCCCGGACATCCAGTAACCCAGTAACTACCCCGGACACCCAGTAACCCAGTAACTACCCCGGACACCCAGTAACCCAGTAACTACCCCGGACACCCAGTAACAGCAGTTTCAAAGGCTTATCCAATAACATTCTGAGGGAAACACCGAATACGTTTTGGCAGGAAAACATTCAAATGAGAGAGTGAATATCGGCACCGGCCAAACCCGACAACACACCATAAAGTGCGTCACATTGACACAGGACTTTTCATCATGAATCGTGTGGTCTCAGGACACAGCTGAAAACCAGAGGGCGCACAGAAGCAGGCAGAGTATGACAGAACTCTCAGCAGCTCTTGGCCGCCGACCATAAGTTTCACGATTCACGTACGACACGTAGACGGAAAGCAGGGAGCCGTCGCTGCTCTACTGTACTTGCGGTGAACCTTAAGGCAGAGGAAACTGCCCAGTCTGGCAGACAGTAAATTAAAGGTTCACGTCAGCTCTGGAAGTGTCGGTTTGTCGCGGTGAACCTGTGGCTATCTGGGCTGCCTCATGTAAGCACGAGTTAGATCCCTCATCAGTCGCGCTAAGCCATTACGACTGCTCTGTGGAATGCGTTCATCTTGTATATACATAAGGAGGCAGGTCAGGTTTCAAGTGGAGGCCCGGCTTGTGATGTGACGCATGTAATCCGTACATGGGAAGATGTTCAATGCATGCTTATCATTATGTTCTATATTTTAGAAAGTAATGTCACCTTAAATAATAAGCACGTTTGGGTCAAGGCCCTGATTAGCTGACGAAGACGTTGAGATGATGTAAGTTTGAGGTTTGGAAAAACAACCCACACACACAATTTCCACGAAGGAGCATGACATAGATGGTAGAGTTCAGATGTTAAGGTTTTGTTTTCAGCAGACTGACATGATCCTGAATGAGGCCGTGTTCCTTCAGCCATGCCCAGGTTTGACCCCGGCACATAATTTTATGAGTGGATGTGCTGGGCTTGACCAAGCTGAAGAAGCAAGTCATAAAGTTAAGATCTCTTCTTTTTACTTGCATTTTCACCCACTTACTGTAATGCAGTATACATTTTCAGAGAATATATATATATATATATATATATATATATATATATATATATATATATATATATATATATATATATATATAAAATATAAAAAAAAACAAAAAAAAAACAGCCACATGATGACGTGAAGACAGTTGAGAACTTTCAGAAGGCGTTTTTGTCCATTTGGGACCAATATGGGAGCTTATAAATCTGAGGTCACGAGCTTGTAAGAAGCGCGTATGCAGGACCTGCTCTTTGCTGATGTATTCTTTTTAGACACGCGTAGCCAGACCTACGTTATTCTCGTGATGCACCATGGCAGGATCAGGCTGAAGCACAGACTGTCGAAGATGGCAGGGACGAATTTGTGGTCGTGGTAAAGAAACGTTGGGGGGAAAAACCAGATCAGAGTTGGCCATCTGCCAAGTCTGGACTGGAAGCATGTTTTGCCATTACCCCTACAAAGCCCCTGTTGAGTCACAACATGCACATTCTTCCAAAAGTCCCCCCCTCCCCCTCCCGCCCCCTAGGGGGACTCTAACCTACACGGGACCAGACTCACTTGTAGACTCTGGCATTGTACTTCCTCTCCCCGGGGAAGCCGAACATGCCGCAGATGACCCTGCTGTTCTGCTGGTTCCACTCGGAGTTGCAGAGCTGCTTCCATTTCCCGCCGTCCTTGACCTCCACGTAGCCCTCCGTCACGGGGATCCGCTTCCTGTATGAGGACAGGATGGCTCGGATGCGGACGTCCTCCACCTGAATATTGAGGTTCTGCCAACAAGAACCCAATGAGCACCTGTGATGAGTCTTGAAGAAAGTATATGTGTGTGTGTGTGTGTGTGTGTGTGTGTGTGTGTGTGTGTGTGTGTGTGTGTGTGTGTGTGTGTGTGTGTGTGCGTGCGTGCGTGCGTGCGTGCGTGCGTGCGTGCGTGCGTGCGTGTGTGTGTGTGTGTGTATGTTTCTTTCTTTTGATGGTGTCATTTTACCTGACAAATTCTGTTGAGTTTTATGTGAAGAACATTGAATTTTCCTTATGTATGAAATGTGCTATAGAAAATGAAGTTTGCCTTGCCTTACAGTAGGCTACATATTGATGCTCCCAAAACCAAATATTCTCTCTTCAAAAGGTCTATTTTTGTCATAACTGAGAAAACCTCATTTTCACTGCATTTTTAATGCATTGCCATTGTCACGCATTTTTTATGTTTTCCATGGTCCCAAATGTCATGAAACTTGCTCATCAAAATTGGATTGGCGCGTTTTTCCATGAGAGCAGTGATATGTAATGTATGCATGCGTGTACCTTCTTGACATATAAAAACACATGAGCGCGTATTTTCCAAATATGCTGACAGGAATAAATACATTAGTTTTGCATGACATCAGCCAGCCAAGGTCTAAACCGAGATCTTGCATCTTCTCAATGACTCGTCTCCCGCTACAGACGGATCTCTTCCATCTTCTGAAGGGGTAAACAGGCTGTACATCACATCTGTCTGGAGTTTGCATTTCCCATGTTAAATAATGTGCAAATCAAAGCCGGCCCTCACCGCCCCCCCGTGCAAAACTCCCGAGCACAGCCGCTGATCTCTGTGTGTGCATCGCTCGTAAACCTCCTGCAGTTTACCCAAACGCTTTTACAGTCAATCACCTTGTTAATGCAAAACACCCTGACCGGCTGCGCTGCAACCGTTTTCGGCTCTTGAACGCAACAGAATCACACGGTTTCCATGGCAACACATGCAACACATTTCAGTGGGTGTCGCTGAAAAGCAGTCGGTAAAGGGGGAAACGCACAGACACAGCATTGTGAGTGCACGTGCAGTGGGAGGAGTTTCAGCCACATGCCGTGACCTTTTTCTTTTCTTTCTCTCTCCCTCTCTCTCACAAATGTTCCAACTCAACTTACATTAAACGCACCGCGGAGAAAGAGACTTGGAAAGCAGAGGAATGTTTCGACTAAAAGGCCAAAAGACACTTGTGTGATGGCGTGCCACCAGGGTTTTTGGATGTTCAAGATTCACGATTCATTTTAATAGGCATAGTGAGTAATCCTATTACAAATGAGGGATTTGACTTTGTGCAGTGTGCAGCGCAGCGATCACATCAATAGCAGAAGATGAAGCAAGCAGAAGAAAATCTCAAAAATCTCTAGGGGGGGAGAGCAAAGTCCTGATTTGTGGGGGCTTTCAGGTCTCATTGAAGAGGTGGATTGCCGTTGGGTAGAAGCTGTCCCTGTGACAGGAGGTTCTGGTACATACAGTCTTCTGCCGTGGGGGGGAGGACCCTGGAGAGTGTATGTCCTGGATGGGTGTGATAGGTGTCCTGTGTCAGGGGGCACACTGTCCCATGCTTTTTGGTTTTTCCATTCACTATCCAGATTCTGGGCCAAAATATTTGATTGGTATTCTAAGGCCTATAAAATAACCCTTGCAGCCGGAGCCATCTTCGGCTGCTCGGAATCCTCTGTGCTCCTCCTTACGGCTGTGCAGCAGTCTCTGACGCAGGCGACGACTGTCGCCAAGAGACTCATTCTGATGGAGTGGAAGTCCCCCCACTCCACCTTCTTTTCAGCTGTGGCCGACGGACATGGTCTCAGTTATACACGTACGTATGGAGAGACTCAGGTTCCTGAGGACTAATTCACTTATCACTTGTCACTTAAAGACATTTTCAACTATCTGGGACCCGTTTCTTGCCTACTTTGACGAGGTTAAAAGCGACAAGTGACTCCTCGCCCAGCTGATTTCTCACGGTCCCCTTGTGTGTGAGTCTGTTTTTGTTTTCATGTTCTGCAAAACGGCAAAATAAAATATTGGGGGGGACACACACACAGCGTAGCCTATGTGTTATGAAGCATGGAGCACCAGAGTCATCGACCGACTGGGGGCACATGGCTGATTGTGGTATCTGTATTCTCATCACATCTTGGGTAAGAGCCAATCTTCCATCTATTTCTTTAATCTGCACATTCACAAGTGTGTGCTGTGTCGAGGATATCAATGTGAGCACAGAAGAGAGGAGCGCATAAAATACTCGTTTGAAAGTCAACGGCTCCTCTGAGCGCCACTCGATCAATACTAGCAGTGACAGCCTGTCAAAGAATGGACTTTTCCTCCCTGACTCTTTGCAAGGATTAAATAAACAGCTTTCTCTCCCAGAGACCAAAACCCACATTGTGCTGCGTGACAGCACCGGCCCGAGGGGGAGGGAGCTCAGTCCCACTGGGGGGGGGGGGGGGGGTTTGCTGGATGGGATGGTTTGCTCAGCAGCAGATGGGCTGGTACAGACGCGTATGACACGCAGTCAAAACGAAGCGAAGACCTAGGCATCGAATAATGAAAAGGGATGGTTTCCTAAATTTGGCATTTGCCTCCAGGGAAGGGCAGATGCCACCACAGGGAAAACTGCAAATCATCCGTCTTCCTATCCCCCTACTATTTTCTCCCAAAAATAACCACATTAACCCATCCTGGTCAGAAAGCAGAGAGGTCCAGATTGTAGAGAGGATGTTCTACTGAATAAAGGCTGAACTCATGGAACAGAATAATGACAGGAGATGCGGTGGTGGCGGCGACCTTGTCTGGATTGTATGAAAAAAAAAAAAAGCCGGAGCCAAAAGTTGTAAAGGCGATGTCTTCGAATTCAATAGGAGTTGGATGTGAAACTAAACCCAGATCTGTGGCTAAACATGCAGCCAATAAGCTCAGCAGTCAACCCCGAACAAGACACCGGGGGCCGCGGACAAGGATCACTGCAAACACGACTGCACTAAACTTCACATCGAACGTCGTCTGATAAACACAGAAAAACACACTGTAAACGTTCCCTCTCCGAGACTGACCCCCGAGCCTGTGCGAGATAAACAATTCCCCTGCCAAAAATGCCCCCGGCTTATGCTTCAGTATACATTATCTGAATTCGCAAACAGTCACTGTTTCGTATACTTTTGCAGAAGAGTCTCAAAAAGTATGAAAACGGTTCACTTTTAATTTGTTCCTCGAGGTCGGTGGACGAGGAACGTCCTCCTCAACCGCCTCCTCATTTCCTTTCTCATGCATTTAATTTCTCTTAATTTATCTCCGGTTTCGGGTTCAGACGTTCCTGCCGTGTCCAGAGATGGACGGGAGGTTTTTGGAACAGATGCCTCTTGTTCGGGCTGCTCTCCGGGGAAGCGGCCTTTCGCGCTCCGCTCGTGGAGCAGATGGAAAAGCCATTAGTGGGACGAGTTCTACCGAAAGAGGTGAAGAGGCCCCGGGTCTGTCGCAACTCTTATTCACGGAAACCATACTCCCACGCTTCCTACACGTTATATCTGTCTGCCTTCTCCTAACTTCAACCCTCTGGAGTCACAGTTATCGACAAACAACAACCTGTTGTTTGTCCAAAACAATGAAATAAAGGAAAAGTTTTCACTCCGAGTGCATTTTCAATACGTTTCTGTGAGTTTCTAAACTAGTTGTGTCTTTTGTTTTGCCTTTAGGGGCTTCTGAGCAGCAGCTACTCTATATAGTCTACTGCAGTGGTTCTCAACCCTTTTGAGCCGTGACCCCGGAAAAAAACTTGAGGCTGGGGTGCGCGCCCCCTCCCGCCACTGCTCAACACAACTCTACGTTACTGCAGTACTGAGCTAGCTAGCCAGCAATCACCTATCACTGTGCCATGGTCTGCGCTGAAGGAGATGACTTTCCAGTGCACACTAGGGGGACCAGTAGGTTAATATTTGAAACATAACTACTGCTGAACCAATGACTCGGCTTAATTTTAAATGTCAGATGGATTAAAATGTATAGAATTTAGAGAATGACATGACTAACTCTGATAACTCTGATCATTTGTTATGAATATTATGATCAGTTACTTACGGATGGATAAAATATACAGATTGGCCTGGCTGTGAGGATGATATGAAGCGCAGTGGCTGTTTACAAGACGCATGAACCATTACGCACAGGTGACACGTAGTCATTTTAAACATCTTTCCAGCAGTTAAGATATAGGAGTTTTTTTTAGATACACCCTAGTGCACACCAGTGGGCAAGCCCACCCCCTTCCCTCTGATGATGCAGAAGTGAATTGAAAAGCTGTAGTTCCTCGAATGGCCACTAGGCGTCGGGGGCAGTAGGCATTCCCCAATGTTAAGATTCCCGACTTTCTAACAGGATTAAACATCTTTCCAGTGAGGGGCAAAACACGGTTTTGGTCTATATAGATAATTTCACCTTTTCATAACAACTGTATAACTCGCCCGTTTGGAGTAAAATAGATGATAGAAAAGTGGGTACATGAACTTGTAGGCCTTAGAGTAGGCTACCAATCAAATATTTTGGCCCAGAATTCCGTTAGCGAAGGGCAGAACCAGAAGGCCTGAGATAGTGTGCCCTCTGAGATCCGACACCTGTCGCACAGTGGTGAGACAGAAGGGAAGATCTTGTGTCATTTATGCTTGGAGTAGTGAAGACGGTGAGCGGCTTTAAATTGGATCAGCTGGTGTCTGCTATTAACTGAGCAGAGTTTTACCACAGAGAGATTTCCCATACAATGTCAGATAAATCAATACCAAGTTCCTCCTACTCTCCAATAGGGCTGTTGAAACGAATTTTGATATTCGAATATTATTCGAATTTAATAATTATGAACGAAATTCGATTATTATTATTTTTTTTAAACGAATATTTTAATTTTTATTTATTAATTATTATTATTATTATTATTATTTTTTAGAACACTAGAACAGTGACAAGTTCTGACAACATACTTGAAGAAAAGAGTGTTAACTGAAGTTGACTGTTGAAGCTGCTATACTGATGTAAACCTACCTGTAGCTCTTAAAATGTATGTTAATTCATTGTTAACTGAAGTTGACTGTTGAAGCTGCTATACTGAATGTAAACCTGTAGCTCTTAAGTGCAATACGTGACTGATTTTTTTTTGTTCATGGCTCATTGTTGTTTTGGCAAAGTTTACTTATTTGTTTATTGATAAGGAGCTCAAACAAAGGCTGTGTCTTTTTTTTATTATCAATTATTTTATTTTAGCATTTCAGACAGCACCAATACATCACTGATGAATATTAACTAAGCTCTGGTTATCTGACCTATTTTCTAATGCAATGAATGTATGTACATTGTACAAGGAACATGTTTTCTTAAATAAACATCATTGCTGGACTATTTGTGATAAGCCTAATATTATTTTGAATATTCATCCACCATTCACTTTTCCATCTACATTTGGTAAAATGCTTAGAAAAAGTTTTACTTGGTCAAACCCAAAGATTTAGCTATATTTAGAATCAGAACATAACATAAGAGAAGACAACAATTCACTCAGACCAATTCTTTTTTTTTTTTTTCTTTTTTTTTAATTCAATTAAAAATTAATTAAAATATTCTAATATAATTCGAATATTAAAATGTATAAAGCACTGAAATTCGAATTTGATTATAGAGGGAGATTGACAGCCCTACTCTCCAATCCTCTCAGTAGAGGCCGTGTTGTCAAACAAACTATGTTTAACTATGTATCTATGTTAAACTGGCTTAAGCCACAGAAGTATCATTTCTGTCTGCAACCTACGGCACTCTACTTTTTTAGTGTAATCTCTTCCCAAACTTGTTTTTCCAGACTTTCACTGATGTTCCAGACACGTGTAGGAAGCGTTTTCTCCAGCAGGAGCCATAGGTGCAAGTGGTAAAACACCGCAGCTGTCAAGTAACATGAAATCAGCAGCTGGAAATGGAAAGGAAACAGTGGATCTGCACAACATGGATCGGGAATGCATTTACACTCTCATGAGAAACGTGGTGGTTAACTTGGCACTGATTCCTCTTCACTGGAGCTGGACGACTAGGAACTTTTTCAAGCTCAATGGCAGCAAAACTCATTGGCTCCAAAGCACAAAACACCTCAGCCCCTAAGACATCATCATCCATGGCTTCCCTGGCCTGCCCCCTTCTCCAGCCAAGTCAATATCCCTCAGTGTCATTCTGGATAGCACCCATTCCTTTTTGCACCCCATCAAATATATCACCACCCGCTCTGCTTTCTATACCACCTTCGCAACGTTTCCAGACTCCGCCCATCGCTTTCCCCAATCCAGCACTGAAGTCTTGGTCCACGTGTTCGTCACATCCCGGATTGACTACTGGAATGCTGTTGCCTCTGGCCTTCCCACCAACCTCCTTAACAGGCTTCAAATCATTCAGAACTCGGCTGCCCGGATCATTACCTGCACCACATCATCTGACCACATCAACCCCGCTCTCATCCAACGATAGTACACCGGCTCCCTGTTCAATACCGGATTGACGATGAAAGACCTGCTGACCTTCAAAGCCCTCCACACTCTAGCCCCCGCCTTGCTGACCTCCTCCAGGAGTACTCTCCCTCCCCCTCCCCCTACCCCTAGCCCTCCCTCTCCCTGCGCTCTTCCCCGGATGGTCTCCTCCTGACCATCCCCACCTCATGCCTCCATGGCTACTAGAGCTGTCAGCTTCACTGCTCTCAGGCTCTGGAACTCCCTGCCCCCTCGTATTCGACAGCCTGACACCATAACGGCATTCAAATCCCACCTGTTCAAACATGGCTACTGTGTTTCCCTTTTATCCTTACAGTGTAACTGTTTTTATCCCTCTTCCTGTACGTTGTCTGCCCACCTTATGTCTCTTGTTCTGTTTTATCTAAGCTGGTGTCTCTGCCATATTGACCGTTTTTACTTATTTGAATATGGTTCTATTTTATGCATTGTAATGTGACCTTGGGTGTCTTGAAAGGCCCCCTAAAATCAATTATTCTTGTTGGTATTAACTCTCTTAACTTGGCTGTACTATGAAATGACTTTACACTGTGTGAAAGGGAGTGTTTTTGGGACATGACAACTTGAAGCCATGATCAGAACCAGATGAGGCTATTGTGTTGAATGTAATTTGCTGGAATCACACAGAAATGATCGTCGGCATCTCGACTTTTCTGTTTGTGACTTACGACTAAAATATGGTTCCTTTAAAGTGATTTAATGCCAACTTGTCTACGGACCACAGCACATAAATAATACTAAAAAAACACGGGGAACAAGCTATTAATCAAATCAAATGATGATTCAGCACTCCTGGTTAGGCCTGTCTCGTCTCCTGTAGGGAAATCCTTCACTAAGAGTAGGGATTTGTATCAACTAATCTACAAAACTACCAGTCCCACATTATTCTCCCCTTGCAAATATTATACGCCTTCATGCAAACCACTCTTTATAATCTAGTTAGCAGAACAATACGTACCCATGAATATTTTTACAATGACCTTGGGATTTGGGGGAAATAACTTGTACAATACGTTTTAAAAACATATTTTAATTAGTCAAGTAAACAAACGTGACCCTCATTCGGTTAAAACCCCAACAACCCCATTGTCAGTTAAGAACTAGGCCAGACTACAAGAGCATCATCTAAATGCCTAAAATGTAAAACATAAATGCACTCCCGTGTATATTATTAGCTATAAATTTGATTGCCTTACATTACCCGAGACTGGAAGAAAGGCGTTTGCGAGAACATATATATACTACTTTTTCATTTCAGATTCAGGGTGGTTGTCTGGCATCACAGATATTCACGCAATTTTGTGGCCAAATTATGACTTCATAACTCCTCCGCACAGCACAGTGCCGGAGTGTACTTTAGCCAGTGAAAATAAAGTGCATGGAACTTAGAGGCATATGGTTCCAATAGAGACCTTGAACGACACTCTTCCAAATCAAAATCTGGAGAAAATTCCCAGAAACCAGGCCGGCCATACGATCAGAATAATCTTTGGGAAGTTCAAGTCAGCCTACATTTAGTTCCAGGGACACGTTTCATTTAGGATATCTCTGTTGGCAACATTTGTTCGAGTCACCACTCCTAGCATGTGATTTTGAGAACACATCCGATTCAGGCCCCCAAACCAGACTAGTCGTAGTTGAGAGCTGATTATTCCACAAGCCGCAGCACAAATTGATGATGATCTGTTTCCTGCGATAGTGTTTATAGAACAGAGTGAATGCCATGTGCTGCACACCGCTGTGCAATTGCTCTTAAAGTCCATTAAAGAGCTTTGGTTAAGACATCGAAAACAGATGTTTTGTTTCGTCCTCATTTAGGTTTGCAGAAAGACGACGATGATCAGGCATATAAGAACTTTGACTGACATCATAACAACAATGTGAAGTTACACCCAGGGGTGTATCACTCTATGCAGCAGCATTGTATAACAAAGTAAAGCATTTCTTACCATTGTACAGTGTGTTGATTGCAAAATCAACCAAATCTTGTATGTTAGAGAAGATAAAGTTTGTATTGTGACACACTGATAAAAATGTAAAACAGATGTTTAGATTTGATTGACACAATTTGACAGATTATCTAAACGTATGTGTACTATAATAGGTGTTCTGAATAGGACTCAATGCACTGAGAATCTTGCTGGTGTATTTTTCCTCACTTAGTGTCTCTTCTCTAGACGGTACAGCAATGGCAGGTTAGATAAGTTATCTACTAGTCAGACAGAGCCCATACTGCCAGTGCCAACCTACACCAAGGATACTACTGAAAACTGGGTAACATTTGCTTAAAAAAAGAGTGTGGTGCCGTTTCTTGCAATATGTCATTGTACTGTATTTGTCCTTGTATAAATAATCCCCAACATAATCACAGACAAAGGGCTCTATCTTCCCACTGGCCTTAGGCGCTAAACTGGGGTTAAACGCAAAAAAAAACACGCTTTGCGCCTGCCTCGGGAAGATAGCATCATATTTTTAGGCCCTGAAATGCGCTTTACGCTGAAGAGGCGTGGCGCAGTGCCAGAATACGCCAGAATGAGCGTTTCGGCCTTAAATACCGGCCTAACGCTATCTTCCCCCCTGGCATTAATTTAGCGTTTAGCGCTTTTCAAAACCAGGCCTTATTCAGTGCGCCGAGGATATTATTGTGCGTAATTGCGCGCAGCTCTCCTCTGCCATCTCACTCTCTCTCCCCCTCTCTCTCCCCCTCTCACTCCCTCTCTCACGCGCGTCAGACAGGCACAATGACGGATGATTTTTTTTTTTGTTATACCATAGTTTTGAGCCCCTGTCATTCAGGCGTTATTTCGAATCCCACATAGGTTACGCTAAAACCACGGCCTGTTCCCGCCTACGCAGCAGTCAAGCGCCGGGATTGGCCAGGCACCATGCTCATGTTGGGCTCCGTTACAGGGACACATTCCTGTGAGAAGCAACAACACCAACAACTACAGCAAGGCTGCAATGAGGATATTGAAAGACAAAATCCTACATCGCACCAAAGCATACAATGTACCGCGGTTATTTGACTTTCTGACCACCCGCCTCAGTGCTTATTATGAGGCCAGAATAACAGATGCTGCCCTTGGCCATTGGGAAGGCTAACCCTTTACTTTTGGTTTTATTGATTGTGTATGATTCAACTTTTTATCTATGATTTTATATTATTACATGTTTTTGTAGATTGTTGGGACTTCACTGGCCTGGAACAAACGGCTGGACTGGGGGGAATGAATAGCTGTGGAATGAAGAGCCTAATGTAATTGTAATTTTGAAATTTTAATTTTATATATATTATTTTTTTCATTTGCAAGTTAAACTGTCAGCTGCTTTGGCTAAAGCCCTGAATTTTACAATGATGTTTTGAAATAAATATGTTTAAAAATCGATTGTGTGTAAAAAGCTTGTGTTACATTTTCATTAGCGTTAATATATTACAGTAATTTATTTTCAATGTCCGCTATCAAGAGCAATTTGGTTAATAAAATCGCTGGGCTGGGCGCAGTGTTTGTGGTGTGGGAAATGTGCTAAAAGCTTGTATTACGTTTTCATTAGCGTTAATACACTATGTGACCATAATTCATTTCAATGTCCGTTCTCAAGAGCAATTCAGTTGGTTCATGGAATCGCTGGGCTGCGTGCCATGCAGTGTTTGTGGTGTGGGAGATTCGAGCTGTCAAAAGAAGACAAAAGACTTGCTCCTGGCCAATCCCAGCGCTTGACTGCTGCGTAGGCGGGCACAGGGCGTGGTTTTAGCGTAACCTATGTGGGATTCGAAATAACGCGTCATTCAGAGGCTGTTGCATCATCCTACCTGTGCAGTGGGGGAGAAGAAAAGGTAGCGAGAGAAAACGATATCATTCTGCCCAAACTTTCACCAATCTAATCTCATCATGACATCCAGGGATAGGCTATATTTTTCTAGCCGATGCGTTTAGAACATTCTTTTCACTTTGATCTTGCTATAGTGTAGCGTATTTACATGCTTGCTGTATTTAAACTGCAGTGAGATTGGTTTGAGAAGCATAATAATATGGAATAATATATATGGAGACAGACGGGGATGAAAGAGGGGGGGGGAGCTCAGAGCGCTTTGGTCGGGCTTTTCTGACCGGATTGGATCGCTCCGTGGAATGGAACATGAAAGGGACATTGTGATTCGTTTACTGCACTTCTCCAATGAGCACGTTGTGAATAATTCTACGCTTAAAAGGCGTGGTTATAATGCTTAAGGCCACGTGTAGCGCCGACACGAAAATATCGACTGGGCCGGTCCACGCCCTCTAATATGGGCTGCGCCTGGCGCTAAGCGCTAATTTAAGGCCAGTGGGTCGATAGAGCCCATAGACATATTTATAGCCTGGATCAAAAAATGCTATGTTCAGACAAGGAATTTGATTTTTCTGGACAGCAAAACGTGGAATCTGATCTTTTCAGATCAGATTTAAACCACATTCATAGGTAGTTTTGAATGTGGTTTGATTGGCATCTCTTTATTTAAAGTTTTTGTTGTACCCCCCGCAATGTAGGTAACGCGAGGATGCGAGCCTGCGCCCCTCGCGTTGGTAGGCAGGGAATCTACCGCTACACTACCCGGACGCCCCCCTGGAAATGCCTTATAAAGACAGTCAGGAGGATACTACGCACGCAGAGTTGTTGGACAGAAAATGTGGTCAGACTTAAAGAGCAGATTTGAAACACAAATCAGATTCGCCTGCTATCTCAACATGGTGGAAGACAAACCTAGTGTGTCTCACTTTAACAAAATCACAGTCTGTGAAAACAGACTCTGCCTCACCTCCTTCACACTGTTGTCCGATGTGAAATGCTTAAATTTAGAACGTGAATTCCCAAACGGTCAACATCCGACGGTGTTGCATTGTGGGGTTGCAGCGCCTCGGGGAAGGGGGGGTGAAAACTCTTACACAGCCACAGAAATATCTATCGGCAGTGTGGAAGGTCATTAAATAGTTGAAAATCAATTTAAGATTGTGGCACAAATGACAGCTACTGTAAAGAGGGCGCCAAGTTCACCGTGCCAAAGTGCTGAAGGGGCTGACAAGGCAATTGATGGCGTCCCACCTCGACGTGGTTGGAGGTTTACGGCAGGGAAAGTGGACGACTTGACCTTTTAGGCCTCAGAGGAAAAAGTGACTAAAGAGAGAGAAAATGAGCGCCATAAACTCTGCGTGGGGTGACTTCATGGCTCCTCGTAAAAGACTTACGAGAGCGAGACGGAGAGGAAAGACGTTGGAGAAGAAAGAAACATGGAGGTTGCAGTAGTATAAAAACGCCGAGAGAGGAAGGGGAGGTTTAGGCTCCGTTAAGCCCCCGTAATCACTCCATCTTGTTCATCATTACCTGGCCCAGCATGACGGCCCTCAGGAAGGTTCCTCAAAACAAGAAAGAAAACTATTGGAGGCTTAAAGCGGGATGAGATCTGGCCCATGCACATCTGTGTGCCAGCTATCACTGAAGATTACGGAGGCACCATATATGGGCATTCATATTGGTATTAGTAATTTTTTTATATAGAGGTATCGGTCTGATGAGCAAAATAACAGCAATGTTAATATCGGTTTATGGGTATCGGTAAAAATGTTCATATTGAGAGGAAACATCCCACTGATGATGTCATCAGTGATGTCATTAAAGCAATTGTGCATTGTGACCTCACTGATGATGTCATCAGTGATGTCATAAGACACTGATGATGTCATCACACACACCCATGCGCACCAATAGTACGCAGCAGCCGAGCTGTGGGCGAGGCCGAGCTGCATATGCGAGCTGCAGGGCCAGTTCGGCGAGTTGCAGGAGCGGGCGCGCCTAGGAATCAAGCGCGCATAGCACGCGAGATGCCTAGTGTGGTAAATCTCTGATTTATGAGCTTTTCCAAATGTTTTGGAAATAAAGAAAGACATTACTTTCAAATTGACAGTGTTTACATGTGTTTTTCAGTATGTACAACATTGGATTACCATAGAAACCTGTTTTATACACATCATATCAACATCCGTAAATATTGGTTAACGGCCATAACAGCAATGTTTAATATCGGTTATCCATATCGGCCAAGATTTTCATATCGGTGCATCCCTACTGAAAATGTTTCGATAAATAGACTGAATCTAGAATATCATATTTGACTATGCGAATGTCCTTTCTAAACAGAAGCAGATCAGAATCCATCCTAGCAAACCATTTTATTTACCTTTCAAGAGCTTTTAATAGCTTCAACGTGATGCTATTGGTCGCAGAAAACGGCTGCAGCACCGATGTGTATCATTTTCCATTCTCCAGGCCTAATTACAGCTCGCTAAACAGCTCGTAGACTCGCTAAACTGCTGATAAGTCACTTCTATAACGGTCCATTCTGTAGCTGACTGCTGTAATGCTCCACAACAGTTGACATTTTCCCACAAAGTCAAACAACTCTGAATGTGCCTCCTTCACAAGCTGCTTGTCAAATGCTTTTAACTGGTCTTTTTCCCCCTTGTTCAGTGTTACCCTTCATGAATCGGCGATACTTCATAGAGAAAAGTATGACTGCATCGCTGTCCACATAAAGTCTGCATTGATCAAGTGGAGTGAAGCTTGCTATACCAGCACGGAAACGCGCGCGGCCAAGCACCACATTTCCTAAACCCAGGAATTTCTTCATTTTGAAAATGGGTCTGAGGTGGAATGTAATGTAACGCACGCCTGATCACAGGTCCCACCTCAGGAATCCCCATTTTTGCCACTGCTACATAAACTGAACTGTGGAGGGGAAGGCAGATTTCCTCAGAGCAAAGACAGACATAAACAAACACAGAAGAAACGCCACAGTACACATATTCCAGAGAAGCAGTCTGCACACCGGGTGTTTCTGTGTTGTTGACTGTCCGGTCGGACTGGGACACGACGCTAAATATAACTGAAATCCATACAAAAAGCCCTCGACGCCACAGGCCACAAAAGAACAACTTATGGAGCAAGCGGCCTATTTTCGGCCGTTCTGCTTGTAGAGCTCGGTCGATTTGGAAGAAACGCCGGAAAACAAACGCCTGCCTTAAAAAGCGACACCTCTTGCTTTTCATTCCAACAATGCGAGGAGACAAAAGCCCTCACAGAGGAATCTGGATCCCCAGGTCAAAGGTCGGCGACACGTGTGTGCAAGGCTTCACGTTTCACCTCTCTTAGCTCACTCGCTGGCTACTTCCTTTACGCTTGACTGGCTGCCCATTGTACTCAGGTTTTCAGCACCTGTACCACACTATGAGAGGGCCACAGCCTGCCGTGCCGGAATGGGTTTTCCAAGTGGGGGGACGCCCAGCTTATAGTGAACTTTTCACATATCTCACCGGCCACCGTCTGCATGAGTGTGTGTGTGTGTGCGTGCGTGCGTGCGTGCGCGTGCGTGCGTGTGCGTGCGTGTGTGTGTGTGTGCGCGTGCATGCGTGTGTGTGTGTGTGTGTGTGCGTGCATGCATGCATGTGTTGTAACGGGTGTCGTGTGACAATAAAGACGGGTTTGTCCGTCCAGTTCTTATTCTAAAAAATGTCAACTTCCTTTCAATCTCAGCCTAGCCTACCATTTTTGTACAACTAAAATATGACTAAATATATATTTTTTTTTTATTATTTTAAGCGCGGTGATCCACCAACAAATGGCTAAAAAAGTTAGACTTGAAAGGAGCATCCTGGCTCCTGTTGATTCTGCTGTTCTTCTTTCTGATGAAGCAATAGTTTTATTGCAACATACGATCCATTTACGCCGCCTTTCGACTCGCCTTAGTGACTCCGTGGTCAGATGACGCTCCTCTTGTGGTGAGAGCGGAGGGCATCTGCTCAGTCTAGGATAGAGAATCTACCCCCTTTCCCCTTTTAGGGAATTCTTCGGGAGTCGTGGGGCTCTATCTTGGTACAGGCGCTATGCGCCCCTGTTTGCGCCTGCCTTATACTATCGTCAACTCCAGGTCTTTTTGCCTTTGCCTTGGTCAGGGCCACTTGACTGTAACTCACGTTACTTATGTCAAATGCGCAAGCATGGGCAGAAAGAAGCGAGAGAGTCCAACCAAATATAGTGATTGGAATGAGTGTTTGCATGACACACATTTCACGTGTGTTAATTCATGTGATTGGATGGGCCTAGGCAAGAAGTGGGCGGGCCTAGGCCAAGCCAGGCCCACCCATAAACTTAAGCGTCTGGCATACTCTTCGCGCACGCGCTGGAGGCGGGGCTCCGCGGAGGGTGCGCGCACTCTGCGCGGGCCAAAACAGAACATAGTCAGTGCGCAGCTCGCTCCGAAACGCCAGGGGGCGGTACGAACAAAATCTCGCGGAGAAGCGTTGAAGGAGGAAGCAAGGTGCCTGTGCCTGTGGTAGTCTTATCAGCGGAGATCTGCTGTGATTGAGTCCTCACCGTCCTCATCGTCCTAAAGTCGCCTTCGAAGCATGACGTTCGATTATAACGAACTAGTTGTGTGGCTTAGCCTTCCCAAATGTTGAGAGTCGTTTTTTTTAAATTTAATACATAGAATTGGGAACGTTACATTCAATTGCATTCAGACTGTCTGGCACTCAATCGCCGCCATTTTCCCCTGGAGTCTTCCCTCAAAAGCGTCCATGTTGACAATGCGCCGCACTCAGACCTCGCCCCCCGACACGCCCCGTGCGATGACGTCAAAATCGCCACGTGCCCTATGCGCTTGGCTGGGCGCGAAGACTATGCCAAAGGCTTTAAGCAGCTGCTGTACCTGGCTAAACAGTTAGACGTTAGCACATTATTACCATAACACCTGAAAGACCTAACACCTGAAAGACCTAACACCCCCCCCCCCCCCCCCCCCATTCCGGCGCCATGTGGCCACAGTGCCTCCTGCTGCACTCCCAAATCCTAATCGTCCTGAACCGCAAGTGGCAAAATCCCAACGACATGTCGTCATGGCTGCCATTACACACCAAAACGTGCCCGCGCGGGCGGGTGAGTCACCGGATGACCGCTTCCAGATGATAAGGCCGGGCCTGTGCTGTGTGGCAGGCAGCAGGCCTGGCACTGTTTTACACAGTGGGAGCCCACGTGGGCCCTCTTAGGGAATGGAAAAGCTGAGTCCGTTTTTTCTTGTTACTATCCCAGCTGGAGACACAGCTCCAGACGTCTAGACCCCTCCAGCCGCGCTCACCGGAGAATCGTAATCTTTGCCGACTTTTGTCTCTCTAGACCTCCGCAGAGGAAGCCGACGAGATACGCGGCTTTATAGTGGTTGGGAAGATTGGATTCAAACTGTCCTAAGACTCCGCAGTCACCACCGGTGCATCAGACAAAGCTCAGTGATTAAATGGATAGTCTTTCAACTCAAACAAAGTATATAACCACCCTATAAGCCCTGCCAGGCCTTTGGAAAGAGGGGAACAAAACAAAAACTTTCCTGCGCTTATTTTTATTTATTTTTATTTTTATTTGATTAATTCGTGCTTGCAGTGGTACCAAAAGGCCCGCTGAAAAACTGCAGAATTTTACAGTCATGTAAAACAATTGTAAACAAGACAACTACAGAAAAATAAAGGTAGTAAGCAAGGCAAGGCAATCAGTCAGTGTAGCAAGCAACACAGTATAAGAGGGCAGCAAGAGGCAGGTAGAAAAATAAGAACACCCTCCAAAGTAAAAAAAAAAAAAAAAAAAAAAAATTAAATACACTTTTTTTTGTTTTTTTGTTAGTTAGCTAACCGGTCAAAGTTTAAACTGTCTCATTGTACAGCCTAACTGCAGTGTGTAGAGTTGAGTTCCTCAGCCTGTTGGTTCTGGCCTTCAGTTCAGCCAGCTTGTGCTGATATATTTGGGGAAATATAAGATATACGTTTTAAAAACTCTTGAAAGAGAGAGAGGGGAGAGGGCAAGAGAGAGAGAGAGAGAGAGAGAGAGAGAAAGAGAGAGAGAGAGGGGAGATGGCGAGAGAGAGAGAGAGAGAAAGAGAGAGGTAGAGAGAGAGAGAGAGGGGGGGGGAGGGTGAGAGAGAGAGAGAGAGAGAGAGAGAAAGAGAGAGAGGAGAGAGAGAAAGAGAGAGAGGAGAGAGAGAAAGAGAAAGAGAGAGAGAGAGAGTTGGTTCTGGTCTGCAGTGTGCTCACAGCATTGGAATGTGAATTGACGAGGCCTGCACAGTGAGCAGAAAGATAACATTCTGCCTTTGGTGGCAATTAGCTTGGGGCTTAATGGCCGGCCCACAAAGGGCTGCACAGCGGGGCCTTGAAAAAGCCCACTGAGACAAACACTGACAGTTATGAGTGCAACACGTCGTCAAAATTACCCGTTTAACTCCGTCACTTTCTCCGACACGCTTCTAACTGCCGGCTATTTACGAGCAAAGGACTATTATTAAGATAGATTGTTGGAAGAGTCCATTGACTCCAATTGTATTTGGTGCAGAATTTGCTACTGTCCATAAACCAAGAAAGATTTGTATTTCAATACCAACTAATAAGCCACAACCTTACCAGCAAGTAGTAAAGAAAGAAGAAGAAGAAGGAGAAAAAAACAGAAGGAAAGCCCAGCTGTCACCGTGTGAGTTGACAAGGTGTCAAGAAACAAATGCTCTTCTGGCCAATAGTAAAAAGACATCCATCAACAATAGCAGCTTGAACCAAAAGGTCTAAAGGGGGGGGGGGGGGGGTATGTGTTGCGTAGCACTATTCATGGAACATAGAGAGGCAAAGTGAACGTCACTTCCTGCTTCAGCACTGTACCAGAGATTTTCCGCTTCGTCCGCAATTTATTTTCCCATAGACGGTTCATAAAATGCTTATAAAAAGAGTTTTACTTCGTCAAACCAAACGGTTCAGCTAGTATATTTAGAATCGGGAGAGACCATAGAACAAAAAATATTTTCTTTAAACCCGCATTTTTTTTTTTACGTTTTGGTCCGAGTGAAATGTTATGCGA
Organism: Poromitra crassiceps; assembly: GCF_964638095.1. Lineage (NCBI taxonomy): Eukaryota > Metazoa > Chordata > Actinopteri > Beryciformes > Melamphaidae > Poromitra > Poromitra crassiceps. The sequence goes on from NC_139631.1 coordinate 35,597,366, forward strand.
TCTCTCCTGTTTCTAAATATATCTGTACCGTTTGGTTTGACCAAGTAAAACTATTTTTTATAAGCATTTTTCGAAATGTCTATGGGAAAATAAATGACGGATGAAAATCTCTGGTACAGTGCTGAAGCAGGAAGTGACGTTCCACTTTGGCTCTCTATTGGTACACATCTGTATAAGGATGCAGATTTTTGTTAAACGGATGAATTGTGCAAAATGCCTAACACTAGAGGGCGAAAGGTGTCCATGGCTTACCTCCACATGGTTAGGCAGTGTGTTGATGAACTTAAATCCTGGGATCCTCTTGTCACTGCACACCACGCCTACATCTTCAGTGTGCTTGCAGTCGGACACACCGATCCCATTGGAGGAGCACAGCGCCAAGGTCTTCTCTTTGCCCGTGCAGTGGACATTGTCGAACCAGATGCGTCCTGAGAGAGCAGGGGACAGTGGACATTGTCAAACCAGGTGCGTCCTGACAAAGGAGAGGACAAGCTCAGCTTACTGATTGGACACACCCACCCACCATGCCCCCTTTTGGCCAGTGGTCGTGGAAGGTTAATCAGTTCTTCCTTGGCCCACCATGACCTACTTGTCTACAAAATATTGTGGTGTTTTTTAAGTCTGTGTGGAAGTTACGTGCCTTTTTGTGATTGGACACGCCCATTGCCACGCCCACTTTTGGTCAATGGGCATGGAATTTTAAAGGATAAGTTCACCCAAAGGATTGATGATTTCAGCTAAAAACAGGGTGTAATTGACGTCTTTTCAAGTCAACTTGGCATCTCGGGGCTTGTGGAGACTTGGATTATGCCAGGTGAGCAGTATGGAAGCTCTTTACCTCCTGGTTGCTCCGGCCAACTCTACTCAACTAATTAGCTTGTCGGTAAATCTGGATTAAAGCATCTCTTTGTTCTTGTTTGCGGATAATGAATGTATTATTGTACATTACATGGTCCCTGGTCAATAAAATAAACTCAATAAACTCAACTAAGCTGTGGGTGCATCAGAGCTTCCACAGGGAGGAATATTTCACTCTGGCAGCAAAGGTTACAAACGCGAATGGCCCCTACTCCTGCTGTCCTCCCACTATCACAGATGTAGTTGTTGAAGAGCATGTCCTGCTAAATGTAAATAACGATGAAGAGTATGTCCTGCTAAATGTAAATAACAATACTGTAGGTCTTCAAGTTAAAGACAATCCTGAGCATTCTACAGCATCAACCACCAACCTACCAGATTCCCATTAGTTAATTACAGTATATCATCACTCATATAATGAATGATAGTCTACATAGTTTTGCCACTGTATTGGGCTGATATTGGCCTTCTATCACCTTTGATATGATGCAATTTGACTGATTGATCACATGTCAATACTACACTGGTTGTATATGATAGTGCTTCTCAACCTTTTTACACCAAGTACCACCTCAGGAATGACCAGCATATGAAAGTATGAGAGGGAGGGAGCCCCGCGGAGCACCAGTGTTACGCGTACCACAGGTTGAGAACCACTGGTCTATAATGAAGTATGATTATAATTCTATTATTATATATTATTGTGCTGGAGTTTTAGTGTCCCATGGTGGTCTTAGGTCTAACTGTTAGACCACCATGGGAGACTAAAACTTGTTAGACTCTAACATGTCTAAATGCTGTTTCATAGGTTTTTCCACCTGAACAACTATACACTTCTGTAGGAAACACTTCCAATTTGGTCAAATGTAAATATATTGAAAATCGGCTATCGACAGATGAAACCCTAAAATATCGGTACCGGCCTTCAAAACCCCATCCCATAATAGCTTGTTTGCAACCACGTGATTCCGATGACGCCGATGGCGTCACTGGGGGGCAGCTCTCCCAGAACTTCTATGGAGAATGGAGGAAAGCGAGTATGCAAGAGGGTTGGTTGGATGCCGCTCCACGCGGCAGGTATCACCAGAAGATTTACAAAATATATAATATAATATAATACAATGAAGGAAAATCATTTTTCCAGCAACTTGTCTGATTTTGCTAGTTTCCTATGTAGCCTGCTGCTGGTTGCCCCCCAGCATGATCCCGTGGTTTGCAAACAAGCCAATGGTCAATGGTCTCACCCTGGCCACCATCTTGACGTGACGTCACCTGAAAACAACATAGAGTGCCTAAGTCACGCCCCCTTCCGGGGTCTGCATACATCAGATCGGCAATATGGTCCCGCCCCTTTTTAGGGGGAAAACACAAGCCATTCGCCATTGACTTCAATGTAAAATAGCACTACCAAAAACAAATAACAGAATTAATTTAGTTTATCAATTGACCCAAAGACACCATGACATGACAATATATTGCAACTCGTCTGGCAATAGAATGCGCGAGATACACTGGAAATATAACTTTGACCCATCTAAAATCATCATGTGTCTCATGTCACAGGTTACATTACAGCCCCGGCAGTCTAGCCTGAGCAAGTAGCCTACAACGACGCTGGGCTCCACTACAACAGCATTTAATGTCGGAAGGCTAAATTAGCAACAGGCGGACACCGGAACTAGAGGTCAGAGACGGAACATGAGTCACATGATTTTAGATGGGTCAAAGTCATATTTCAGATGTATCTTGCGCATTCTGTGGCCGGCCGAGTTGTAATATATTGTCATGTCATGGTGTCTTTGTGTGATTAATAAACTAGATTAATTCTGTTATTTTTCCAGACTTTTTTTTGGGTACTGCTATTTTACATCGAAGTCAATGGCGAGTGGCTTGTGTTTTCCCCCTAAAAGGGGGCGAGACCTTAAGCAGCCTACAAAATGACGTATTGCCGATCTGATGTATGGGCCATCAGGTGAATTCACCAAGTGAATTCACCTGTATGGGCTCTCAGGAAGTGAATTCCCCATTCATTTCTGCATTGACGTTTCGTAAAATCCTCAAGCTCAATCCTCAATAAAGAGCTTTACTTGAAGAGAAGAGAAGAGAAGAGAAGAGAAGAGAAGAGAAGAGAAGAGAAGAGAAGAGAAGAGAAGAGAAGAGAAGAGAAGAGAAGAAAAGAAAAGAAAAGAAAAGAGAATAAAATAAAATAAAATAAAAAGCGTATTGTTTGTTTGTCACTTGTGACTCATCTTGTAGCTGAATTGCTTGGTTTGACCAAGTATGGATGTGGAACAGCCTCAGTGGCTAGCACTGTCACCTCACAGCAATAAGGTTGTGGGTTCGAATCTCCACCCCGTTCCTTTCTGTGTTTGGATGGGTTTCCTCCCACAGTCTAAAGACATGTTGTGTTTATGTAGTATCGAAATGTAATCTAGTAAAATAAAATGTGTAGTATGTAGCCTATATAATGTATGTAACCTATGTTGTGTGTAGATATATTATGTAGTAGTAGTATACTGTGATGATGCTATGGAAAGTCATTTGAGGCATGCTTGTGTGATAAGGGGCTATCAAAACCTGAACTGAACCAAATTCACTTTTTGAGGTCCCATGCGGACCCCCAGAAGGGGCCGGGACTTAGGCACTCTAAGGTCAAACCTGATCACGAACATTATGAAAGGTCAACCTTACCTTCTCCTTTCCCGTATTTAGAGGAGGGTGACCACGAGATGGCCTCCACGTAGCCCAGTTCGCGGCACACCACCTGCGCGGCGTGGATGGAGAAGTCGTCGTCGCAGACGGTGCCCCACTCGCCGTCGTAGAACACCTCCACCCGGCCCTCGTTGTGTTTGCGCTTGTCCCCCGCCAGCCGCAGCTGGATCCTGGGCGTGTCGGCCGACAGCCGGGGGGCGCTGTACTGCTCCTGCTCCGGCTCCGGGTAGCCCTGCGGGTAGCCCAGGTGCTCGTACTGCGCCTGGGCCAGCTGCAGCAGCAGCACCAACAGGACGGCCGTGCGGCGGGGCAGAGAGCGGGTGGCAGGCATGGCGGTACTGTAGCAGGTCACAGAACTGAGTCGAGAAGAGACAAAGAGAAGAACACATTCAAATGACTCTGCTGCTGTTTTCACAGGCAATACCGGTTGATCATTATAGTGGAATCAGAGCGTATGTATGGTACCAGGTACTGTGGTACCGTGTATGGTGTCTTGTAACCAACTTAAGACAAACACAAATGTGATATCTAATGGCAATCTGGGAACCCAGAGTCTATTTTTATTTGAAAAATAGACTCTGGGACAGCCCTACCGTTTTCCCCGGGCTTCCTGTACAGCGCGCCTCTCCTGCCACCGTCACTTCCTTTTCCGCGTCCATGCTCCACTGTTTACAGTCTAAATAGCAACTTGCGCCGCAACTTTACAGTAATTTTCCACTGTTGTTGTAAGACGAGTTGACGTCTTCTATGCAGTGTGTTAATGCGTTAACATTAATAGTGAATAGCCGAAATGGATGCAGAAAAGGAAGTGACGGTGGCAGGAGAGGCGCGCTGTACAGGAAGCCGGGGAAAACGGTAGGGCTGTCCCAGAGTCTATTTTTCAAATAGAAAAAGACTCTGGGTTCCCAGATTGCTATATCTCGAATCCGAGTCGAGTCTCGAGGCCCCAGTGTTCGAGTCCAAGTCCAAGTCACCAAAGAAGAGTGGACTGTAGGTGGAACACACTGGCTGGCTGCCCTTTCACAAAATGGAATATCGCAGTAGCCTGTTAATATAGTTATCAATATCTTATGCCAAATTATTCGGGCCTATTACAAAAAAAAACTATCAGAAAAAAAAAAGTCCAAGTCAAGTCACGAGTCCTGAAAATGAATCCAGATTACTACAACACTGGATATGGCATCAGTTAGCGAGAGCAAAACTGACATTTATTGCCATGAAAAAGTTGCATATTATCACTTTAACCAATTCCTTTGTGTCGGTGGAAGATAAGCCAATAGTTTTCTTTCGGTGAAGTTCGGAAAATAAGAGTTAGGAAAGCCAGTAGGCCCTACTCAACAGCCTCCAGCCTTAAACTGCAGACACCTGCAGAGTGACGTCATACCAAACTCCTGTGTCTCCCTGGAAGCCTTTAAAGAGAATGAATAAAGTAGTGAAGGACTGAAGGTCCAAGAATGATATCACTAAGAGTTGATGATGGCATGATCATCAGGCATGATCGATTCCTGCTGTAATCACATTTTTTCCCAGGAGTCTCTGAGCCAATCTGCCCAGCACGCAGAAACATGTGCAGGAGGAGTAACATCATCCCATTCACTCGTCTACACAACAGTAGTTTGGCAAAACCACTGAGACGTTAGATAAGCGAGTGCCTTTTGCTGTCGTGTGAAAACATCTGGCACAAGACGATGCATAGGCGGAGTTGGACTTTTAGCTCTGGGGGGCCACTTCTGCAGGAGACGGACATTTTTTTTGGCCGTTTTACATTTGAAATTTTGCCCATTTGAAGCCAGATTTAGAGGAATATCTCATTTTAAGGCTGGCATCATCATGGTCTCTCTCTAATTATTGTTTAATAAGTATAAGAATGGAAATATAAGAAATATTAGAATATGAGTAGAATTACAGAACATTAATACTCATTATTGTATGTTTAGTAATGTAATGTATATTATATAGTGCTTCACTGTTCACTGTTGCTTTTGACCGTGCTCTCTCTCAGGGGGAGAGAGAGATAAATATTATAGGTCAAAAGCAACAGTGAAAAGTAGGGATGCACCGATCGATCGGCACGTGACCGGAAATGGCCGATTTTCACGTGATCGGCCTCGATCGGTGATCTGTTCCGGTCACTCTAAATAGCCGATTCTGTGAGCCGATTTTCACATGACGTGCGCGCACCCCAAAGCACCGAGACAGGCACCCAGCCACCACACCACACACGCCAGCATACCTTCCTCGTTGTGGATTTTTTTCACCGTCAGTGAAGTAGACAAAGCTCGCAGTTTGTCACACATGCAAGTCGAAAATAAGCCGTGGAGACAGAGATGCGGCCGAGTCCCGCTCGGCTGGAGTCCAGTCAGAGCGGCTCGCTTCACCTCACTGGCCCCTCTCTCTCTGCTCTCTCTCCCCGGGAAGCGGTGCTCCAGCAACCCGCCACCGCGCACAGCCGGCTTGGCGAGGTGAACGCGAGCATTGTGTCCAGTATGATAACCATTCCCCGACCTGCTTTTCCATTCCACATCAGCGCTGCTGCCTCAGCCTGTCAAGTCATGTTGTAACGTGACGTGGATACAGGAGAGACTATTTGTTTCGTATTGCAAATAGAACGACATGAGAACGACGGACATAATAATAAAAATGCATCGGACTCACAAGTGTGCAACGTTTTCTGTGCGTGACGATATTTTTTCGGATGGCAGATAAAAATACGCATACCAAACTTCGGACTGTGTGTAAACTCCGCCTGATATTCAGACTGAAGATCGTTACTGTAACTCATAAACTCATTTCCCCTCTACTCAAGAGGACTGGTCTGGAGCCAGTCTATAAACTCCTTGTCCATGGATCATTTTGATGTTCTGTTGCACCTGTTTTCTTTTGGAAAAGTAAATGCATGATAGCTGTGGGATATAGGCTATTGGATTTAATTTAATTTTTGTATTCATTGTATTTGCACAAAAAAGCTCTGTCCAGTAGCCTAACCTGGAACACTTTTATTTTGAGATGTGTTTGAGTGAGAAGGTCCTACTTCATGCAAATGATAAGAATTGTTTATTTGTTTATTTGGATCCCCATTAGATGTAAGAATTGTTCTATGAATCTTAATTTTTAAACAAAGTTACAAAAACGTTTGTGTAAGCTGTCAATTGTTGTTTTTAGAAAAAAAAATCGGAATCGGCAAAAATCGGTATCGGCAAGTCAGACTATTCAAAAATCGGAAATCGGAATCGGCCAAGAAAATGGCAATCGGTGCATCCCTAGTGAAAAGGGCTTTTTTGGAAAGATGACATAATGAGTATGAAAGAGAATGAGTTTGGGCCTGTCAGATGTGACTGGGGAGGGCATTCCAGAGGGAGGGGGCGGCTGCAGCAAGGCCCTGTCAGAGACCCCCCTGTCAGGGGGGGCCAGGCCCCCCTGGCCCCCCCATTAACTCCGCCCATGAGACGATGGATCCTCCACCTCCAGGACCGTCCTCGATGTAACGTGGCAGTGGTTGCACAAGCCTGACAACATACACATTACAAAAACCAACAGCCAGCTGCTGCAATGATGCCCACAGGCCCCCGGATCAGCTCCGACTGCGTCAATCCAAGCTGTAATGTTGTCATTACCAGAATATGGACCGCATGCATGTAAAAGTTCAACTAAGGCCACGCACATGGACTTTTTTTATCTTGTAATTATCTTGTAATATACCTTGTAATCTTGCAAAACAGCCTCTTAGCAACCTCCAATCAAACAGAGGAAGGTATCCAGGAAGTTCTGGCTCCCCTTTGCTTGAAGTGAAAAACAAGATGTCAAGAACTTCACTTAACCACAATCCATGAAATTTGAAACCACCTGATGCCTTTTGGTTCAGGAACAACAGATGGCAAAAAAGATTATATCAACTACAACATAAAAAGATGCGACAGGCTCTTGGATTCGCCCCCCCCCAACCAACCAAATCCTGCATGCACTTTATCTTGCATTAAGTCAATGGAGGTTTAAACATACAGAAGAAACTCTCTTTAAAGAAGCTGTTATCGGTCAGTGCAACAAAGAACTTTGTTGTCCTCTACTCATGGTTCACCCTCATACTGTAGGGGGGGGGGGGGGGGGGGGTCTGTGCATAGGTTCAGGTTCAAAGGTCAACATGTCAGGTCATAAGAATGTCAACTGCTCTTCCCATGCCCTTTTCTGAGGGACACACTATAAAGCCTCACTGCAAATTATAGGAAGAGAGAAACGTTAACATTGCTATCATTATACCACTTAGTCTCATATAAGCACATAAGGGTTAGCCGAAGATGAGTCAAACAATACCGAGACCTCTCTGTTCTGTAACTTCCTTTGTCATGTGCTGTGTGACTAACACACAATTTAAAAGAAACATAACCAATAATAATAATAACTGTAGTAGTAGTAGTAGTAGTAGTAGTAGTAGTAGTAGTAGTAGTAGTAGTAGTCTAATAATAATAATAATAATAATAATAATAATAATAATAGAAAGATCAATAGTTAAAATGAGCTTTTCCATTGGGTTTGAGAATTGCATCACTAAAGCCATCATAATCATTGCCTCTTCTTTGGCCTGATGATGTGATGTTCATCTCCTCCAGAAGGCTATAGAGAAATGCTTTGTAAAAATAATAATACAAATTTAAATCTGGCTTAATTAGCCTGAATGCTTAGCCTACATGACAGTTTCATAACTGTACAATAGGAAAAAGAAAAAGTCATTCCACAATTAATTTTAGAACGGTAAAAGTTTAAAGTGAATACCATATACAACATTGTATAAGGTAGCTAGGAGAAGATCACTATAAAGTCACCATCTAGACACAGTTTAAGTCCCAATGATAATATTACAATGATTTTTAATTTCTTGACACAATTATCGCAGCCATTCTCACACTTAAAATTACTTCCACTTACTTTACTTGAGGATGTATCCCCCTAAAGCACTCTGTGGTCCCGGCTGCAGCAACAGGCTGAAAGCAACCCCCAGCACAAGTCTATCGACCAAAGCCCCAAAGTCAGCTGCGTCCACTTTCACTCCCTAACATGCAAATTTCACTCAAGCTTCCCCCAAAGTTACACTGGAACCTGCCCACTGCCTGCTACCGCCCACCTTTGTAATGACTTCACCGATGGCCCGGGACGTGGAAATAGCGGCTCCCGATGCTCCCGAAGAGAGGTGATCCTGTTTGGAGGGACAGACTGATGCTGCCTTCACGTGCTGTCGGAAATATTAGAATCGACCAGTGCTGCAGTGTGGTAGGCCTAAATAAAAATGTGGCCAAACTTTGACGTCCAGTCAGTGATCATTATGAGGCAAGCAACCAAATTATGAACAAAACGATATAATTGTAACTAGGCCTATATAGGCATAATGTATGAATCTGTAAAACAAGCATGTGACAAATATGATCTACATTCTAATGCTAAACAAGAACTGAAAATAGAAACAAACAACACCAATTGTTTACATGGTATGCAAATAATAATACATGATAAAGAAATCCATCATTTTTACTATCAAGGTATTGTTGATACAATTTTCAAGTTTTTAAGTCATAATTCCGACATTTCGGACAGTACATGAAGGCAGCATTAATACCACTTGTAGCCCAGGGGTAGGTGGGGTTTGGCCTGATAGTCCCTCACACTGTAGGCCTATGTGGCACTTTTGGGTGGAACAGTTATTAAAAACTTGTTATAAACTTACTGTATGCTGTACAGCTAATCCTTGGTTAGTAATTAAAACAACCCAGGCCAGAGTGATTTATTAAGTAGCCTCAGTGTTTAAACCACTCTCTGCAACTGGTTTAACTTTGAAACTGGAGTGGATTCGACTTTGCTGCCACCTTGTGTCAAGGACATTATCGTCGAAATAATGTGGCAAATAAAGGAACAGTGCTTTGGCCAACTGTCTATAAAAATGTTGCACCGCCTACGTGTATATGTATAACCATAATCCTAACTTAAACAAGTTGTTTTACTTGAATAAACATAACCAAAGTTGTTAAAGCTTCAAATTTACATTGAGATTGTATATATCCGAGGATGGCAGAAATGTATAATGCTGACATTCTATTCTGACGACTGAGTTGCACTCTAACAAGTTACAGCTACTGAGTGCGAGCAGCTGTAACTTGTCCCAATTTCCCCCCGGGGATCATTAAAGTCTTTCTGATTCTGATTCTGATTCTGATTCTGAAAGGCCAATGTCCATCAGCTGCGTTCCGGTGTTATGCCGAGTTTTGCACCCCCGCCACCAAATGCATCCTCACCTCACAGGAGCATATTGTAACGATTTATACGGAAACGTAACTGTTTAATGATATTGTCTGGGTAGACGTGACCTCCAGGCCAGGGGGTCTGTCCTGGCTCATATAGACCGTTTGATGCATAAAATCCAGATCGAGGTGACTTCCATGCTCTTCTGACTCATGGAGGCCGACTTCGATGCTTAAAAAATGTGGGTATAGGTGACCCCGAGGCCTGGGGGGTCTCTCCTGGCTTTATGGAGGGGGATGCAATCAATTCCTATTATTTATAAGTGCCTGGGGTTCATTGCCACAGTCCAACGCAAGATAGGTGGAGTGGAGATTCTAAATTGCCGATAGGTGTGAATGAGATTATCTATCTGTGTTAAGGTTTTCACGACACTTTCCATCTGTATGCTGTTGGCTACCTCTGCACTCTCGACTTGTCCTTATGTGGCCTCTCCCGACCGCAGTCTGGACAGGACAGCTCTCGTGCGTCAGTGAGACAACATCTGATGCGTTTCTGTGGTTTGGCTGATCCAATTCAAAGCTGAACCGTGTAGCGTGCGTACCCGTACCGTACGCCTTCGAGGCAGACTTCCGCCAGGCCTTTTCTGTACTTGTGGGTGGCGAGACATTGGGGAACAGTGAACTTCAGCATTGATTTGATGTCCCATCACCACGATACCTCCACAAATTTAGCCACTCATTTAGATAGGATTTTCTGCTCATGCATGCCATCCAAGAGCCCAACGACAAAGATAGGAGCTTTGATGCAGTAATGTCAGAGGGTCACATTGTCACACTGTCTTCCTCTGCGGTGGCCAACGATGTAATGGATCTCTCTCTGGAGAAGGCAGCTCCCCCTACTCAAACCTGTGGCTACCCCACCTTGTGTTGTTCGTTCATGTACGCTACTGCAATGACATGCTTTGAATGTATCAGCAACATAACATCTCATATTTTGTAGGAACGTTTTTTAGACAATAGTGCAAGTCTTCACAGTCACACTATGCTCGTTGAGTTAACAGTTTGAAATGATTAGTTGACCTCAGAAAGCTGCATGGCAGTTAAGAAACCTCAGGTAAGCTTAAAGTTGAAAGCCAAACAGATTGATTGTAAAGCTATCCGCCGAGATCCTTCTCAATGCGGGGTCTGGTGACCACCAGGGGTGCTTGAGGGGATTGCAGGCGGTCCCCAGCAAATTGATTAATTCTTAAACGTCAGCATTATTTCATTTACAAGAAGTTAACACAATTAGATAATGTGGAAAAATGACTGTTTTGATCATAGTTCCATGGAATTCTGGACAAAGACATACAGAATATCCAGCAACAAGAAAATACCCTCAGATTTGGGTCAGAGACAAAATCCTCGTCAGATGGGGCTCCGTGGCTCTAAATGTGGACTAAATTAGAGAGTCCTTGAGAATCACTGCTATAAAGGATTGAACTGTGAATGAATCAAGAGGACTTAACGCTGAACTCCCAGCTGTGGCTCAGATAATGTACACGCATCCGGTAAAAGAGAAGTCAAGTCAATTCTACTTCTGTAGCGTTCAAATCCAAACACAAATGATCTCATGAGACTTTTCAGATAGTGTAGAGCAGGTCAAGAGCAGGCTCAGACGCTCCGACGCCGGGATCGTCCGCTTTCATTACAGTTTCAGGGATAAGATGAAAGGCATTCACACGGCTTTTCACTCAATCCTGCTCAGACCTGCAGACGAGAGGCGTTTGGACACAATCTTTTATGTGGACCTAAGATGACGTATTAATCAAAGTGCATTTACGGCCCGGGGGCCAGAACCGGCCCTCATGATGGTTCTGCCTGACCCGGGGGGGGGGGGGGGGGGTCTAAGACAAACCACACCATTTTACTGTACTTATGAAGCTTTAACATTTTGAAATTAGATGGCCTAAATTGGCTGTTTGAAGTGATTTTCAATCAAATGAATGCTGAAGAAGCATAAGTGCACAGGATGTTTCCTATCATTTAATTTTGTATAAAATTAGAGGTTACGGCATGGCAATAATATACAGTATATACATGTACCGGTATATATATATATAGAGAGCGAGAGAGAGAGAGAGAGAGAGAGAGAGAGAGAATTTTTTTGTTCCCGCGGCAACAATCTGGAGTTCTCATGTGGCCCCCCAGGAAAAATAATTGTCCACCCCTGCTTTAGAGTAAAAAAAAAAAGGGGGGGGGGGGGTTGTAGTTGACAGGTTTTTTTTTCCTGCAACTGTTGGTTCAGCACAGCAAGATAGGTAGAATAAGAATAATTTGATTTTTCGAAGATCAATTTGAAATTTCAGGCTACAGTACTAGTAGTACAAGTTCGTACCAAGTAGTTAATCATTTATATTTTTATATTAATATTTTATGAACTCAATCAAAATTAATTTGCAAATTCATACTGCTTTATTACTTTGCTTTCGTTTTAGACTGTCTAAACTAATTCCTTGCAATGACAAATACTACTCTAGATTTAGATGATTATTAGTCTTATCCATCTTTTATTGACTGCAATTCAAAGTGATGTTATGATTTGTCATATATTAAAATCTTCGTCACTTTGTGAAGACAAATGCGAGCCCACTTACTGAGTAGCGTGTATTGGCATTGTCAAAATTCTTATTAGGGCACCACCATCTATCATCCAACACACTGTAATTACATAATACTATAGTCTTTTTTTTATATATTACCAGGAACTTTGAAGTCACTTTCACAGTATATGACAACAATTACATTCTTCTTGCATGATGAAAACCCCAAAGGTATAATGAGAGCATATGTCAAAGTTTTGTTGAAACACGTTTTTTATTTGCGAAAGCAGCCATTTTAAATATAATCTCAAATAAATATTTACATCCAAAAGAGACATGAGATATTTCTTACAGCACTGTCCCGACAGTGGCTTGTACATTCATAATTTCCCTTTCCATCATTTTAGGCAACTTGTGATCCTGAGCATGAACGGACAGAGTGCAGATAAGTTTGAGGGTGCAAGCAGTTGTTTCATTTCCTTCATTAATTGTCTTCTTGGATCAAAGGCTGCGGAAAAGAATACGTGAAGGTTATTTTCATTTCCATGCTTTTGATTTTAAAAAGAAAAAAGTCTTGTACCCCTTACAACAGGGGTTCCCCACCGATTTTGATGTCACAAAAATCTAGGGACCCGAGACATTCAAATTCCGGTACACCATCAATAATAGTGATTATCATGGTCAGTGATGTCACATATAACAGTATGCTTCTTTTTCCCAATTCTGACTTTATTCTCAGAATTCTGACTTTATTTTCTGAATTCTTACTTTTTTCTCAGAATCCTGATTTTAAGTTATAATCTCAAACATTTTCATCTATATAAAAATAAATAAAAGTCACTATCTATCTGATAGTGAGTTAACACAATGGTGATTGAGGCTATGGCCCATAGATAGTTAGGCTCTCACCTGCAATTACCAATCATCGCCATAGGTGTCACCCAAGAGAACAAAACTGAAATCTTAGAGATTATCACTTTCACTAAACTCAGAACTAAAAAAAGAAAAAATCGCAAGTGACCCTAATAATCTTCAGTAGTTTTAAAGTGTGTGTGGTGTATATAAAAAAAAATGCAGGCGACCCTATTTTGATTACAGGCGACCCCACTTAGGGTCGCGACCCCAAGGTTGGGAACCACTGCCTTACAATGTAAGGGGTACCAGACCTTTATACATACGTATGAAGTGGACTCACCCTGTAAGCCATATCTTCAGGTCTACAGTCCGGTCTCTGCCAATTATCATTGGACAAAATCTTTAGGACCACCAAGACGAAGACCACAAGCAAAACTCCTAATGAGTTTCCAAACAAAGCCTCAGGTGGAAATGTAGCATATGGCTGGGTTCCAGATGCGTTTCCTTTCCTTTGGAAAAAAAAAAAAGAAAGGACAGTAAAACATTTTTAAAAATGTATGTTTTCTTTTAGAATTTAATGGAAGAAAGACTAGCACTAATCAATCAAAACAGCACTCACAGTACAAAAAAGAGCTTCTCGTTGATCCCAGAGATGCAGGCAATGACGCTGAGGGACAGAATGCTGGCTCCCATCCACACGTGGATGGGTTTAAGCAATTGACGTAGTGACACGGGAGACCAGGGCAGGAGGAAGCCAGCCATACCCAGCACCCACTGGATGGATGGATGGATGGAGAGATAGATAATTGATTGATGACTAAGGTAAATATCTCTAAAGAAATGCCAGTATGAAAAATTGCTGTCCATTGACACTTGACAAATACAGTGATTCCATTTAAAATGTTATACCTGTATGGCGAAAAGAGCTGCAGTGCCAATTCCAATCCAGCTGTGCAAGGAGTAGACGTTGGGAGTGTTGCGGGCGTTGTGGAAGTCGAACACGGCAACAAGGCCGAGGACTGCCAGGAGCAGAGACATCAGCATCATCCCAGCATGCAACAGCTTCCAGGGCAGCTTATTCTGACCCCAGGTCAGCGGCACGCGGTACAGCACAGCTCCTACAGGGGAGGGAGACATCAACAGCAAAGACAGATTGATTTTTTTTTTTTTTTTTTTTTATTAATTTTCTCCCCAATTGTACTTGGCCAATTCGCCCCGCTGTTCACCTGACAGCGAGGAGTTTCACCGGCAGGATGTAGTGCATGGGAGGATCACGCTATTCCCCGCAGTTCCCCTCCCTCCTGAACAGGCGGCCGAGAGAGACAGAAGAGGCATTAGCGCAGCGACCAGGACACATAATCTGGCCCACCCGCAGATGCCCGATCAAGCCGGAGGTAACACGGGGGTTCGAACCTGCGACCCTTGTATTGGTAGGCAGGGAATCTTCTGCTGCACTACCGGGCACCTAAGACACAAGGTTTCCAAAAAAAAGAAAGTTGATCCATCCATTTATAACGTTCAACTCCACACCTGCTGCCCAGTGCAATTACAGTATTCTACTGTAAATGAAAAGACATGCGGTGAGAGTGTGAGGGATCATTTCCTGGTGAACTCTGCTGTATTAGACACCAGCGGGAATCATGGAAAGGAGAGGGGCAACTTAAACTTTAAAACAACAATGACAACAACAACAACAACAAAACAGTAGCCTTGTCCAAAAGGCTGCTGGTGCAGTTGGTGCGTACCGTATATATACCAACAACATAATTTGTTTCAGTACTAGTTGAGGGAGAGAGGAGGAGACTACGAGAGACAGTTGAGAAAAATGAGAGAGGGAGAGAGAGAGAGGGAGAGAGAGAGATAGAGAGGGAGAGAGAGAGAGATAGATAGAGAGAGAGAGGGAGAGAGAAAGTGCAGAGAAGCAGAATGGCCTTGGTGACGGGCACGGATCAAAGCGTCTGGTGTGAACGGCCAGGGTCCTGCACAAGCGTGAATTTGCGCTTCCGTAGTCAGTGTGTTTGTGCCGGAGCTACTGCTGCTTCCATTCCCAGGCACAGGTCATGAGCTACAACTCCTATAGTCAGGTTATCAGTAGTCTCAATGCCAGACCCATGAGAGTTCTTGCGCTGATACACTACTGTACGTTACTGCATGCTGCAGAGCTCTCTCTGGGTCTGGGACACTTTCCCCCAGCCAGCTGGTTATGGGAGGGAACCGTTCACTTGGCCAGTGATATACCAGTGGTGGATTCAGTCTTCCCCAATCAGTAAGGACTTTGCGATCAGACGACACGGGAGGCGCAGCCCATTTTTCGAACCGCTCTCTCATCGGTGCAACGACCTGTCACTCATTCAATTTCAACCCGCCTTCAAAAACCAGCAGTGGCTGTGAAGTGGCACAGACTCACTTATGTAGTATGCGGAGCGCAGCGATTCAACGTAATATTTGAGTCTGGGGAGAGACTAGATCATCAGTTACAACTCTTATAGTCACGTCATCAGTTACAACTCTTATAGTCAGGTCATCAGTTACAACTCCTATAGTCAGGTCATCAGTTACAACTCTTATAGTCAGGTCATCAGTTACAACTCCTATAGTCAGGTCATCAGTTACAACTCCTATAGTCAGGTCATCAGTTACAACTCCTATAGTCAGGTCATCAGTTACAACTCCTATAGTCAGGTCATCAGTTACAACTCCTATAGTCAGGTCATCAGTTACAACTCCTATAGTCACAGGTCATCAGTTACAACTCTTATAGTCAGGTCATCAGTTACAACTCCTATAGTAAGCAGGTCATCAGTTACAACTCCTATAATTACTTTGCTGGTGCAAATGTTTAGTGACACTACTTTGATCACAGTGAAGTCCAACATGCTTCAGCCCAGTTTGAATACAAGAGGGTCCTGCTCCTCAACAGTGAAGGACAATGTATATAACACTTCTTACCTGGACCCTTCAAACACACTACCCCAAGTAAGGGCCTGTGTCCACCTAGTGTCTTTTCATCAGCTCCGGCGTCTATTTTCAGTTGTTTCCAATGGGGGGAGAGTGTATGCGAGCGCACACGGATGTCTAGAGAAAGTGCACTGCATCCAGCGTCTGTTTTCACAGCGCTCTGGCATTTTTGTGCGCCCGACTCCCAGCGCTCCCAGCTCAAATTATTTTAACTTTTCAGAAAGACGCTGGTGTTGGGTGCTCCTTTTCTGGCAACTAATTATATGGATAAACAATCGCAACAGAGACAGAAAGGCTCAATTGTGGGAGCAGATTGGCTAGACAGTAGACACTTTATATTTCTGGTGAGTGTTGAGCTAAATCACTGTATGTGTGTTGTTTGCTAATGTTAGCTGTCAGCTATCAAGCTACTACCGCACTGAACTAACGTTAGTTTCAGACTGCTTCCTTGTTATATTGTGCGCCGAGATCAGCGCTTCCCAGCGCACTTCCAGCGTTTAACGTCGGAAAAAGACGCTAGGTGGACACAGGCCCTTAGACACTTCTATTGCAAGAGGGTGACCTGCAATTGTGTGTGTGTGTGTGTGTGTTCAGTTATATGCAAGGACTTGTGGTGGGTACTGGGTAGAGTACTGAAAATGTATACTCAAGTATAGTAAAAGTGAAAATTACCATTTCAGAAACCTACTCAAGTAAAAGTAAAAAGAAGTACCTGGTTAATCAATGACTCAAAGTACAAGTACAGTACAGTACTTTCCATTTGAATTTTTTTTAGGGTGGAGAGTAGGCAGGCTAATCAAACAAATAAGGATAGCGTATACAATTGATGATGGAAATACACTCTTCCACTCTCTCTCAATCTCTTCCTCTCTACCCCTCTCTTCCTCATCTACCCTTCTCTTTATCCATTTCCCTATCTGTCCTCGAGTGGACCAATAGACCATTTTCACGGGGGCCATTTAGTGTCTAAAAGGCAGGGTAAACGCAGGTGCAAGCAAAACAGTAATGAGGGTTAGAAACCCAGCTAGAAAAGCAAGAAAAGCAGCTAAAACATGGCAATTATATACACATTTAAGTTACTTATTTTACAGGGAATATTTAAAATTCAAGTTCTGTTAAAATCCAAAAGGAAAAAGAAAAAAAAAAACTAAACAAAAACAAAAGTATAAAACATATTAAGGGGATTAGAAACCCTCATTAGTGTTTTGCTTGCACCTGCGTTTACCCTGCCTTTTAGACACAAAATGGCCCTAGTGAAAAGGGTTTATCAAATTTGCGAAGTAAAAACTAGATTATTGGCTAAAAACTTACTTGCGTAAAGGAGGATTTATTTTTATTTTTTTTAGTTACTAATGTGCGTGTGTTACTTGTTGTAACACGTTACTACCAGGGTAGGAATTTCGTCATTTTAGGGGCTAGGCCATCTGGCCTTCGGCGTTCACAAGTTTTTTTAGGGCACAAGGCCACATGCCCGGGCACAAAGGCCATTGCTCTATTGACATAGTGAAGAGCGATTTCTCTGAAATGACACATCCACAATGACACATCCTTTGCATAGGACAGGCTACATTAAGCTGAGACCACTGACGTGATCGTGAAAACACCAACCTGTAATCATAAAAATAAACTAATTGAAGAATGTAAGAGGGAACTGAGAAATGAAAGTGAAACTTGGTGATCTAAAAAAGTAAAAAACAAGTAGAGTCACGGCGGGATGAGCTAGTACCATTCATGCTGTGCAAAAGCGCCATAAGGAGCTACTCACCGTAGCCGTACAGCACCACCAGCCCTCCGACCATCAGCACTGGGTGCCAGTTGAACTGCCGGGCAGTGCCGTCCCAGGCGAAGCCCCCTCGCCAATGGCTGTTCCAGAAACACACACATGCCACGCAGGCCAGCCCCAGGCCCAGGCACAGCAGATAACACAGGTAGAAGCTCACCACAGACCTCATGCTGGACAAATCTGCACGCTAAAACAGTCAAATAAAACACACAAGTCAATGAGTGATTGGAGCTACATTCCTTAAGTCAGACTGAATTGAAATCAATAAACGCTTCAAACAAAGATGAGAAGGGCAACAACTCTCAGCACAATGCGGAAATTAACCTCGAATCCCATCAAGCTCTTTGTTTTGTAATCGTCCAGAGATGGGGACTTGGGAGTCGAGTCGCGCACACAGTGATTTAAGACTTAACTTGAGACTTGTCCTCAAAAGACTTGAGACTTTGGACTTGTGAACAATCTTTATTTTTTGGTGCATTAACATTAAGGAAATGTCTACTAATAATAACGTCAACTAATCAATGCTGATACGTGATACTGTATATACTGTATACCGATCCTTTCCAAAAAATGTGAATATCGTGGAAAAGTTGTTTTTTTCCATAATTCCTTTCAAAAAGTGAAAGTTTCATAGATCATAGATTCATTACACACAAAGTGAAATATTTCTAGCCTTTATTTGTTTCATTTTTCATAATTTTGGCCTACAGCTCCAGAAAACCCCCAAAACAGTATTTCAAGAAATTTGTATAGTGTGAAGAAAATCAGCAGTTACTTCTCAGTTATGACTGACTCCAGCCTCAGTCCACTCCCTCTGAATCTCCGCCAAATTTTTTAATCGTCTTTTTTTGTTTTTTGCTTGACAATCCGCTGAAGCCCACGGTTATCCGTGGTATTTCCATGATAATAAATTTTTTTGGAAAGGATCTGTACTGTATCCTCTATATTTCTATTAGATAAAGGAGTGAGGATACTACTACTATTAACTCACGCTTACCCTCAGCTGCCGTGACATTTTACTATACTCAGATCAATCTCAATATGCTGTCTCATGATCATGACTGGGCAGGATAAATGAACAGCCCGTCGATTCATCATCAGGAAAGACGTGCTCTTACCTTACCTCGTCCACAGCCACTGTAACACTGACAGCGGTGCAAAACTCATCTCAACTCTGATTCCAGCTTGTGTGGGAGTTGCTGCGTGCTTCACGATGGTCCCTGGCAGACCACATCTTTCACTGACACAATACAACAATAGCAGCATAATGCTCTCACTTCCTGTTTCTCTTGATCAGCTGGAGTCTCACTTCCACGTTCCTCTGAGCTGAAGTCTCTGAGGGGGAAGCAGTCAGAGGTGGAGGAGGAACAGCTGGGAGGTGACGGGACAGCCGGCTCAATCTGCTGCGGCCTATAAATAAAGGTACACATTAATCAGTTCACATTGTACACTAGTTTAACTAGAGCAGCACATAAGCAGTCAGCCAAGAAGAATGATGGCCTAAATACTGCCTGAATCATCTATTCAATACAAGGGTTACGTTAAATGTCCCTTTTAAATAAAGCTATTAAGAATAGCAAAGGTAACATTTCTTGAGTTATTCCTGCAAAGGTTAGTGGAAGTGTAAGGAAGACTCAGCACCTTCTGTAAGCTTTCGGAATGTGCTCACCAAATGTCATTTGAAAATCAGGTAATAATAAGGCCTTGCTCACTGACGTGACGGTACACATACCTTATAAAATGTGACTCAGACCATACTGTATATTGATTAAGTATGGTCCACTCTTCAGTTCGGCATAGGCAGCGCCAATTTCAACCTTTCTTTTCCTCTTCTAGACTACCATTTATGTGTTAGCAAACTTCTTCAACCAACCGTGAACAAGCAGTGTGAGAACCACTTAACATTGTCATTTGATAGAGCGTCTCCTACCGACTAGTAAAAGCTTTCAAGTCGTGTTGCAGGTAGTCAATTAAAGCAAGCAGTAATTGACCGATTTTGTAATGGAGTTTGACCTGACGTCGTCTCTATTCGGAACGCAAAAGCTACTAGCTTAACGTTACACACTAGCGTTACTATCTTAAATGTTCAAGTGGTAAACAAGTTTACAGTCCAGTACCTCATTTACAAAACCTCCATATCTATTAAGATGATTGAAGATACATCTCAGGTCCAATGTGTTTACAGGTGTCCGTCGCAAGACAGGAAGACAAATCCGATGTTTACCTTCCGTAATTGACGACGCAAGGTTTTATGGGAAATGTGGTTTTCTGTGTTATCATGCCCTCCAGCCCAACTAGTGAAACATCCAAGGCTTCTATGATCAGATCTTGATCTCCGTGGGGAAATTAGGTCATTGCAGCAGCAAAAGTAACATGATTCAGCAGGGGGGGATAGAATATAAGCACACAAATAGAATATAAAAATAAAACAATACAAAATAATAAATAAATAAAAATATAGGCCTATAAAAATAATATTAAACAATGGGGTTGGTGACAATTTCATCACTTTAAGTAGCTAGGCTAGACAGTAAAGAGTGGGAAGTAGGCCTATGGGGGGAAAGTGTGGATTAGTTTGTTTACTTTACTTTACTTTACAGAGCCTTGCAGCTTGTATGGTAGTGTGCTGTAACAACAATGGGCACTGTAGGAAGCACAGAATGAATGAAGAACTATTGATTGAATATGGCTCCATACTGTGTGTGTATACAGTTCAATCAATGTTACCAAAATGATGACCTCTTGAGATCCGTTGTCTTTTGGCTCCACCTGGAGGCAGTGTTCAATCTATTTGCTCTGTAGCAGGCAGGCTGCTCCCTCACAATGGGGGTTGCAACTATTGACTGTTAGAGGTTATGCTCTACTTTGCTATCTGCTGTATCTTCTGGAGCAAAAACAAAATAAACAACTTCCATGCAGGACAACTAAAATATAAGTATTTCAATTAGAAATAGATGACAATATTAGGATAATTATGTTCATAAAATGCCAAAAATTATATTTAAAATACATCACACTTACTATCAATTATTGACACAGCTTCCATGCTCCCCATAAACATATTCATCTTTAATACACAGGTTTTCCTCATTTCCAATTTGTATCGACCAGTTCATGCATGCTCACTCATATTCATTTACTTTCAAGTACACTTGAAGGCAGCATTATTCATATGACTGCAAAGTAACAAAGTACATTAATTGAGTTACTGTATGATTCTCTAAAAGTGATGCTGCTTTTTGAAAGTAATACTTGGATTTCAAGTTGATAGTAATTGATCTAATTTTATTGAGACATTTTTAATTTGTCTTAAGTTGTGAGCAGAATGAGATGTGACAATTCCAAAAAGAAGCATTCACAAACCGGGCTGACAATGACCCCTCAAATAGTTTGCAGAGGTTAGCCTACACCAAAATGGCTGATTCTTTCATTTTTGAGGGGAACATGTACAAAGCTATGATATTTGCTCCAAAATATAAGGTCTTGAGTAGGCTACTTTATTCTCTTTCAGACTATCTTTCTCTGACTTGAGTGAATTGGAGTATACTTCTACTTGAGAACAATGCTGCAAGGGTCCAACTTTCCACCCCCAAAAACAATGTTTGTGGGTCGTTGATACTGATGAACACTTCTAATCACTTGCAGATGTTGTGCACTGGCATTGATATCATTAATCACACACATATTTTTAATACAAAGTAGGCTATAGACCAGGGATACTCAACTTGCTTTGACCAGGGGCCACTTTTGCAAAATGACAGGCCAGGAGCCAGTTAATAAACTAAGATTAATAATATTATTTTCTTCTGTAGTGGATTGTAGCCCCCCCCCCACCCCCTCCATAACAACAAACAACAAAAGTTAGAAATCCAGTTTGCTCATCTCATTTCAGTTCTCAGATCTGTTCAGTAAACTGAACAGAGTAAACTCTCTTCATAAACGAATAAATAAAGGCTCTATCCAAAAAGAAAATGAACCAAACATATCTTGTGGTCTCAGGTTGAGTATCACTGCTATAGACCAACCATGTAGCCTACTACTTGCAATAAAATGTAACTCCTGATGTTTACCATTTAACAATGCAAATGTACTGACATTTATAGAGTTCAAGTGAAGTAATAAACTGCTTCAAAATCACAGACTGAGTGACACATACATTCATGTTTCTTATTTCTCCTGCTCTGTACTGGGCTCGCTGTTCTTTTCCTCACAAACTCCTGGTGCTGATGCAGCAGATGGTGTAAGCTTAAAGAGCGGCCATTAGTTCATCAGTCACATCAGTAATATCCCTTTAAAAAAAAGTATAGGAAAAGTGTTGAAGTGTTATTTTTTATACTTTATTTTTTGTCATACTAGTTATAAGAAGTGTAGTATTTACTTTGATCCTTCAGAGGTTACCATCGACATGACAACCTGTTCATAAAGCATAAGCTTTGAGACGTTCAAACCAACCAGACACAACAAATACGCTGGCAGACTAAAGCACCCTGTCCGGCAGGGAAAAGCTCTTAGGTTTCAGGGCGGTTGAGTTGGACGTGGAGAAGAACAGTCCCAGCGGTTGATCACAGCTTTTTCTGTGAGCTGTATATAGGCTTTGTGCTTGCTTTTGGCGAGGACTACATCTGAGGGAAAGTGCATCAATATACTTCTCAAACAGCTAGAGGGCTCCTGCTGCTGTCCTCCAACAATGTTCTCTCAGGTGTCCTGGAAAACAGACAAGAGTGAAGCTGTCAGTGGATGCAAGTCTCTGCTTTGCATTGCAGAGCTGACAGACTCCTTGAACTGATGATTTTAAAATTCTTCTGCTCTGCTCGGTGGGAACATGTCTTGACAGACTCCTTGAACTGATGATTTTAAAATTCTTCTGCTCTGCTCGGTGGGATTCGTGGGAACATGTCTTGGCAGCATAGTATTATGAGAAGCATGCGTTCCCTCGTTTATAGCTTCTGTCAGGATGGGCAGAGCAGCAGTTTGTCCCTGTGACGGATTGGGAAGAGCTCCATGTTTTCTTTTGGGAACATTTGAGAGTTTTTCCTCTGCTTCTTTTTTGTGTGTGGACATGGCGTGACATGGCCTTTGTCTCCTCCTCTGTAGTCTGTACAATCCTCCACCTCCTTTGGCGCTTCCTGAAGTAGAACTTTGAGTCCAGCCTGGGTCTCGAGTCCAGTCAGACAACTTTTCTGACATCTTGATTTGTCTCGGTCTGGGCCGCTACTGAATGTTGTGTTGACTCAACTTTTGATCTAAAAATGTTCAGATACGTTTCTCTCCACCTGGTCCAACTTTGATCACACACACACACACACACACACACACACACACACACACACACACACACACACACACAGAACCTATCGGCTCATAAAGGACAGCTACTGTGTTGAACCCTCGTGTGCTCAGCTACGATCGGGAACGCTTCCCTTAGCACCAGAAACTGGTAGATTTAAAGCTACCCCTGAAGAAGAAAGACTATGCTTACTTTGTGAGCTACACGAAATTGAAAATGAGGTTCATTTCTTGTTTTACTGCTCTGCGTATGATGACGCGAGGGATGTAGGATAGTCTTTAGCAAAAATGTCCTCTATCTACCTTGACTTTTTTGAGCTGGAAACTTGAGCTATGTTTCAGCAAGAGAATCTTCCTCATTGCAAATGTTATCTGTCAAGCATGGGAGCAAAGACATAACCTTCTATTTAGACTTGTATTTTAAATGTATCATTGTTGTGTTGTTTAATGTTCTGTTTTATTGTTGTGTCTTGTAAACCCATGGGGGTTGGGCACCTAGAGTGCATGACACGTAAATCAATCAATCAATCAATCAATCAATCACACACACACACACACACACACACACACACACACACACACACACACCAGCACTACAAACAACACCTGGGTATCTGTAACGATGCATTATGTCATTGGAAGTTGAAGGATGTGTAGTATTAGTATAGCCCTCCTGCACATAGATCTCTGTTGATCCCTTGCACAGACGTCTGGGAAATATGATCGCCTCCGGGATGGGAATTCCACAGAAATTAACTTTTCGATTATTATTCTGTAGAACCAGTGGAATGAACAACTCTGTCCTGAAGCAAATGAAAGAATCGAGACTCAAATCTGTGATGCTGCACTGATGTACAGCATGGAGCCACTCTACTGGCAATGATTAGGACACTGACTTTGTGATCGTGAATATATTCCCTCATGCTAAAAAAAGTCATCCTGGATATACTGTCACGGTGACCTTTTCTATCGCTTACAATTTATTCTCTGCAGTTGTAGCTACATCAGTATAACAAATTCGGGTTAAGGTACAGGAAAAACAATTGCACTTGTCCATGGCTTTGGGAGACAGTATATACTCTCTCTCTCTCTCTCTCTCTCTCTCTCTCTCTCTCTCTCTCTCTCTCTCTCTCTCTCTCTCACAGCTTCATATTTTACAGCTGAAATTGAGTTGCAGTGGCCTTTAGGTCATAGGGTACCGTAGCCCTGCCAATACAGAAAGCTAAAGATAATGGATTTGGATTGATTGACAGAGCTCTCGGTACTGTATGAAGATTGGCAAGATAAAGCTAGCAAATCATTAAAAAATCTTCATCAAAATCAGACCATATTCTCCAGAAATAGCACGTATCCATCATATTTTCTTGGAACAACAGTTGTAAAAAATGTGAAGTGAATAGGCTTTTTTCCACAGTGGCCATTTTGTGTAAAAAAGGCAGGATAAACACAGGTGCGAGCAAAACACTAATGAGGGTTTCCAACTTCCATTCGCGGAAGTTGGAAACCCTCATTAGTGTTTTGCTCGCACCTGTGTTTACCCTGCCTTTCCGACACAAAATGGTCACTGTAAAAAACAAAAAAAGGCCCATTGTAAAATAATTCCAAAGGGAATCATTAATGGGGTTATTATCTTTGCATATCTGTATGCAACTAGAATGGCTTGTCTGGCTGTGATAGATTTGTGATTATACTGTGATACCACAGTTTGAGGCTATTTATGTGCCGTCTCCAAAGGTAACCAATAGCAATACCACCACTGGATGTCAATGTAATATCAGGGGGTATTTTGGTTCAGGATCACACACACACTAGAGGCTGGGTTTCTGCCTCGAGCGCCGTAAAGCCCTGGGCAGCTGCACTGCAGTACTGAGCCAATAGAGCTATAATCACAGAATATGAATGAATTCTCTGGAGTGGCAGCTGGGCTTCTTGGGGCCTTACCAATAATGACAGGGAAATGGCTGTGAAATTGGTCTGAAAGCTGAAAGAGTCCAAAGGGGGCGCCAGGTCTTTTAGGCAGTGGAAGTGGGATGATCCATGGTGTAAGTGAAGTAAGACAAGATATGAATTTTCATTCAGCCCCTCTGGGAAATGAGCTTGTCGCAGCAGCAGCAGCAGCAGCAGCAGCAGCAAAAGTGATAGGACTGAGCAGGGGGGGGATGCAAATCGAATTATCCTAGAAAATAGAATATAAATAGAATCAGCAATTTAACAGTAAAACAATTAAACGAGTCAAACCTTCCACTAGAAAAAAGTACTTACATATTGAAAGCTAAACAACATATATTTGAAGATATTTGGATGCCATTCATTAGTTATGTTGGTAATTTAAATTTAGCAGATGATCAAGCATAACTAGGTTTTGTGATGGCAGTGCAGTTCCTGAAGCTAGAATGTCTTTTTGATACCTTGTTTTTATTTATTCATTTACCTGTATGACGTTTAATTAAAAAATGTTTTTTTATGTGTTTTAAGATTACCTATGTACAAATTGGAGGAGCAGAGGTGTGGTTGTTGGTGTTGTTGTTTTGTCTATGTATTGTAAAGATAACAAATTGTAAATAAAAACATTTTGGAAAAAAACAACAACAATTAAACGATGAAATAAAATGTAAACCGTTGTGGGGTTAAACATAATGGTGACAATTTAAACATATCTTATATCTTATGTGTGCCAAATGTGGAAATAGTATACGGTAGATTACTTACTAGCAGTCATGATCGCGTATTTAAATATGCATCACTAAATTACTAAATTATGCACTATATGTGTGTATGAACATAATGTAATAAGAATCAAACTTAATTCAGTAGCACGATCATAGCATAGTTTATCATTAATGTGGCTGTATTGGCTGATCTTATTATTTAAAGCAAAAGTAGCTTGCTGAATCCCTGAATGTTACAGGATCATAATCATCATCATCATCATAATCATATACTGTCACCTTACAAGCAAGATGGTTCTGGGTTCACAACGTCGCACCTCTGCCCCGATCCTTTCTCTGTGTAGTTATCGTGTTGTTCACGTGGATTTCCAAACACACGCAGGTCAGGCCGACCCGAGCCCTAATTGTTTATTTCAAAACCAGGCCCTACCCGACCATCAGGTGTCGGGTCCCGTCGGGTTCGGGTTGGGTAGCAGACCAGACTAACACATGCTGCCTCCGATACATGTGCAGTTGCCAGCCGCTTTCACCGCCGGCAGGACGTCGCGTGTGGGACAATCACGCTTCCACCACCCAAAAAAGGTGCCCCGACTGACCAGAGGAGGTGCTAGTGCAGCGACCAGGACACATACCCCTAATTTGGCTTTCCACCCACAGACGCGGCCAATTGTGCCTGTATGGACGCCCGACCAAGCCAGAGGTGGCGCGAACCTGCGACCATCGTGTGGGTTGGCAGGGAATCTATCGCCAGTCCGTGACCTTTATTGATTCAACGCAATTATATCAAAAAAGTACGACTCAAACATCAAAGTCCATGGCCGGTGGCTACTTGTCGTACGTCTTCACCTTTGTGCTTTCTCTCAAGCATTCTTCCCTTCAATCTGGTGTTGTGTAAACATACTCTGAAAGCTTTTCTCCAGAAGACGTAGAAGAAAAAGTGTGTCTCTGAGAAGATCGGACAGGTTCCTATCCGTCGTATACTGTAGGTTGAGGCATTATCTTCAGCGAACCTTCCATGATGTTTCTGATGTGGGGGAAGATGTCCATTGCATAGAACCTCAGAGTTGAGAAACGGCATTAAATGTATTGGATTGATTCAGACATGTCTACAAGGCAAATGACAACAATTCCGATTGAAGTCTTCCCAAATGCCAAACACCTGTATCGTCATCATTAGCCGCTGATTCTACTGTCTTGAAGTGATTGTCATGGAAACGCCGAGGTTCAAGAGCTTCAAAGTTCCAAGCCTTCTTCCATCGCAACTCTTCATCAACCTGGAGATGATTCAGACATGCTGAAGATATGGTTGGGTAAACGTCATCATTTCCTCCAAATTAACTGGCAGCCGATTCAACGATCACAACTTGATTGTCGGATGAACGCTGCAGATCAAGGGCCTTCAAATCCTCCGGTTGAGGCATGTTGAAGACATTGCCTGGCGAATGCCAAGGCTTCAGGTTGAAGTCTTCCCAGGTTCTTCTGAACACCCATATCATCATTAGCACAGGATGTAGTTATCATGTGACGGCTGTCAGGTGCACGCTGCTGCAGCTGACGCGCTTTGGAGGTTTTGAGGAACTTCAAATTCTCGTCATCCACTAACTGTCAACTACTACTGCTGCATTACGTTCAGATATCACTGACATACTGCTACATTTTCTGGGTGAGGAATTGTACATCTCCCTCATTTTCAGATACAAATAAAGAACTTGTTCTGTCTGGGAATTGCTTTTTTGCTCGAATGTTGCCTGTGCGAGTGCTGAAACATGATGAGTGCCGTCTCTTGGATGTGGCCTCCGGTTTGTTTCCCTCTGAGAGTTTCATCTCGGGCTTGGCAGCTTTGTGCGAATGTAATCCGCTCGTGAGTTCTCCCTCAGACTGAGAAGAGACTGCAAAGACTTGTGTGCTTTCCCCGCGCCGGTGGAGTTACATGGGTTTTGGGAGCCATGCAGTCTAGTATCCCAGTTTCCCCATTTACTGGAGTCTCCAATTCAATTTCCGACAGTAAGGCTACATTACTGGATTTGCGTTCCCTGTTGATAGATTTATTTTCTCCCTGGAAAATGCTTGTGCCCTCCGGGTCGGTTGCTGCCTTTTCACAGACAGGGCAGTTTAAAGATCTCTCTCGGGGTGAGCTGATGGGAGTACAGTTAATCGCTGTGCGAAGGATTTCCTGTATAGCCTACTAGAAGTCTACCTTCCTTTTTCACTCCTGAAGTGCACAACTCTCCCGGGAATCCCCCCTGACCCCCCCGGCAATTCCCCCTGACAATCCCCCCTGACCCCCCGCCAATCCCCCCTGACCCCCCCGGCAATTCCCCCTGACCCCCCCGGCAATTCCCCCTGACCCCCCAGGCAATCTCCCCCTGACCCCCCCAGGCAATTCCCCCTGACCCCCCCGGCAATTCCCCCTGACCCCCCCGGCAATTCCCCCTGACCCCCCCGGCAATTCCCCCTGACCCCCCCGGCAATTCCCCCTGACCCCCCGGGCAATTCCCCCTGACCCCCCCGGCAATTCCCCCTGACCCCCCGTGCTATCCCCCCCTGACCCCCCCAGGCAATCCCCCCTGACCCCCCGGGCAATCCCCCCTGACCCTCCCAGCAATCCCCCCTGACCCCCCTGGCAATCCCCCCTGACATCCCGGGCAATCCCCCCTGACCCTCCCAGCAATCCCCCCTGACCCCCCTGGCAATCCCCCCTGACATCCCGGGCAATCCCCCCTGACCCTCCCCGGCAATCCCCCCTGACCCCCCGTGCTATCCCCCCCTGACCCCCCAGGCAATCCCCCCTGACAAGCTTCTCGGCTGAGCATCGATTAAGATTGAAAGCAGCGCCGGTCTTCTCCATCCACACTGTGTGGAGGGCAGGCCTCCTCTAACACAGCAGACTGATTTCACTTTTCAAAATCAAACTTCTTCTCATGTCGCACAACAAAGTCTTAATGTTGCTGAGTGGCTGTTTGCAGTTTGTCTCAAGATAAAAGACACAACAGACGCAGTGGAATCACCTTTCCTGCATGGTAATGTGGCTCAGTACACTTTAAGACAGGCCGGCAACAGCACGTTCAATCACGTTCTTATGGAAGTGAGCATTAGTTTGATGCATGCGATGATTCATTCCAGCAGAGGCATCGTTTAGCTGAATATTTCTGTGACAGAGTGATTTAATGTCGCAGCTTCCTGAGTACACACTGCAGTATTTAATGTTGCAGCGTCCTGAGTACACACTGCAGTATTTAATGTTGCAGCGTCCTGAGTACACACTGCAGTATTTAATGTTGCAGTGTCCTGAGTACACACTGCAGTATTTAATGTTGCAGTGTCCTGAGTACACACTGCAGTATTTAATGTTGCAGCGTCCTGAGTACACACTGCAGTATTTAATGTTGCAGGTTCCTGAGTACACACTGCAGTATTTAATGTTGCAGCGTCCTGAGTACACACTGCAGTATTTAATGTTGCAGCGTCCTGAGTACACACTGCAGTATTTAATGTTGCAGCGTCCTGAGTACACACTGCAGTATTTAATGTTGCAGCGTCCTGAGTACACACTGCAGTATTTAATGTTGCAGTGTCCTGAGTACACACTGCAGTATTTAATGTTGCAGCGTCCTGAGTACACACTGCAGTATTTAATGTTGCAGCGTCCTGAGTACACACTGCAGTATTTAATGTTGCAGTGTCCTGAGTACACACTGCAGTATTTAATGTTGCAGCGTCCTGAGTACACACTGCAGTATTTAATGTTGCAGGTTCCTGAGTACACACTGCAGTATTTAATGTTGCAGGTTCCTGAGTACACACTGCAGTATTTAATGTTGCAGCGTCCTGAGTACACACTGCAGTATTTAATGTTGCAGTGTCCTGAGTACACACTGCAGTATTTAATGTTGCAGTGTCCTGAGTACACACTGCAGTATTTAATGTTGCAGCGTCCTGAGTACACACTGTAGTATTTAATGTTGCAGCGTCCTGAGTACACACTGCAGTATTTAATGTTGCAGCGTCCTGAGTACACACTGCAGTATTTACTGTTGCAGCTATCTGAGTACACACTGTAGTATTTAATGTTGCAGGTTCCTGAGTACACACTGCAGTATTTAATGTTGCAGGTTCCTGAGTACACACTGCAGTATTTAATGTTGCAGCGTCCTGAGTACACACTGCAGTATTTAATGTTGCAGGTTCCTGAGTACACACTGCAGTATTTAATGTTGCAGCGTCCTGAGTACACACTGCAGTATTTAATGTTGCAGGTTCCTGAGTACACACTGTAGTATTTAATGTTGCAGTGTCCTGAGTACACACTGCAGTATTTAATGTTGCAGGTTCCTGAGTACACACTGCAGTATTTAATGTTGCAGGTTCCTGAGTACACACTGCAGTATTTAATGTTGCAGGTTCCTGAGCACACACTGCAGTATTTAATGTTGCAGGTTCCTGAGTACACACTGCAGTATTTCATGTTGCAGGTTCCTGAGCACACACTGCAGTATTTAATGTTGCAGGTTCCTGAGTACACACTGCAGTATTTAATGTTGCAGGTTCCTGAGTACACACTGTAGTATGTAATGTTGCAGGTTCCTGAGCACACACTGCAGTATTTAATGTTGCAGCGTCCTGAGTACACACTGCAGTATTTAATGTTGCAGGTTCCTGAGTACACACTGCAGTATTTAATGTTGCAGGTTCCTGAGTACACACTGTAGTATTTAATGTTGCAGGTTCCTGAGCACACACTGCAGTATTTAATGTTGCAGCTTCCTGAGTACACACTGCAGTATTTAATGTTGCAGGTTCCTGAGTACACACTGCAGTATTTAATGTAGCAGCTTCCTGAGTACACACTGTAGTATTTAATGTTGCAGGTTCCTGAGCACACACTGCAGTATTTAATGTTACAGGTTCCTGAGTACACACTGCAGTATTTAATGTTGCAGCTTCCTGAGTACACACTGCAGTATTTAATGTTGCAGGTTCCTGAGTACACACTGCAGTATTTAATGTTGCAGGTTCCTGAGTACACACTGCAGTATTTAATGTTGCAGGTTCCTGAGTACACACTGCAGTATTTAATGTTGCAGGTTCCTGAGTACACACTGCAGTATTTAATGTTGCAGGTTCCTGAGTACACACTGCAGTATTTAATGTTGCAGGTTCCTGAGCACACACTGCAGTATTTAATGTTGCAGGTTCCTGAGTACACACTGCAGTATTTAATGTTGGAGCTATCTGAGTACACACTGCAGTATTTAATGTTGCAGGTTCCTGAGTACACACTGCAGTATTTAATGTTGCAGGTTCCTGAGTACACACTGTAGTATTTAATGTTGCAGGTTCCTGAGCACACACTGCAGTATTTAATGTTGCAGGTTCCTGAGTACACACTGCAGTATTTAATGTTGGAGCTATCTGAGTACACACTGCAGTATTTAATGTTGCAGGTTCCTGAGTGAGTACACACTGTAGTATTTAATGTTGCAGGTTCCTGAGTACACACTGTAGTATTTAATGTTGCAGGTTCCTGAGTACACACTGTAGTATTTAATGTTGCAGGTTCCTGAGTACACACTGTAGTATGTAATGTTGCAGCTTCCTGAGTACACACTGTAGTATGTAATGTTGCAGCTTCCTGAGTACACACTGTAGTATTTAATGTTGCAGGTTCCTGAGTACACACTGTAGTATTTAATGTTGCATGTTCCTGAGTACACACTGTAGTATTTAATGTTGCAGGTTCCTGAGTACACACTGTAGTATTTAATGTTGCAGCTATCTGAGTACACACTGTAGTATTTAATGTTGCAGCTATCTGAGTACACACTGCAGTATTTAATGTTGCAGCTATCTGAGTACACACTGTAGTATTTAATGTTGCAGCTATCTGAGTACACACTGTAGTATTTAATGTTGCAGCTATCTGAGTACACACTGTAGTATTTAATGTTGCAGCTATCTGAGTACACACTGTAGTATTTAATGTTGCAGCTACAGTATCTGAGTACACACTGTAGTATTTAATGTTGCAGCTATCTGAGTACACACTGTATTATTTAATGTTGCAGCTATCTGAGTACACACTGCAGTATTTAATGTTGCAGGTTCCTGAGTACACACTGCAGTATTTAATGTTGCAGCGTCCTGAGTACACACTGCAGTATTTAATGTTGCAGGTTCCTGAGAACACACTGCAGTATTTAATGTTGCAGGTTCCTGAGTACACACTGTAGTATTTAATGTTTCAGGTTCCTGAGTTTTACAGCACATGAGAAAATCACTTCCTACAAATCTAATAAATAGAATCAGAGGAAGTAAAAGTTCGATAAACTGTAGGGCTGCAACTAACGATTATTTTCATAATCGATTAAGCTGTTGTTTATTTTCTCGATTAATTGTTTGGTCTGTATAAAATGTAAAATAATTGTGAAAAATGTAATTCGGTGTTTAGCAAAGCCCAAGATGACATCCTCAAATGTCTTGTCCATAACCCAAAGATTTTCAGGTGATTGTCATAGAGTAAAGAAACCAGAAAATATTCACATTTTCGAAGCTGAAATAAGATAATTTTGACTTTTTCTCTTAAAAGATTACTCAAAACGATTAATCGATTACCAAAATAGTTGCCGATTAATTTTCTGACGATCGACTAATCGTTGCAGCTCTAATAAACTGATAATTGGGTTTATGTCATTGTGACTGCATTGCACAGAATCTGTGCTTGTTTTAGATTGTGCAGTCTCAAGTGCTCATGGGAACGGTTACAGGCATAAACACCTGCGTCACAGTACATAACATACAGAAAAGTCAAGAGCGCAGCAAAGCTAGTGGTTCAAGTCAGCTTACATAGGATGTAATAGTCTCCCAGGGGTCAGCAATCACAGAGCCGAGGGGGACTTAACAGGGACACATACTGAGCCCAGGAGAGCAGATTTAAATCAGATTCAGCTCAAGGCCAGAAGTCCATATCGTCCCATATGGAGATGTGCTCAACCACTGCTTCATCTCAGGACATTTTTCTCAAGTACAGTTTATGTGGATACTTAGTCCTGCTCTGACGTTTTTACAAACAGTAAAAAAAAAAGAGAAGAGAACCAAGTACAAATTATCTTTTAATATTCATATAAAGCTCACTCTCGCACATTACAAAATGTCATTCATAATTCAAGGCCATGTTCACACTTGATTTATTGTACATAAATAAACATAGATTTTATAAACACGGTTTACGCCTTG
Source organism: Poromitra crassiceps (assembly GCF_964638095.1). NCBI lineage: Eukaryota > Metazoa > Chordata > Actinopteri > Beryciformes > Melamphaidae > Poromitra > Poromitra crassiceps. The sequence goes on from NC_139631.1 coordinate 35,630,526, forward strand.
AATTTCTTTCTAAAGTTCCAGTTTTACTGAAAGGGTGAAAAAATACTGGGATAATGTCAAAAGGCGGGCAAACATTCCAGACGTTGAGAGAAAATAAAAAGCATGTGGTTACAAACTGAAACCTACGCTCAGGTAACACTCTCATCAAGGCAGACGTTTGACGTAAGATTTCACGTCCGTTACAGGTCTTGTCATATAATCATGATTTAAATAAGTAATTCATGGCATAACAGAGCAAAACAATTAGGAGCAGCAGTGAGCTAAGTACAGATACGTTGTTACTGTACTTAAGTAGGACTTTCAGGTATCTGTATTCTGTACTTATTTTTCTTTTTTACTTTTACTCCCTACATTTGAACACAAATATCTGTACTTTCTACTCCTTACATTTTCAAAACAGGCTATTTACTTTGGTTTTAATGCACAACAGACAAAAATGATGTAGCATTGTTTGTCTGTCTCTCTTGTCATTGTGCACATTCTTTGTGTTAAGACCATATCACACAAATTATTCATCAAAGTATAGTCTTTATACATCTTAAAATATGTTTGGTGGGGATCTTTTAAGTTTAATAGTCTTCGAGTTCATATTAATATGACGTGAGTTTCAGTTAGCTTTGCACAGAAACAGCCGGTACTGTATAAATACTTTTTACTTTGATACTTTATGACATTTCTGTACTCTTCTTCTTTTTTTTTTTACTTTTACTTGAGTAAACAAGTTGAATCAGTACTTGTACTTTTATCAGTCTTCTTCTTACGTAAAGAATGGGTGTACTTTTCCCATCTCTACAGAGAAGTGAATGAGTAACTGCTACAGTTTAGCCGCCCAGTGGCCGACAGAGGTTTTACTGGGCAGCTCCCACTGTGAAGACGAGATCTCAGCTCGCCTTTCCCCGGAGTAAAGCTTCAAAATCAACTATATACTGTAGGACATTTCCATGAAGCTCCAAGATTTGTGTTGGTGATCGACAGGAAGTTGTAACAAGTGACCATCGTCTCAGAAGATGAGAACAAACGGAATACACGTTCCATCATGTGCTTCGAGCGGTTAAACGGTCAAATAGAAACATGGACTTAATCGCTGTTGTGCGATGAGGCTGAACCATGATCACGGAAAAACCTGCTATGCCAATCCACTCATGGGAGCTACGCATTGTGCAATACAGTCAGACAGGCAAAACTTTCATTAACAATCATAATCTTCACTGTTCACCAGTGCCCAACATTACAAATGTATTTAAAGTATTGCTATAATCCACTTTATCCCTGGGCAAATGTCACAGGGATGCAAACTCATGGAGAGCGAAAAAGGTGACAGACAAAAGCACTCAGAAATCATTCACTTAAGTACCCTATTTTGGGATCAAAAATATTTGACTGCCACCTAAAAGTGACTACCGGTACTTTGCAACCCTGAAATGTGTTCTTATGAGCGACATGTTGAGTTTCACTTTCAAGATGTCTTCACTCATCGAGGTAAATAGTAACATTTATCTGTCGAATAAATACAGCGTAGTGCATCCTTAGCCCAATGGAGGGACAACGCCTAAGGAACTTCACAGCCATTGTGTCAACCTGTGCTGGGAGTGGCAGCTCTTTGTGCCACGCCTTACCACAGAAGGCACGCACGCATAAGACTGTAAACAAAAGTTAAGTATTCATCATCAAATTCTTAACAATTAGCACTCCCTAATTGGGCCATGAAGACACAAATAAATACATTCAAGAAAATAAACGGCATTTCTCGGAATCAGTTGCTGGGCGAGTAGGCCAGTGTTTTCCTGTTGCTCGACATAAGGCGTGACAGGTTTGACACAACAACTCAGTGCATTTTTGCCGCTCAGGACTGTACAGTAGAACATGCCTCTATCGTACAACTAACATACATGGCATTATCGCACCAGTAGTAGGACCACAGCAACATAGTCCTCCAGTGTATAAGACCCGTTTTTCCATGCAGGTGATTGAATAGGTGAATTCATTATTGACTATTCACATTCACAGCAAAGGGCTCTACGGCTGCTGGCAGCCTCGTGTTGCCTCCTCCCCGCTGCATTTTAGGCAATGATTCATAGAGGCTTACTGCAGCACGTACACCATGATTCACGTGCACTACATGACTCACGCTCTGTCTTCTACCAACGCATCTCGCCATTCACTCCTTCTCGACGACATAATGGCCGCCGCCGGTGGCTTTGGCCACGACGTTCTCCGCCGTCAACCGTTGGTTCAAGGCGAGCAGCGCCCCCAGCAGGTCGTTGAGGCTGGCGTCTTTGCCCACTTTCTCCATCCAGATGTGGAGCAGGCCGTGGAGGCGGTCCTCGTGCTGCAGGTGCTCGTTGCTTTTGACCACGTTGTCGCTGATGCCCAGGTGCCGGAAGAACCTCTTGTGGTAGTCCACGTCCATCTCCTCAAAATAGGCAAAGCACCTCCTCAGTGACTCTTCGCCTGAACACAAAGAGAAAGACCCTTCGTTCAAGCAGCCTTACCCAACTCAGCACAGAGCCATCATTAAAGTATTAGAGTAGATTATGAGCAGTAAAGCTGCACTAGAAGACAAGAAATATTTTCTTTTCTTGTTTTTTTCCAGCCTAAAATCTATTTTGTATTTTTGTTAACTTATTATGATTAGAGCCTAATATATCAGAGATCGATGATTAGAGACCGATATATCAGTCGGTATTGGCCCAACATACATATTAAATTCCCAGGGAAGTTTACTGTCTACTGTATCAAAAGTGTGTGATACTTGAGGGACCAGTGCATTGTGTGTGTGTGTGTGTGGGGGGGGGGGGGGGGGGGGCGTGCCACCTGCTGGATGCTGTGGGTAGTGCTATCACTAATTGCTGATACCCATTGCAGCATGCACTTACTGTCTGTGTGTGTGTAAAGAATATCGGCCGATATACCGACTTTGGAATCTTTTTTACTCCCTCATATCGGTTGTTTATCATAATCATATTGGCCCCAGAAATCCAGTACCGGTCGGGCCCTAATTATGCTAGAAGCCATGACAGCCCCTACATATTTTTCTGTCTCCAGTCAAAAGACTTAAAAAAAATACTTTGTAAAATTGACAGGCAGTAAGAGGCTGGTAGCGTTAGACTGGCCCATGTGTATCTATTGTGCAATACGCAAAAACAATACTGTAACATTTGATGAAAAATAAAACATGACTGTACCATTCACAGGAACAAGCGTTGGAAACTTCTCTTCCTAAAAAGACAAGAAACAAAAGCAAATGAACAACATGAAAACAAACCCAAACACCTCTGTAGTGAAATTATCCTTGAGTGTTGAATTGTCACCTCTGCTGAACACAACTCATATATCTTATTTAATGACTTGGTATGTCCTAAAACTATGTACTCCCTTGCTGATCAGGCAACTGCTCCAGTGTAGTGAACTGAAAATGCTTCACCAGGTGCATTTTTCTCGAACAGCACTAAATGCCAGGGCATTAAAGGTCCCAATTCGTGCAGCTGTAACCTCTTAAAAACGTGTGTCTCTGGTAAATAAAACATGATTCTGGATTAATTTGTCGAAAATATAGCAACCCCGTTTGTTGTGACGGAGTTCTCACTTCCTCATCTCGTCGCTTCCCAAGAATGGTCTGTTTCTATAATATATTCAGAACTAACAGTTCCCATTGGCCGCTGAGGGAGAGCCCGCCCCAGGCTCCCAGCGGCCAATCAGATTAGCGTCTGTGGACCAGCACGCTAGGTTGCGAGCTATCGCTAACTTAACGGTTGCTACGCTAAAGAGGACATCTCAAAATGCCTAGACTTACCGAATGCACCTCCGCAGTTGCTGGATCACGTACAGTTGGCGCCTTGAAGTGTTAATTTTGTGGCTATAGACAAAATGGTGCAGGTAGCTTGTGTGAGAGAGACCCGTGCAGTATGCTTGAGGACCATCGTGACGTCCCAATACCCCGTCTGGGGAACAGAGCGTTAGGGGGCGTGGCTTGAAGGAGACTGCAGGGGGGAGCTGGATAGGGACAAATCCAACTGTGGCAGTTCTGAGCTTGTGACCACTCATTACAGGGAGGGATGACAGCAGTATATATGCATTTACAAGTAAAAACAGCTTTTGCACGGAATGGGACCTTTAAGTTTTCGGCAAAAACTTAAAACGCCTTTTCAGGCTCCATCTGGGGCATTTTTGAACTAACATTTCTCTCTCTCTCTTAAAAAACAAAAAAACAAAAAACTACCCTTTACCACTATTCCTTCAGAAGTTGTAGTTGTCATAGACTGTGTTGCATAGTTGATTGCTCTATTGTTGACAAAAATGTTTTATTGTAAGTCGCTTTGGATAAAAGCGTCTGCCAAATGACATAATGTAAAATACTAACTGCAAATTCGTGGAGTAAAAAACAAACAAAAACAAAAACAAACAAAACAAAAAAATTGTTTGGGAGTGCCTGGCCAAGTCATTGGTAATAACCAACAAACCTATCAAAGCCCCCATAGATATTATGGTAATTTTGTGATATCGGGCAGGGTAACACTTTTTTTGGGATAGTCCACCTACAGAGAGTCTACAGAGTATTTGTAACATTTAAACATCTTATTAGTTGACATTCAATAATTGAACTGTTTAAGAGATGTTCAACAGATTATCTATAGAGTATGTGACAATTCATGAACATACCTAGGCTATATATTACACTAGGTTAATTTATTTTTTTAACCCATATTTAAGCAGGTTGGTCCCATTGAGATCAAGGATCTCTTTTACAAGGGAGACCTTGTCAACTAATAAGCTGTTAAAACAACTTCTATAATAAGATGTGGAAATGTTACAAATACAAATAAATAGGGCTGTGCCGATTCACTTATCTCCCGATTCGATACTATCACGATACTTTGGTGCCGATTCGATATATATTGCGATTCACGATTATTGCGATTCTACGATTATTGCGATTCGATATTACGATTTATTGCGATTTTTGTTTATTTTTTTCTTTTCTTTTTTCAGTTTGTTTGCTTTTTTACACTAGATTAGAACATGGGAAAAGTTGAATCATACACTAGAGACTGTATATTATATATCATGAGTAGGGCTGGGCGATATAGTTAAAAACAGGGGCGGACTGGGATCATAATTCAGGCCGGGCATTAGATACCAAGCAGGCCAGGCCGATATGGGCCAACGCGCGTGAAATTTGGGCCGTTTGAAGCCAGATTTGGGTCCAATTTTACAATGAGATGCACCCACTTTAACCCTGAAGTGTAATTATTACTTCAGACTAACTAATAAAGTAATAAAACCACTAGTAAACCAGTAGGCGGCGCCTGGCCTGCTGTTCAGTGAGTGGCCTGACTGCAAGCACCCAAAAAAAAAAAAAATTTTTTTTTTTTTTTTAATTTGCGATTATCGATTCTGGAATAAAAGATCGATCCAAAAAATCGTGACATTAAAAATCGCGATACTTAGGTGAATCGATTTTTTCCCCCACCCCTACAAATAAAGTGTTACCTGGGGTGGTAATTAGGGATGCACCGATTGCAAAATTCTGGGGCGATACCGATGTTTAAAATAACTATTTGGCCGATAGCAGATACCGATTTTCTTTATCACCCCTTTTGTGACAGGGAAACAAAGAAATCTTCATTATAAACAAAAATCTGAACCGCTTTTAAGGCTTTTACCTACCTACTCAATGAGCAGAATTCTTCAGTACTTATACATGTATGTGTGTGAGTATACGGCAGCCAGGCAGAAATTATGTGACCCAACTGATCGGCCACTACAATCGGTAAACGCCACCTTTTTTGCCGATAGGCCGATTGCAGTCAACAAGGCCATAGCATTTATGCATACTTGTGTGGAATCCGAACAAAATTTTGATTAGAACAAAATCAGGTTAAAGACTTCCTAAGGACAAATAGTGTAGTATTGATCAATGCTATAAATATGTAATCAAACAAACTGCATCATATCAGAGGTGGATAACACTGACTGGCCAATATTTATTTTTTAATAAAAGGCCAATCTTACCCTGATATATAGAGGCAAACATATTTATCAGTCTAACCCGGTTGATGCAGTACAGTACAGTAAACAGTTTGATGCAGTACAGTACAGTATACTAAACAGTTTGATGCAGTACAGTACAGTATACTAAACAGTTTGATGCAGTACAGTACAGTATACTTAACAGTTTTTGGACATGGAGCACATGGGACTATATGCCTTATGAGAAATGATAGTGGGAAAATTGGAGGAGAGCAGCTAGCTAGAGGAAGTGGACAGCCAGACCAGTGGAAGTTGGAAGAACGGAGAGTTTTTGAGACCGCTAAGCATAACAACGGTAAGAAACAGGGAGGGGTAGGTAGGTAGGAAGGTAGGCAGGTAGGAAGGAAGGTAGGCAGGTAGGAAGGAAGGAAGGAAGGATGAAGATGAGCTGTTGCTCTCACCCTCATGCTGGGCTGCCTGGGGACCACAGGGCTGGATCGGGGGGCGGGTGTGGGGTAGAGGGGTGAGGGCAGGCCAGCTAGACTGTCCTGGGAGTTCCTGGGGGAGCTGGCCTGGCTGTGGACCAGTTCCGTGCGCTCATCCTCCGTGCTGGCTGCGGGTTGCCGGCACTGGATCAGATGCGTGCGGCTCACCCGCCGGTTCTCTCTGTTCTCCCTTTCCTCGGGGGACCGGTTGTCCCTATAATCCTAGAGAGGATGAGGACATGCTCTAACAGCCGTCGTTGGCGAATGGGAACAATCTTCCAACACATCCATTTTGCCAGGTCTATGTTTGGAATGGGTTGTCCTATTTCTCGCCTCGCATAATAAAATCAAGAAGAGCAATATAATGTTGGCAATCTAGGAATTTAGGCTTAAGGTCTTTGCACACACAGTCCATTTTTTTGTATGCATTTTTTTATGCATCATGCCAAAAAAGAAAAGAAAAAATGAATTGTTACGCACAGAAACCTTACACACTATTGTAATTCTTTATTATGTTTTATTATTATGTTCATCGTTCTATTCGCAATATGAGACAAATAGTTGTCCTGGAGTCATCCTCTCCTGTATCCACATTTCAACATGGCTGATCTGCAGCAGGGGTGGGAATCACAAGTTTGATCACGATGCGATCCGATCTCGATTCATTTGACAACGATGCGATTTTTGGCGATATCAGAAGGTCTGCCACGATACGATTAGATTCAATTCGATTCAGGGGGCTGCGATCGATATTAGACAATATTCCCCACGATAATGCTATAATCAGTTCAACAATCAGTAAAAAAAAAAGCAACTAAAATATCATTTGACAATTTTATTGTTGAGCTCTTATTTAGTTAAATGAAAAATTACCAATTCTTTTCAATAAAATTCCAAAAATAAAGGCATAATGTTTATTTATTTTATGGCGGTTGGGTCATAGCGATTAATATCAATGTTTTCACTGTGGATCCATGCAGTTGGATCGTTGATCATTGAATCGATGCATCGATGCAGATCGATGCATGTTGCCACCCCTGATCTGCAGCAGCAGGGATGTGGAGTGTAGAAGGCAGATGGCAGCTGGTCGGGGAATGGTAACCGTATCGCACTCGACTGGGGCGCCGTAGTCGCCTTCACCTTGAGAGGGGGGAGAGGTGCCAGTGAGGTGGAGCAAGCACCGCCGTCTCTCCAGCTGCCTCCCCGCTCAGACTGGAGCCCCACTCGGCCGCTCGTCGGGCTCTCTCCCCAAAACGCAGACGGGTCAAACGGCTCTCTAAAGGTTTTTGACGCAATATGATGCAAAAATGCAGAAAATCAATCCTGTTCGGAAGACTTTAATGACGCACGGAGGTTTCGGAGTCAGAGTAGTGTAAACGCGATTGACACAACATGAGGTCGTATTTATTTCTAAACGTGCGACAATTTCGGGCGAAAAATACGGACGTGATGTGCAAAAGCCTTTATCCTAGGCTTATTCTACTGCTGCACTCGTTTGAATTCACGGTGGATAAACGGGTTCAGCTAAATGCAGAATATGAAAGTGAAATGGAAAAGTGAGTGACTCACCAGTGAGCCACTCTTCAGCCCGTCAGGCACATTGCTCTGCGAGTCTGGAGAAAGGAGGAGTAGAGTGGGTGAAGGCATATTAAACAAAGAAAGAAAATATGCACTTATGGCACACGACAAGTGTTTTGCACTTTTTAAGTTTCTAAATGGCTCCCTGGATTCTTAATTGATGCATCAATGGTTCAGATCCCTGCTTCTGGTGGAAAGACAATCAAATAATTCGGTTGAAAAAGCGTACTGCGAAGAGAGACTACATTTCTCACATGTGACGTCCTCTGCTATAGAGCAGTGGCTTTCAGAAACCGACTAGTTTCTTTAAACTTCTGCTTTTCCAGGCCTCAATTTCTTGACTGGATCTGAAGCTGTTGGTCAGTGTTCAATGCAATGTATGTTGATAGTGGCTGGGCAAACCTTCAACTAGAACCCACCCATTCTTCAGAAATATGAAAACATCCAAAACAGTTGGGTTTACAAGTGCATACAGTGTTAAGTCAAATTGATATTTGGGATTGAACAAAAGTTCCCCCCCCCACCCGCCAAAAAAAAAAAAAATCCCCAAACTTGGGGCTTCTAAATCTAAATAATCTAAATAAATCTAAATAATAAATTACCTGTTGGTGGACGACGTCTCCGCCATATGCAAACGGCAGGTATCACCACAATAATTACCACCGCAATCAATGCAACTGGCACAATCACTGCGCCACCTGCTGATTGAAACAAAGCATAATCAACAATCATTAGCGCCAAATGAAGGCAATCACAAGGTCACATGACCTGCTTCAGTTTACATCTGTATTCATTCCTCTATGGAGGCAGCAGATCAGGCAGGAATCAGACACGTTCCATTTGAATAAATCCATACTTTTTTACTTTTGAAGAGTTTCAATATGATGTAAGATGATAGTGACTGTGCCCTATATCAGCAATTATACCATGGTCTGGGTGAATACTCTTTTCTGATTGGCCGGCAGGTGTGCGTTAAAACAGGTGCAATGCACGCGTAGTTTAATCGCGTTCTAAATCCATTCCGCTACCCAACCTGTAACAACGATTTCTCAAAAGCCACTAGCTGACTAACATGTGCACGTCCCACTGATTTCAACGGTGAAGTCAGCTTCATGCTCGGCTCCGTTTTACCAGCTAATCAATTCTGACTACCGAACTTGATTAACTTGATTTAAGGCGCCGAGTTAAACGGTTTTAAGGCGCTGCTTGGCGTCGGGTGGTTCTTCGACCTCCACGTCATGTTTTAAAACCATTTTAACGCACACGTACTCGTTGATTATCCCTTATATATCACAAATTATGTGAAATGACAGTGATTGTATAATATCTGCAGTCACGTGTATCTGGAGTTGAACCAAACACATTTTCCATACTTTTCCAAACCTACACGGTGACGTGACACTGTACAATCCTGTATCCATTAAACACAACGTAAGTGTATTGGTCCCAGCTGAACCTACTGTATAGGCTGCCACAGGTTGAATAGATAGATAGATAGATAGATAGATAGACTTTATTGCAGACTCGAGGTCCATACAAAAATACAGTCAAATACACATAATACACAAAAGATTAAAAGAAAACACAAAATAAAAATAGTCTAGTGACTCATTTTAAAAGACACCTATACACCTATACCAGTGCTCCCAAAGCTGAGACGTGCGTGAGAATAGTCTGTGCATTCCGTCTGGTTATTGGCAATTATGATGATAATTACGTGTAATTATTGGTTATCCGTTTGCAAATTGGTCATTATGTTTTCTCACTTTCCTCTCTGCTTTTTACAATAAACAATAAATGGGATTATCCACCTTATTTCTAGCTGCCATGATGCCTGATGGGTGCTTCTTCCGCTTCCGGTGTAATTTCTACACTGTTTTAACTTGACAAAAAAAACGTCTATGAGGATTTTACAGCAGAGCCATTCTGCTCTACAGCCGTGTCGTTCGGGTGCTGGGATAACGTGATGCATTGTGGGTAGCCGCTACTGTGGCTAATGCTAACGGCTAGCGTAATAGACTTTACATGGCAGTAAAACGCCACTGAATGACCAAATTGATTTGACTTTTCACCATTTCGAGTAACACTGTTTCCATACGGACCCGCAGCGTTGGTTAGTTGTTTATAACGTGACTATATTTATAACTTTTATAACGGACTCCAGCTTCCGGTTTATAATTCGGGTCTGCAGCCGAGTACAAAGGCTGCAGAAGAAGCCTGCATGACTCATTGTTGCAAGCTGCAACAATGAGTCACGTTAAACCGGACCTTGTTCCCACAATTATTTTTTACAGTGGGGCATTCAAAAATAAGGTGGATAGACCTTTTTTTTTTTTTTTAGCACAACACAAATCTAGGCATCTCTCCAGTAATGATTAGTGTGACAGGGTCTCCAAAATGTTTTTGGATATGGGGTGACATTAACTCGCACTGAGCCTTGTACCAGAGCCGGAGACAGCGGGGGGCAGGAGGCCTTTCTTGCACTCCGTGTTGGAGGTAGCAGTGCAGTTCCTCACGACCACCGCGTCTTCTTCACACCTGGTTTGGAAGCGGCGGGCGAAAAAACATAAATTGAGGGCATGAAAGTAATTGTCGTTTGTGAAGCCGATCTAACAAACGGCTTTCGTTTGAGAAGTGAAATGAAGAGGATTATTCTCTCATGAATCATTTTGAATGAAGTCAGGTTCTCCATTCCCTTTCATTCCTTCCATCGTAGGGCTGCAACTAACAACTAAGTATTTTCTTAATTAATCGATTAGTTGTTTAGTCTATAAAATGACAGAAAATGGTGAAAAATCAGTGTTTCCCAAAGCCCAAGATGACGTCTTAAAATGTCTCATTTTGCCCACAACCCAAAGATGTTCAGTTTACTGCCATAGTAGAGTAAAGAAACCAGAAAATAATTCAGCTGAAGCTGGAATCAGAGAATTTCTTAAAATGACTCAAAGCAATTAATCAATTATCAAAAGTTGGCGATCCATTTAAGAGTTGCCAACTAATTGATTAATCGTTACAGCTCTATTTCCTTTGGCTCACCTTGTACATTTCTTGCACACCTCGCATGCTTGGTCGTGGACACAAAACCACCCCAATCTGCACTGGCATTCGGTGTCCTGAGTGCCAGTGCATGACCTTACAGTGTCCTGATCTGAAAGAGCAACAGGGAAAGCACCTCGTTAAGTCCCAGTTTATGCTCGGAAGCGCTTTAAAAAGGTGGAATATTGATTTGGCTTCCAGTCAGTTCAATCGATAGTGTAAAAGCCGTCGAGCAGAATTACCTGGGCGACATTTGGTGCACTTCAAACACTGGGGCAGCCCATTGGCGTGCTCAGTGTACGTCCCGTAGTCACATTCCTCACACTTTCCCTTCTCCCCTGCTGTTGTGCAAGGTGATTTCACATATGTACCTGTTAAACACACACACACACACACACGCACACGCACACGCACACTTAATACGACACCCTCCAACAACACACACACTTAATACGACACCCTCCAACACCCCAGAAATCTCCTTACACATTCAACTGATCCTGTGATTTAGTTAGGGACAAGTTATGCTTTTCCTTATTTTGTGTCATAATGTTACAATGTCGGATGTTCATAATTAAACATGGCCAAAATGACGTTAACGTAAGTGAAAGTTATCCCCATGAGCAAAAATCCCAGACTTCAGACTGCTCTGAACACTGTTTCCAATGTTTCTCCCCTCCCTACTTTCGGCTCTAGGTGGCATCATGCTGCGTTCCGTTTGCCTGGGAACTCGGAAGTCCCCGCTGGGAATGACGTCTGGGAATGACGTTCCAGTAAAAGAGTTGGAAAAGCAGCCAGGGTTAGCTCTAGCCAGGCTAGCCATGTTAGCAATAACAGTTGATAATTAGAGACAGTGAATAGAGAATGTGGATGCCTTTATGGTCACTGTGCGTGCCCTACAAACAGCGGTACAGCTCTCGCTGCTACTTAATTTAGCGCTACAATGGTAGTGAACAGTATAGATGCCTACTCCAAAATCCATATTCCAACAGCGCCAGAAACACTCACATGTTGTTGTGACTCATGTACTCACCATGCGATGAAATAAGAATCCAGACTTACTGGAAACTGTCATTTTAAAAGTAAATCCACACACCCAGAACTAACAAAGATTAACCAAACTAACCAAGAGTAGCCGAAGTTACTTCCTCGTTTGCCATGAGGAGAGGCGCACACGCTGTTACTGGTGACTGCACACAGCGCGTCGCCATACTGGGAAGGGAACCAAAACAAACAAACAGAGAGGAGAGGAGAGGAGAGGAGAGGAGAGGAGGAGAGGAGAGGAGAGGAGAGGAGAGGAGAGGAGAGGAGAGGAGAGGAGAGGAGAGGAGGAGGAGGAGAGGATCCTGCGCTGACGTAGATTTTGGGGGGGTGAATTTATTTTTATTGTTTCTATCACTGTCTTTTATTTATTATTGTTTTATTGTCTGAAAAATATTTTGGAATTCTGTTTTCAAATAGTGTGGCAGTGAGTTTCAGTTTGTTTTATATTAAACAATTGAACTGAGTTTTTTTTTTTGCCTGTCTGTTTGGTGGAGAGTTTTCATTGAGATACAGTAACACTGATTTGGCATGAAGTTGATTCAATGTAAAAAAAAAAAAAAAAAAAATCGCTTAGATGTAGCAAACTACTTTTGCCATGTTGCTCGTAGCTTAGCTTGCTACATTTCTCTGTGGAAAGCTTCAATGTAGTGAAGCTATATTTAATATAGACCAGTGGTTCCCATTTCCCAAACAGGGGTACATGGAGGTACTACAGGGGGTACCCAAGAGAAAGGGGAAAATGGAAAAATGTAAGAATAAACCATGAAAATAAATTAAACGTTATAAACTAAATCTGCTCAGGACTCAGGAGGCACTAATTGCAACTCTTTCTCCATTTCTTATTTTGTAATGTAGTTTTGCGTGGGTTTTTTTAAGCAAAATGTTGTAGTCGGGTAAAGGGGGTTACTTGGATTCAGAAATCAGGGAAAGGGGTGACTGAAGACAAAAAAGTTTCAGAACCGCTGAGTAACTGGTAGCTTAGAACACAACATTTTCCAAGTAGCTTGCCCATCACTGCTCCTCACTCTCCCCTCTGCCTGACCAGGCTGACTGCTACCAACACACACGGTAAAGCAGAGTAAGCGCAGCACAAACAACACAAACACAGTTTGATATATACTGTATATATATTTAGACCAACAAAGCCTCTTCTCGTCGACTAACGGTTGATTATTTGGGGCAGCCCTATTTCAGCCACAGGATGAACTGAGGGGTTGCACAAAGGGACACTAGCTACAAGATAAATAAGGATTTTTTTTTTACTCTGAATTATGTAAAGGTACTCTAGTCTAATGGATGGTCCCAGGATAAAATAATAATAAAATATAGAACTGGAAATGAGCATAATCCCTTTAAGCGGAATAATAACCATTCATTATCAGGCTCAACTTGCTTCATAGCTCTAATGATTGAAGACTGGAGTGTGGGTGGACTGCGTGTGCCTCACCAGCTGGACAGGTTAAGCAGCAGATGTTGTTGGTGTGCAGGTACTCTAGGTCCTCTCTGCAGGACACGTGCCGCTGGGTCCTCTCCTTGTCCCCTCTGTCTCGCCCCTCCAGGCCAGGCTGCCGGAGGACCACCGCGGCAGAGGTGACGAGCCACAGCAACACGGAGACAACCTTTAGATAAGACATGGTGGCAGACAGTCAGCGTGTTCAAAAGAAATCACACCCAGATGTTGAAGTAAGCGGTGCAGGTTTGACCCTTGTCCTCCACATCCCTCTCCACTCTCTCTGACAGTGTGTTCATGTCTCTCCATAGGGGGACCAAGTCTCTCACCAGTGAGGACGTTCAAATTAAATCTCCATTCATTTCCAGATGTTTCTTAAATTGTGCGTACGCGCACGTGTGCTTGAATGTGTGTCTCGTGTCCGTCTCATCTTGTTTGTTTGTCCCTTTCATTAGTTTTAGAATGAATTTTAGAAGCCCTTTGTGTGGGTTTTCTTTCCAATATTTTATTTAAAAAAATTCAGAACAATGTACAGAAAGACAAACATGCTCAGACACAGTAAAAGAAAAAAGAAAAAGAAAAACATACATATTATCAAGATTCAATATTACATCATAATTACCAGCTGCATAAGGTGCTTATGTGCTTGTGAGAGATATTATGCCTGAAGTCTCACATAAGGGGACCGTGAGAAACCCCTAACCTCATCGAGGTATGTTACAAATGGCTCCCAAATGGTTGAAAACTTCTTAAGTGAATTGGTCCTCATAAACCTAAGTCTCTCCATCTTTGTGTGTGTGTGTGTGTGTGTTTTAAACCCCAATAACTGTCACTAGGACTGGGCAATATATCAATATCATGATATGAGACTAGACGTCTAAGATTTTGGATATGGTTTTAAAGGCTGCATTACAGTAAAGTGATGTGATTTTCTGAATTTACCAGACTGTTCTAGCTGTTCTATTATTTGCCTTTACCCACTTAGTCATTATATCCACACATTACTGATTATAACGCTGTAGTGCATCAATATCAAAAATGTATTTTATGGCTGAATTATAAATAATAATTAAAGCTGGAAATAAGGTCCAGGTTGTAAAAAAAACTGAATTCTCCTTTAAAGGGTGCACCCACAAGAAGGGACAGTGTGATGGGAAGCTTCATTCTTAAAAATTACAGGAAGACAAAGTCTACCAGCTCTGAGATTGAAGTCCTACTATCAAAAATAAGTAATCCAAAGCATATAATAATATTTAATATAATTTATTATAATCTACCTAATAATCTACCTAATAATTCCAGGAGTGTCTGTCTGTGCACAATTGCTCAACTCTGCATCACTGATAACATCACTGATGATGACATTTTGACATCATTGTGATGTCATCAGTGAAATCATTGACCAAATTGATCTTATGACATCACTGATGTCATGAACGCTGATATTCGAGCAATTGTGGCATCACTGACGATGACATTTTGACATCATTGTAATGTCATCAGTGGGCAAAAACAATGTATCCATGGGGGGGTGAATCGGGAGAGTGTACTTCACCAATGCCATCACTGATGACCATCATCGAGTGCTTTAGGGGCATGGGGAGAAAATCAATAATCAATAATGATTTCACTGATGATGTCATAGACATTGTGACATCATCAGTGGGACAAAAACAACCCATGGGACTGTACTTGCATGTCACCAATGCCATAGTCTCGTTGGCCAGCCTCCCCTCCCTACCGTGAGAAGAGTCTGGCGGCGCAGGTCTCCATAGTGGGATTGCGATGGCCGGCGCTTAGCGACAGTGCCCTTGGAAAATAGTTTCCAACAATCCAACTTGCCATTTTCAGCGTGCAGCAACGAGCTAGCGTGTAGGTTTCTGCCATTAGCTTGCTAGCTCGTTAGCGTTGTTGGTTTCACTGAGGGCACTGTTTACAGCGACACAGAGGGAGGAGGGAGCGGAAGCCGCTCTGATTGATATGGTCGGAGCCAATGACAGAGCTTGTAATACGCCGGGAGCGGACATCCGGCCACGACTGAAACAGTCGCTCCAATGGGAGAGCAGCTGTAGAGCAAGGGAGGGCTTATCCCCAGTAGCCTGTTTCCGTGCAGCCAGAGGAAGGGAGAGGAGGCTGGCCAGCGAGACTACCAATGCCATCACTGATGACATCATCATTGAGTGCGTCGCATACGCGTCATGTTTAGCTGTGAAGCTAGACATTGTGACATCATCAGTGACATTAGACATTGTGACATCATCAGTGACATTAGACATTGTGACATCATCAGTGCGACAAAACCAAACAGAGTCATATGATGATAAACGTGGCACTGTGTGAAAATGAAAATGTCTAAATTCCAGATGCGGTTACACAGAGAAGCCTTGCCTCCAGATCTCCAGCAGCTGTTGGTCATTAAAGAAGAGGTTCCCGCTGAGCAGCAGGAGTGGAACCCAAGTCTGGACCAGGAGGACCCAGAGGCCGCCGGCGCCCACATTAAAGAGGAACAGGAGGAACTCTGCACCAGTCAGGAGCGAGAGCAGCTTCAGGAGGACACAGAGACCCCACACATTAAAGAGGAACAGGAGGAACTCTGGATCAGTCAGGAGGGAGAGCAGCTTACAGAAGCTGGAGAAGATTGTATAGTATCAGAAGCAGCCATGAACTTATATCCTAATTTGCAACCAACTAGTGATGACAAGACTTCAGTCTCTTCTGAACCTGAGACTGAAAACAGTGATGATGAATGGATGGAAACTAGTGAACCACAGTCAGGTTTAGACTCACAGAAAGACAGTGACATTCTTGGGAAGAAACAATTGAGTTGCTCAGTTTGTGGTAAAAGATTTGCTTACAACTCCAAGTTGAAAAGCCACATGATAGTCCACACAGGTGAGAAACAATTGAATTGCTCAGTCTGTGGTAAAGGTTTTGGTCGAAAAGAATCCTTGAAGAACCACATGCTAATCCACACAGGAGAGAAACAATGTCTTTGCTCAGTCTGTGGTAAATGTTTTCGTTATAAACAACAATTGAAGGGACACATGTTAGTCCACACAGGTGAGAAACAATTTGATTGCCCAGTCTGTGGTAAAGGTTTTGCTCTAAAAGTAAACTTAAAGAGACACATGTTAGTCCACACAGGTGAGAAACAATTTAATTGCTCAGTCTGTGGTAAAGCTTTTGGTCGTAAAGGACAATTGCAGACACACATGAGAATCCACACATGTGAGAAACAATTTAATTGCTCAGTCTGTGGTAAAGCTTTTGGTCGTAAAGGACACTTGAAGACACACATGAGAATCCACACAGGTGATAGACCATTTAAGTGCTCAGTATGTGGTAATGGTTTTCATGAGCAAGGACACTTGAAGGGACACATGTTAGTCCACAATGGCGAGAAACAATTTAATTGCTCCGTCTGTGGTAAAGGTTTTGGTCGAAAAGGATCATTGAAGAAACACATGATAATCCATACAGGAGAGAAACAATGTCTTTGCTCAGTCTGTGGTAAATGTTTTCATTATAAACAACAATTGAAGGGACACATGTTAGTCCACACAGGTGAGAAACAATTTGATTGCCCAGTCTGTGGTAAAGGTTTTGGTCGAAAAGTAAACTTAAAGCGACACATGTTAGTCCACACAGGTGAGAAACAATTTAATTGCTCAGTCTGTGGTAAAGGTTTTGGTCGAAAAGTAAACTTAAAGCGACACATGTTAGTCCACACAGGTGAGAAACAATTTAATTGCTCAGTCTGTGGTAAAGGTTTTGGTCGAAAAGGAGACTTGAAAAGACACATGATAATCCACACAGGAGAGTAAACATTTACTTGCTATCTGGTGGAGGGGGGATTTGAGTGTGTGTGTGCGCGCGTTGTGTTGTCCTGTGTTTATGTATTTAAAAAAATGTATCACAAAAAATCTCTGTGATAAATGTTTTAGTCACAATGGAAATTATGAGTCACATGAGCTTAAAACCAAGACCTAAAACATGTCTTGTGTGTATTGTAGTATGGTATAAGATGTAGCAGTGTTTCCCCTATCATTCTACAGGCCTGGCGGGCCCGCCAGGCCAAAAAAATAAAAAAGCAAAAGATAAAAAATAAAACATTTTTTTGTATTTTTTTTTTTTAAGATTTCCCCGCAAAGCTTTATGGCATATTATTACAATACAACAATACTGGTGTTCACAGTAATAGAAGATGCCAAATCATTCAAAACAATAAGCATTTTGCTTTTGGGAGCATTGTGCCAGCGTGCAGCGCTGTTCCAAAACGTGTCAACGTGTGGTGTTGCATGGGAAACGCACATCCCATAATACAACTGTTCGCATCGCATCCCATAATAGTATGATGATACTTGGGATGCCATTGCGAACATAGATTCAAGATTCAAGATTTTTATTGTCACTCCGTAGTACAAGTATCACGTGTGAAATTCTTGTGCTGTGGACTCCGTTTACAACATAGTACAAAATAACAGGGCATATGAGTGCAGGAAAACAACAAGAGACACAACAAGCAATAAGGCAGTAGAGTGATAAGACATGTCAGAGACAGTGGCATATTCACTGCACATAGGTGCACATGGCATGTGCATACTTTAGATATACTTAAACATAGTTGACATTCTGTTTGCACAGGTGCAAATAGCATATACCTAATTAAACATACAATTAAACATTAGACATACGTAATGGTAGCAGCTACAGTACGGTACAGTACAGCTACTACACTATTTGTGTATGTTAAGGAGTCTTGTGGCCTGCAGGAAGAAACTGTCCCTCAAGCGATTTGTGCATGCTTTTGGGACCCTGTATCTCCTCCCTGAGGGTAACAGGGAGAACAGGCTGTTGTGGGGGTGGTTTCTGTTTTTGATGATCTTCAGGGACCTCCTGAGGCCCCGCTGATTATACAGTTCCTGCAGTTCTGGCAGCTCACATCCTGTTACGTGCTGGGCCGCGCGTCTCACTCTTCTTAGCGCCCTGCGGTCCATGGTGGTACAGTTCCCGTACCAGGTGGTGAAGCAGCCAGTCAGCAGGCTTTCAATGGTGCCTCTGTAGAAGTCCCTATGGATTTCTGGCCTTAGCCCAAATTTCTTCAGGCGCCTGAGTCCGTGTAGTCGCTGTTGGGCTTTTTTGACAACAGTGGCGGTGTGACCGGCCCATGTCAGGTCCTGGTGGATGTTGACTCCCAGGTACTTGAAGCTGTCCACCCTTTCCACCACTGTGCCGTTGATGGTGATTGGGGGGTGTGCGCCCCACCCCCCCCCCTCCTGTAGTCTACAATGATCTCCTTGTTCTTGGAGATGTTCAGAGAGAGGTGGTTGTCCTGGCACCATTGTTCCAGGGCCCCCACCTCCTCTCTGTAGGCCGTCTCATCGCTCTTGGAGATCAGCCCCACGACTGCTGTGTCGTCTGCAAACTTCACGATGGTGTTCGAAGATTGAGTCGCCATGCAGTCGTGGGTGTGGAGGTCGTACCAGAAGGGGCTGGAGACGCACCCCTGGGGCGCTTTTATGCTGATGGTCAGTGGGGAGGAGGTGAGGTTGCCCCCTCTCACCACCTGGCGGCGGTCTGTCAGGAAATCCAGGATCCAGTCACACATTGCTATGTTTAGTCCCAGATCCTTGAGCTTGCTTAGCAGCCTGGAGGGTACTATGGTGTTGAATGCTGAGCTGTAGTCCACGAACAGCATTCTCACATAGGTGTCCTTCCCCTCCAGGTGGGAGAGGGCGGTGTGGAGCACGTGTGCTACTGCATCCGCTGTGCTCCTGTTGGGGCGGTATGCAAATTGTAGCGGGTTGTGGTCCGGGGGGAGTGTGGGGCAGATCTGTGATATAACCAGCTTTTCGAAGCACTTGCTGGCTATGGGCGTGAGGGCTATTGGGCGCCAGTCGTTGAGGCTGGTCACTTTCTGCTGTTTGGGAATGGGGATGATTGTCGCTGCTTTGAAGCAGGAGGGAACTTGTCGGAGGGAGAGAGACTGGTTGAAAATGTCTGTGAATACGCCTGCCAGCTGGTGGGCGCAGGCCTTGAGGACACGCCCGGGGATGCCGTCCGGGCCGGCCGCCTTGCGTGGGTTGATACGCAAGAACGACCGGCGCACCTCATCCTCAGTGATGGTGAGAGGGCGGTCTGGATCTGTGGGGGGTGGGAGGTAGGTGGTTAGGTGGGAATGGGGGGGGGGGTGGGGGTGCTGAGGGCTGGGGGGAAGGAGAGGAGGGGTGGTGGGGGGTTGAGGTGGCGGGGAGGTGGATGTGAACAGGTTAGCTAAAAGTTTAGCGTCGCCAGCGAGGGCCCCCACCGTTGCGGTCAGGGTACGTTTCGAAATCCCTCCAGGCCTGAAAAAAATTCTAGGGGAAACACTATATAACCTAGTGTATATTTATTAGGGTTGTGAATCTTCACTGGCCTCACGATTCGATTACGATTCATCTGTCAACGATTCCTTTCGATTCCACAATGCATCACGATACAGCTCAAAGTATCGCAGCTCCAAGCATCACATCCTCAATTTTCTATATTATCTGCACATGGCTACTTTTTCATCAATTAATACAAGCAGTCAGATACATATCTCCTTTTTTTACTTAGAAAGTGCTTTAAAATCTGAATGTCAACATAAATGTAAACATAAACAATTCAGCGATTATCTGTCAACGATTCGATTTGATTCACATGTCCGCATCGCGATGCATCGATTAAACTATTCATTTTGACACCCCTAATATTTATGTACGGTAGTTAATGATGATATGAAGTATGTATACGAGGGATCAGCCGAGCAGCATTTTGGTAAACAAACCGCGTCACTGGGTGGCAACAGCAATGGAACCCTACGGAGCCTGAGTTTGATCGTCCGACTCTAGCCGACTGACCCTGTTCACAATTTAAAAACTGCGACAGTTCACACAACTTTAAAGCAGCTACGAGCAACTTTTTCGATTGTTATTAAACAGTATAAATTTAATATCAATGCATCACATCTTACCTTTAATAGGGTTAGGGTTTCGCTTGAACCCCGAGTGAATCGGCCAGTGTTAGTCTGTCTGTAGCCAGGGCAGATCAGGAAGTGAAATGAAACGGTTTGCAGCAGCCACTTCGGCCATAACCACAAAATAACTTCCAAAAAACCTGTTAGAATATAACGAGAGATGTTCCCGAGAGTATGCGTGGCGTTCACATTGTTTATGTTATGTTGCTAGGCAGCGCAAACGGCGTAGGCAGGCAGCTGCGTTTCACTTCCGGGTTTCACTTCCGCGTTTCACTTCCGGGTTACCCGGTCCGGTCTCTTTAGAGAGCCCCCTGTTGACGCGAGTTTAGACCGACATAGACTTAATAATCACCTAAGGGAGCAATCTCAGATACACACGGCTTTGGTCTCAGCTACTATTATAGGTAAGATGTGATGCATCAATATTGTAATTATACTGTTTAATAACAATCGAAAAAGTTGCTCGTAGCTGCTTTAACACAACGTGCATATATTATACATCTAATTCTGCTCTGACTCAGAATGTCAAAATATAAGCGATGTGATGTATAGTTTTTGAGATATTAACGTTTGTTTGGCACAACTCATACTATGTCGAAAAATAATGGCCATGCTTCATACTGATGTCTTTTATTTGATGTTTTATTTCTTTCTCTTTGTCAGCAGACAGACACCGTGAAAACGAAAAGAAAAGAAAAACATCAAAAGGTTAAAATTATACGTCTGTCATTTCAAAGTCTCTCCAGCAATTATCCACTGGTATACATGTTCAAACACGCTAGCACAACAGAAATGTGCTGAAATTGTTGACATCTATTATTACATTGTCTATGTAACATTAATTTATTAATTTAATTTATTATAATTAATATAATTCATATACCGTACTACTTTTTAGATTAAAAGATATCCAAATCTATAATTCCCATAGGAACATTATAGTGATACTACACACAAGATGAAAATACTATAATTTTTGTCACTAACTCACTATTGATTCTGCATGACAGACTGATGACAGAATATGCCTGGCTGATTGGTGATGTAGCAGCGTCAGGTGTTCAGCAGAGGGCGATGTAGCAGCGTCAGGTGTTCAGAGCATGTCGCTCTGGACAGCGACTTGCAAGCTGCTGCAGAATGTGATGATATAGGCTTAGGGCTAAATGTACACCGCCTCCGGAACAGATGCGGTACGGCTCCGGTACGGTTCCGAACAGACCCACACTCATGTAATCTGCCAGACGTATGCGGGATCCGACACAAATAGAACAGGTGCGTAATTTTTCCGTCCAGCATGTATCACCCATCAATTAACATGGGCGAGAGTCGATCCGGCAGTTTTTGGCAGATGCGCAACGCAGCTGGTGTACATTGCCTGTTACCGTCTTCTTTATGTGTGACTCGAATTGTAAGACCTAAAGCCATCAAATTTAGATTCACTTGCACTTACCCACAGTAACGTTATCAACTGCAGTAAGTCCCACTACGCGCCAACGTTATTGTTACACGTTACGCCCATCACACCTCTTTTGCTTCCAGAACCCCTGCATGCTCTCTAAAAGCACACGCTGTTGGCGGCGCCGTTTGGTTCTGTGTAAAAAGGCAAAGCCGGCTAAATGGCGGGCCTTCTTTATGGCAACAGGGATTATGGGAAACGTGGTCTTAATTTTGAGAAACACTATAACAGTAACAGTGAGTGACATAGATGCTACAGTACCAGTTATCTTGACCACAGTCTCATTTGCTTACAGTGATTACGCCAAGGTATCAATTAATTTCCCACTGATATACGTTTAAAAATGCTATAAACATAGCACGTAATCTCACTTTGCTGATGCTCTTTTCCTTCTGTGTTTGAGTCAGTCATATTTGTATATTCGATCTCGCTTGAAGCTACTGTGGAAGCCAATCTAATAAGTTGGGTGTTGTCAAGGTTAAGTGACTTTCTGACCCTGTTGGTGTGTTTTGCAGCCTCGGACCAATGGAATGCATTTATGATCAGGCCACATTCTACTAATCGCGTTCAGAGTTCAGCCAGTGGAGGAGTGGAACAGGGGGATTTCCTTCATACATCAGTAGTACAGGAGGCAGGAGAAAAGCTGCCATCGATGGCGCAATACCACCTTTACACAAAAGGACAAAATAAACAAGCCGCATGGATTGAATGGGCCTACTGTAAATCCGCTCATGGACAGGTTGAATGAGTCTCAGTAATAAGAATATAACCAAATAAGGCATATTGGACTCTCAGAAGGATGCCACACCCGGTATTTCCCAACATCTCACATTCTCACCTGTGCTTCCCTACATTGCTACACACCCATGTGCATGCCTCTTACACACACACACACACACACACACACACACACACACACACACACACACACACACACACACACACACACACACACACAACAAAGTTACTTTGTAGCTATGGTGCGTCACAGCTTTAATGGGCATGTGAACAAAAGATAATTTTTTTTGCGTAATCACCCATCCCATGTGAAAACAAGCCATCTGACAGTGTCAGGTTAGGTAGCCCATGTACTTTCTGGCATGGAGAAAGTCTTCCAAAACGTCGTTCAAAAATCTAGCAATTTAATGTGACCTTGGCTATCAGCATGGTGCATATTCATAATACAACTCAACAACACCTCTTCTGAATTGTTAAGAGCTAGTATTCAAATCGGCAACATGTATTTCAATAAAATACCTTTTAGAAGTAGTTTAGGCTAAACGTTACACTGCTCGCTGTCGTTCGCCACGGTTATTTTGGTGAAAGAGGATTGTGTGGGGCAAACATGTAGTGTTGGCCTAGTTGACCTAGAAGTTGGAATTCTATTTAAATAAGCGCTGCTTGGTATGCGCCGAAATGAGGAGCTGCTCCTATGGACTACGAAAAGGTCTTCTTATGGCATGTTATGTGAGGTAGGTATCTGTGCTGATTAGCAAGAACACTAAACTGTCAGATTTCTTCATAGAGTTTGGCGTCGCGTTCTCTTAAGAGAGCGGGGCGCTCTACAGACAGGGTGTCATCATGTTTTGTTATTGTGTTTCGTCAGACATTCAGCTTCGTCGTCACTTACTGTCAAACATGTCAACTTTTCAACAGCTCACTAGTTAGAAACACACTTTAGACGTTAGGCTACTTTTAAGCCGCTGAGGAATTTGGCACCTGGCCATTCGTTAGCTTAGGGAGTTTTTGACAACTAAACGTGACATTCTGTGACTCCACGTTAAACGCCGACCAGTTTTAGGAATGAAGGAAAGAGGCTCGTGTGGCCAGAAAACCAAAACCACGCCAAACTCAATTAAAAGCGGTCAATGAATGTTCCCAATCCCTTTCTTATTATATTGGCAAACGTGCTGACAACATGACGACATAATGCCATGTCTTTACGTTTCCGTTACGTAACGTAGCCTAATAAGAGTGTATTGGAATAAAGTGCTGTTTTGGCTTATGTTGAGAATGATTCATACCAGGTAGGCTAGGATAGGCTACGTACGTAGCTTGCGAAAAAGCAAGTTTGGCAGCAAGCCGTGGTAGATTGGTGTGCAGCTCTGACATAAATCCTTTACTCTTGTAAGTACGAAAAGAACACTTACCATAATATACAATGTGTTGGCCATACTGTCACAGTAGATCGCCAAAGTCGACAGACTTCAGTCAACTCATCCCAGTGAAAGTTTGTAGAGGTAGGTTAACTTTGAAGTAGACCCGGTGATTCACTTTCCAGGCGACTCTTTCACGTTAATTTGTAGCGTAGCCAAATGAGCTTCAGGCACAAACAAGAGCAGCCACCCGCACGTACACACACACAGCACAACACACTGACACACTGACACACTCCGCCCTGTCGGTGTCTGCCCGGCGTCATGTGCCGCTCACTAATTCTAATCTAGAGGGTCTGACTGCCTGGAGTCTGCAGACTCTGGGAGAGAGGCGTACCTGGAAGTGGGCGTACCTTGTAGCGCTTGTAGCAGCAGCAGCATCGCATTTTAAACTTTTATATCACATTCTCAACCCGCGTTTCTCCAGAAAGGGGTTTCTCTCTCTCTGTCTGTGTGTGTGTGTGTGTGTGTGTGTGTGTGTGTGTGTGTGTGTGTGTGTGTGTGTGTGTGTGTGTGTGTGTGTGTGTGTGTTTAAGGTGACCAGATTTATCAAATGAAAATCGGGCACATTTCCAGTCCAGCAATCAATAAATATATAATAAAAATATCCAATGTTATTACCTATGAAATAATAAAGGGGGATGATTCCGGTTTCATTTATTTTGTCCATGGGTGTTGTAGGCCTACTGTAATAAAGTGTCGGCTTCACGACACTGAACCCCAAAGCCCCCCCCCCCCCCCCCCCTACAGCGCCGGATGTTGAATAGCCCCAGATCTCAAAAAGTATTTTCGGTGGAGTCGCAAGTGCTTCTTCATTGTTCAAGATCTCCTGAAAGAGCTGCAGCAGAACATGTAAACACTTGTTGGATGCCTGGATCAAAAAATAGACTCATAGACTCCATTCTCATTCAGATATATTGAGGTGAGAGCGGTCAAGGGTCCCCTTTGAAATTGACCATAGCCGGTTTTTCAAAATTCATTATTTAGCCCCCTTCCCGACAAGGTAGCATGGCATTGTTGGTCCCAATGGATGCTGTAGGTCTTACAGTACCCTGTAAGTATCTTCACTCTAGATTTAAGAATGAGCCTGCTGAGCTAGAGTCATATCGGCCGCAGACGCCAGTAGAAAATCGGGGCCTTTTTTCAGGGACAGCTCCAGCTGGGGACAGGTCACCAAAAATGGGGACTGTCCCAGAAAATCGGGGACGTCTGGTCACCTTAGTGTGTGTGTGTGTGTGTGTGTGTGTGTGTGTGTGTGTTGTAACAGTCACAAATGCCTAGAACCTCTGTTTTGGGAACATTTTTTGGTTGCAATTACATGTTGGTCCACTGTGTGGCGCTCCTTGTTATTGCATTGGCTTTACCAAGAACTTATTTTACGTTACTTCCTTCTCAGTCTGCCTCCATTGCAAGACGCAAGTCAGACCCTTCTCTGTGACAACTTGGTGTGTGCGAACTACTCTGTAGCCTATTGAGCTTCGACATGTGTGTAGAGAATTAGTGTCCAGGCTTCATATAGGTTGAGGCCACGTCTCGTCATAGACGCTGGTTTAGCTGGCTCAGCCTTGCTGGGGGCGGTGTCAGGGTGGGGTAAATTCCCCCGTTCTATCCATTCAGCAAAGTTAGAATTTAGCTGATAGCCCAGCCTAGGCAGACACGATCGGGGATTTAACCACCGCAGTAAACGCACATCTGAGCAGACGTCTTGTGTTCCGCTCTAGAACCCCCAAACCTGTAGTTTAGAGCCGCAGCACCGTCTTTTGGCGAGTCAGCCCATGAGATATATGAGCAGTTTTACCCCTCGCGCGCCAGCCCTTTAACATTTTGTGGGCGTTCCCAGACATGCGGACTGTCTCTATGGTCGACAAGTTAGTTAGCAATGAATAAACAGTCTGTGTGCAATCCCACAACTGCCGTGGCTTTGAGTGAGTCTGTCATGACGTTAGCTGGCTATCCAGGAGGCTAACAGAAGCTACACAACACCACCAAACTTGTTAATGTGTTCGCTTCCAACTTCCATGATTGGAATTTGGAAACCCTCATTAGTGTTGCTTGCACCTGTGTTTACCCAGCGCTTTCGACACAAAATGGCCCCCGAAATGGGTCTATTGAATCTTGCACAGGTACAAATCAGTCTGATTGTCCAAGAGATTCACCTGATGGACAGTATTGCCCCAATAACGGCAAATCCACTAAAAGCCATGAGCGTGTTCTTCAGCGTGGTCTCAGGGTCAGATAAACGAAAGAAGTCAACAAAGCCGTCCCATGCGTTGTGTTGCACCAGCCATTCCCGCTGGTCAGTGAGCAGGTATGTGGAGATCTGTTGGGCCACTAGCTCGATGCAGTGCTGCTGCCTCTGTTTCTCCTTCAGGTATTGACACACCACCGCGCCGAAGGCCATCAGGGTGGCGATGTGGCCCCAGCTGGTATTGCCATCCGCGAACAGAATCTTGGCTACTGACGTGACCACGGTCATGTCATCTCTCTCATCCAAGCCAAGTTTGTTGACCATGTTGAACAATGTGTCGGATCTGCTTTTCTCCAGAACATCGTTCACTACTGTTCTCATTGTGGATAGCGCCTTTTCTTCCATCCAGCGTGGTTTACTTAAGCAACTGATAATGAGTAGCCTCGTGTCATTCTCCAGTTCATCGATAGTTGTCGTAGACATATGTAATAGAATGGACCCTGAATAAAACTCTACCGGTCCTACTTATAGCCTCTGCAGGGAACTGATGATGTCACAATGTCTTTGAGATCAGTGTCTGTCGAGTGATGTCACTCGAGCACCCAATGATAATGTCATCAGTGATGTCACTCGAGCAATTGTGATGTCATCACTGTGATGTCATCGATGTCACAATGTCTATTACCATCAATGATGTCATAAAGCACAGAAGATGTCATAGACATTGTGACATCATCCGTGATGTTAAAGCACTGATGATATCATCAGTGATCAAATAAAGCACAGATGATATCACACATGGAACAGACACAGAACAGCGGATCATCAGTACTTTATGACAACACTGATGATGGCACCATGTCTATGACATCTTCAGTGGCAATGTCTTTGAGATCATCAGTGTTTGACGAGTAATGTCACTTGGACACTTGATATATCAGTACTGTCACTCGAGCAATTGTGATGTAATCAATGTCACAATGTCTATGACCATCAGTGATGTCATAAAGCACAGATGATGTCATGAGATCATCAGTGATGCCATAAAGCACTGTTGATGTCTTAGACATTGTGACATCATCGTGATGTCATAAAGCACTGTTGATGTCATATACATTGTGAGATCATCAGTGACATTATCACAATTACTTCAGCGGCATCACTCGACAGACACTGATGATGTCATAGACATTGTGACATCATGATGATCACTGATGTCATAAATCCTTGCCTGCAGAGGCTATAAGTAGCACTGGTACAGTTTTCATTTCCACGCCATTCCTTATGTCTACAATAGATGAAGCCCTGGAGAATGACACAAGGCAACTCATTTGCAGTTTCTTACGAGACTTTACGGGTCTTTCTAAACCGCGCTGGATGGAAGATAAGGCACTTTCAACAATGAAAACAGTCGTGTACGATGCTCTGGAGAAACACCGATACCCATTAGACTACATGGTCAACAAACTCGGCTTGGATGGGAGGGGAGACGACATGACCGTGGTCACGTCAGTCGCCAAGATCCTTTTTGCGGACAGGATCACCAACTGGCGCCGTATCGCCAGCCTGGTGGCCTTTGGCGCGGTGGTGTGTCAGTACCTGGAGGCGAAACGCACAGAGCACTGTGTGGAGCTAGTGGGCCAAGAGATCGCCACATACCTCCTGACTGACCAGCGCGACTGGCTGGTCAAAAACAATGCCTGGGACGGGTTTGTGGAGTTCTTTCGCGTATCCGACCCGGACTCCACGCATATGAACAAGTTGCTCATGGCCTGTGCTGGATTAGCTGTTGTTGCGGCAGTGCTGGCTGTGTGGTTCACATGAATATGTTGGACACCCACAGAGCCTTTCTACCTGAGCAAGATAGGACTCATTCAAGCTGGAGACAACACCCCACTTTGTTTTACCCTTCCAACACCATTGATTCAGTTTGTTTTTGTCTGCATGGCCACTAGGGGTCGGGGCATCTAGAAGACGATGTCTAATGTCTCTGTCTCTGTGTCAGTCTGTCTGTCCCAAAGAAAGAAAGAAGTGGCCAGGTCACTGATGTCATACAGTTCTAGACAGCTCGAGCTTGTGGCCAGGTCACTACAGTTGGACAGTCATGTGACATTTCTTGCCCCGGAAGTGACTTTCCCATTCATTTTCTCCATAGACATTTACAAAAATAACGAGTTTTCAAGCTAACCCGTAACCTACTGAATCGTGAGTGACCATAAAACATTTCAATTGGACCAAAAACAATAACAACGGGGGGAAATGTCTATGGAGAAACAAATGGGAAACACATCCAGGGCAAGAAATGTCACGTGACTCTTCAGCTCTATCCACCTTATTTTTGAATGCCCCACTGTACAAATAATTGTGGGTACAAGTTCCAGTTTAACGTGACTTATTGTTGCAGCTTGCCATTTCCTTTGTTATACTCTGGCTGCAGACCCGAATTATAAACCGGAAACGAGTACGTTATAAAAGTTATAAATATAGTCACGTTATAAACAACTAACCAACGCTGGGGGTCCGTATGGAAACAGTATTACTCGAAATGGTTAAAAGTTAAATCAATTTGGTCATTTAGTAGCGTTTTACTGCCATGTAACATAGCTAGCTAGCCGCTAACATTAGCCACAGTAGGCTGCGCGCTGCGCTCTTAAAGGGAGATTTATCGACGAGATTTCTGCCAAGCTGGACCTGATTAGTGATTTGCTCCGTTCGCCCAGACGGGTGTCAAGCTGTCAGCAACAAGGCTGGGAAGATCAAACCGGAAGAAAAACGCATAGGCATGGCCGCTAGAAATAAGGGTGATAGAGATGTCATATATCACTGATGATGTCAAATCACTGATGATCTAACTCAGTGGTCCCCAACCACCGGGCCGCGGACCGGTATGGTTCCGGCCGCGAGCCTGGTAAAAGAAAAAGAAAAAAAAGAATTACAAACGACAAAAATAAATAAACGTCAACTTGAAACTATGTTTCAACTACCACACAGCCTATACTATTATAGCCTATGTCTATTTATTTATTTATTTTTATTATTAAAATTGACAACCGGTCCGCGACCTTTTTCCATCCCTTGGCACAAAAAAGGTTGGGAACCCCTGATCTAACACATCACAACTGATTAGACCATTACTTATGACATCACTCACCGATGACATCACAATTGCTCCTGAGATCACAGTTCGTGTTTGAAATTAGAATATCCCCCACATTATGACATCATCGGTGATAGATGGCATCACGACCTAGACCTAGACCTGCTGAGCCGTCTAGAACTATATGACATCATCAGCGATAATCGGTCATGTTGTCATCAGTCAGTGATGTCACTCGAGCGATTCTGATGTTATCGGTGATGTTGTCATCAATGACAATGAGTGATGTCATCAGTGATAACTGATAATTGCCGCGTTCGTTTATAAGTGGGATGTGGCAAGTTGCCAGTTGCTATTAGCAAAAATAAAATAAAACGCCACTATAACTTGAAGTTCCTACCCGCAAACTTGGGTATGATTTCTCAACCCCAAGTAGCTCCCACCGCGTCATTTGACGTCATTTCAACATGGCGCCCACAATTGTAAGAATTTAAAACACATTTTTGACACATTTTTCTTTTCTTTTCAATAATAGTAAGCTTTCAGACCAATCAGCATACCAATACAATAGTTGGTTAAACTCATACAACTAAACGTTAATGTTATTAGCTGTTAGCTTAGACAGCTAACGGCTATTAGCATCCATGGTTTTGCGAGATGAAGCCTGAAGCTCGAACGCACGTAGGTCGGAGATGATGCGTTTCTCACTTGCCACTTGCCAGCTCCTACCATAAACGAATGCAGCAAATGTCATCAGTGTCATCAGCCCCGTGTGTGCTGATGTGTGAAGGTAACGCTTCATTCACAAACCACATCTAGTAACTTGCTATATCCATAGCTAAAGATTGCATGTGGGCACTTAGGGGCCGAGTGGTCAGGTTGATAATGTCACACTGATGACACTCAGCAATTGTGATATCAAGATGGCATCACTGATGACATCATCACTGATGACATCACAATTGCTCGAGTGACATCACTAATGACATCGCTCACTGATAACATCATCACTGATGACATCATCACAGATGGCATGACCGAGTGGTCAGGTTGATAAATGTCACACCGATGATGACACTCAGCAATTGTGATGTCAAGATGCCATCACTGATGACATCATCACTGATGACATCACAATTGCTCGAGTGACACTGTCTGTTTGTCCCCAGACATATATCAATTCCCATGTGCTGTTTCAGATCTGCGTATTCAGCATTGAGTATGTCATAATCCGTGATGTCATAAAATCAAATGCTTTGTGACAGACTGATGATGTCACTGTTTAACCATTGATGTTGCCATGTCTATGCATGAGTGACATCATCAGTGATTTATGACATCACTGATGATGTCACAATGTCTTTGCCCGCTAAAGCGTGTTGAACTTTTTGTGACAAAGAGTTGCTGGCCATGCTGGCCCTATAAGTTCTATCTCACTGGAAACCACTATAATATTCCCTTAAACACGTATCAATTCACTTCAAATTAATTGTGTCTGCCTATGTAATGGCATTTCTGCATGAATATTAATGTTTCAAGTGCTACTTTGTGCTTGAAACTCTCAGAACTATCCATCCCCAAATAGGGCTTCGCACATACAAGCACATGCACACAATGCATTGAAGTCAAATAACTACCCCACTGTTGCACACATCACTCTGGATGGGAGCATCATGCAGCTAAATAAGCCAAAAATGTACTGATTGGAAGCAGAATGAGGACAGCATGCCTACTGCTTACAGTAAATGGCATAGCAATTTTGACTGGCTCCCCACTAGGCCCTATATATATTGAGGGGTTGACAGTATTGTGCAAAGCATATTTTTAGTAAACATATTCCCCTATGTGTGCCAGTTGACAGTTGTCTGCAAAACAGAGATATGCTTTCACACAGGAAGGGCTGAGCTGAAGCGAACGTCCTCAGGAAATGGGAACGTTGGTTATGACGGCTTCTTAGGCTGGAGATGGAGTGATGTCACGTCTCCGAGAGGAAGATCTCAGTTGGTGTGACTGACGGGGGTAAACATGCAGCCCTGGTCACACCTTTGACTTTCTGGGTGGCTGATAGCTTCATGGGCTGCTGGGCAGACTGAGGAGTAGAGATGAGATTTACTGCAGACACGATACAACGCATCCAGTATAGATACAGTCGCTCTGTGGGAATACCCACAAAATTTTAATTCCGGTATTGTTGTGTCAGTAGGACCAGAGTAGGACAAATGGTAGGGCGGTGGGGGAAAACCCCACATATCTCAATGGGCTGACTCACCAGCAGAAGGTCCTGCGGCTCTGCACTACAGGATTGGGGATTCAAGAGCAAGTACCTATGTACGTGGCAAATGTTATATTAGGCTACCATTGTTGAGAGGCTGAATAACACTCAAAATGTCAACATTTTACATAAATATTTTACATGTTCTATTAGTCATACCTTAAAATGTTTTAAAAAAAGAGGAATGTCTTGTGATTATTATAAGTACTAGATTTTTAAGTAATTATACAGTAACATTACTGGTCTTAAGGTTTTCATCTTATAATCAGGATAATTTATATTATAATTACACTACACTACACTAATTATATAGATAATTTTAGATAAGATAATCGCACAATACAATTTTCATATTGGATCATCATCTTATTCTAGCTGTTACATTATAGACATTGCATTATATTTCCTACGTTTTGTCTCTACATGAACAGTCTATGTGGAAGAGTCTGGCCATTCTTGAATTTTGCAGTGTTTACCGCTGTGTGGCTTATGCTTCTTGTGTTCCTGGTGATAAGGCGAGGGGAGGAGCCTCAAGTCCCTGAGACACTTACTGTACTCCTAGATAAGCCCATAAACTTTGCATTCAGCCTGACTGCACCAGCTCCTGCTGCAATGAGGTCAAGATCAATTCTGTTGATAAGGAAAAAATATTCAGCTTTTAGGCTCTTTTATTTGTTGTATGTGGTTGTGTGGGTCTTTCCCCCCACAGCGATGTCGTTTATCCACCTTCTTATTCATGGAATAAGAGACCAAGTTTAAAAACACCAAGCACGGATCTACCGTATTGTCAATCTGGCCATGTGCCCAGGGGCCCCTGAGCGTGAAGGGCCCTCCTCGATTGGAGAAAAAAATGTATGCAGCCTAATTATTACTTGTTATATATACTAATACTTAAATAGGATTAGTAATTGTGCATGAAAATCGTACTGTAGCCTATTTTGTTATAGGCTCTCTAGGTTTATACTAAAAATAAATGCTACAGGTATGTCCAATCCACATCTGTCCCTAAAGCAAACACACCACTTGTGCAGCTGTTCAAAAACAATATTGACTTTTTACACTGCCTGGGGTTGAGATTTAAATTTAAAATGTCTCAAACACTAGAAATGCTATGGTCTCATGATCCTTCTACGAGTTTTTCCAAATATTTGGGTTTTAAAGGCCCATGTTTTCAGAATTCTAAAAACAAGGATTATTAATTAATTAAATTATTTTTTGCAATTTTCTCCCTGCAACACACCCACAACAAGTGCTACAGCACGCTGATGTGAAAGTCTCCTTTTTTTCCCATCCAGCAAGTCAGCACCATCAAAACGTGTCAAGTAATCTCACACATGACAGATTACTGATTTACAGCCTCCGAAAGAGTCATATCAGCTGCAGATTTATTTATTTATATATATATATATTTTTGACAAATCCATGGTGGGCCAAAACAAACTGGGGGCCAAACTTGGCGTATATACAATCTTTTTGTGCAACACGCAACCATGCACGCGACATAGGAGAACGCCAGGATTGGAGGGGGCGTTTCTGTTTCCCCCCGTTTTGGGGGCGTGGGTTTCTGAATGATGACGCTCTCCGCAGTGTCTCTATGGACACCTGACCACCCTCGTGTTGGTAGGCAAGCAATCTACCCAGCGCCCCAGTGCTACATTATAAGCTATTAATCCGGCCTTGAAAAACACCATCAAAAAATGGAAAAAGAGAAGGCATATGAGCCAGGGCATCATGTTTTAAAAAAGGGCTATTAAGAAGCTGAAAAGAAATTCTTTTAATATGATTTGGTGTTGAGGGGGGGGGGGGGTGTAGACAAAGATCAACCTTTCAGCCCCTCAAGAATGCGTCAATTGCCTCTGAATAACTTATAAGAATCCATGTCAGGAGCTGCACGGTATAGCTACAGTGCTGCATTTCTCCCCTGCTGTCCACATTGTGCGCTTGATTGATTTTTCTCTCAAGGACGAACCATTGAGATTCACATAAAAGAGACTTGTTTAGTGCAATGATTACATTATTTATGGTCAGCCTAAAAAAAGAAAAAGCGAGACAATTTATTGTTTTTGTGCTGTTCGATGTGTTTTTTTGCCGTCTCGAGAGAGAGAGTCCTCGCTGGTTTTATTAAAAACCTTTTTATGCTCAGTGTTTCATTTTTTAACTCCTTTCTATCCGGCCAATCTGACTAAGAATTTTTTTCTCACTGCGACAGTTCAGGGTGCGAAGATGCAGCCACTGCTACTCACGGAGGTTAAAACGCCTTGCTCAAAGGCACTTATAGTAGCTTGAGCGAAAGGAAAGTTCAGAGGTTCCTAGCCAGTTTTTGAGGTGGATTTGGTTGATTTACACAAACCCCTTTCTCTCATTTTCAAGCTGCCCTAAAGCATAAAATACCATGCCACAGACAGACGAGACAGGTAACACTAAGCTAAAGCATAAAAGACCATGCCACAGACAGACAGGTAACACTAAGCTAAAGCATAAAAGACCATGCCACAGACAGACAGGTAACACTAAGCTAAAGCATAAAAGACCATGCCACAGACAGACAGGTAACACTAAGCTAAAGCATAAAAGACCATGCCACAGACAGACAGGTAACACTAAGCTAAAGCATAAAATACCATGCCACAGACAGACAGGTAACACTAAGCTAAAGCATAAAAGACCATGCCACAGACAGACAGGTAACACTAAGCTAAAGCATAAAATACCATGCCACAGACAGACAGGTAACACTAAGCTAAAGCATAAAAGACCATGCCACAGACAGACAGGTAACACTAAGCTAAAGCATAAAATACCATGCCACAGACAGACAGGTAACACTAAGCTAAAGCCTAAAAGACCATGCCACAGACAGACAGGTAACACTAAGCTAAAGCATAAAAAATACCATGCCACAGACGGGTAACACTATAGAAAAATAGACCATGTCACAGACAGGTAACACTATATAAAAAAGACCATGCCACAGACGGGTAACACTATAGAAAAATAGACCATGTCACAGACAGGTAACACTATATAAAAAAAGACCATGTCACAGACAGGTAACACTATATAAAAAAGGACCATGTCACAGACAGGTAACACTATAGAAAAAAAGACCATGCCACAGACAGGTAACACTATATAAAAAAAGACCATGTCACAGACAGGTAACACTATATAAAAAAGACCATGCCACAGACAGGTAACACTATATAAAAAAGACCATGCCACAGACAGGTAACACTATATAAAAAAAGACCATGCCACAGACGGGTAACACTATAGAAAAATAGACCATGTCACAGACAGGTAACACTATAAAAAAAGACCATGCCACAGACACGTAACACTATATAAAAAAGACCATGCCACAGACAGGTAACACTATATAAAAAAGACCATGCCACAGACAGGTAACACTATATAAAAAAGACCATGCCACAGACAGGTAACACTATATAAAAAAAGACCATGCCACAGACAGGTAACACTATAAAAAATACCATGCCACAGACAGGTAACACTATATAAAAAAGACCATGCCACAGACAGGTAACACTATATAAAAAAAGACCATGCCACAGACAGGTAACACTATAAAAAAGACCATGCCACAGACAGGTAACACTATATAAAAAAAGACCATGCCACAGACAGGTAACACTATATAAAAAAAGACCATGCCACAGACAGGTAACACTATATAAAAAGACCATGCCACAGACAGGTAACACTATATAAAAAAAGACCATGCCACAGACAGGTAACACTATAAAAAAGACCATGCCACAGACAGGTAACACTATATAAAAAGACCATGCCACAGACACGTAACACTATAAAAAAGACCATGCCACAGACAGGTAACACTATAAAAAAGACCATGCCACAGACAGGTAACACTATATAAAAAAAGACCATGCCACAGACAGGTAACACTATATAAAAAGACCATGCCACAGACACGTAACACTATAAAAAAGACCATGCCACAGACAGGTAACACTATATAAAAAAGACCATGCCACAGACAGGTAACACTATATAAAAAAGACCATGCCACAGACAGGTAACACTATATAAAAAAGACCATGCCACAGACAGGTAACACTATATAAAAAAGACCATGCCACAGACAGGTAACACTATATAAAAAAGACCATGCCACAGACAGGTAACACTATATAAAAAAGACCATGCCACAGACAGGTAACACTATATAAAAAAAGACCATGCCACAGACAGGTAACACTATATAAAAAAGACCATGCCACAGACAGGTAACACTATATAAAAAAGACCATGCCACAGACAGGTAACACTATATAAAAAAAGACCATGCCACAGACAGGTAACACTATATAAAAAAAGACCATGCCACAGACAGGTAAATAGTCACTTCCAGACAGGAGTCACTCCAGCCTGAGCACACTGTCTCATGACATGAGTCACTGTGTACTCTAGCCTACTGTCAGGTATTTTGTTTAGTCAAGGATTAGGAGTGGCAATCTTACTTCCTATGTTCTTTCTTTGATATACACCGAGTGGGTGACTGCTCTGTTGTGGTGAGATGAGATTACAGGAATAACACAAGCCAATAAACTTCATGTCACCTTCAGAGAGTGAATGACTCAATCTACTTGAGATTGTTCACAGCTCCACCAAACCTGAATGAACATTTCCCTATGTTGGTTTTAAACTTCGGCAAGCACAGGACAGCAATGCTAGCTGCAGTGTTGTATAAGCATGCTATCACCACTCCTCTGAAAATGGACTTTAAGGTACTCGGCTGCTCTATTGTATAAAACAATTATGCAGCACCCTGAGCTGCAGTTCCAGAGGAAGCCAACCCATCTGCTGAAAGTGCTGTTTGCCAACACGGTCCCTCGGCTAATCCTAGCACCACCCTGCTAATTTAATCAGGGAAATTACTTTTGTCAGATCTCCATAACATGAACAAATTGCATCATCAAAACAACAGGAAAGTAAGGAGTTAGCCAGCAATCTGAGACTCACTGCATCTCAAAACTGAGCTGTTCGTTTACATTTAGTTCTAGCACTCACCTTGCCCTTAGTGCCATACTCTCTCTCCTCCCAGGTTGCTAATGCTAAGAGCACACAATTATGAAGTGTGAATTTACTTGACATACAAGGAGCAAAAATAACTAGTCTTACAAGCGGAAATCTTTCAACTGTACATTTATTTCCAAAAGGCTGCATATACATTTGCAATTTCTACTGTACAGAAAACATCCAAAATGTCCATAATTATAGATACAATATATACCACAAAGCTGCCCTGGCATTACCAAACATAGATGTTCAGCACTAGAAAAGCTCTGCAGCCTATTCAATATGATCATCTTCAATACTTTTTCAACTACCTTTAAATGTATGTCAATATGATTAAAGTTTTTCTTCTTCTTTTTTTTCCAGCCCCATCTGTACTTTACAACATTCACCATTTACAGTAGTTAACCCTTGTGTGGTGTTCGGGTCTGTGGGACCCGTTTTCATTTTTTATTAAAAGAAAAATTATACAATTAATTAATTTTTCAAACTGAGACTCACTGACTGGCTCATTTTCTGTGAAGAACATATATCAGAATACATATTTAATGACCACACACCATACACCCACCCTACACATTTCTATTACATATAAGATGTCCGGGTCCACTGGACCCGGACATCTTATATGTATGAATGAACCATTCTGTATTTTCTTGCGCT
The DNA here is from genome assembly GCF_964638095.1 of Poromitra crassiceps. NCBI lineage: Eukaryota > Metazoa > Chordata > Actinopteri > Beryciformes > Melamphaidae > Poromitra > Poromitra crassiceps. The sequence continues at coordinate 35,667,979 of NC_139631.1, forward strand.
GCCTTCATTGCTTTGTGTGGCTCTGCATCTCAAGATGGCGGAAAGATTCTCTGCTCAGAGGGCCTTAGAGATCATTTTTGAAGAGAGAGAAGCTTTTTTCCTTTTTTCCCATTTTATCATAAAAAACGGATAGCACTTTGATAAATGTGATCTAACAGAGGTAAATGATCAATATTAACCATATGCTCTCTTCATTGCTAGTAATTGGGATAAATTAAACATCTGGTAAGTATCTTTACATAAATTGTTATGGCTGTATTGATTTAAAAACCCAATAATGTGCCGGGTCCACCAGACCCGCAAACATTGGCTGAGTAACAAAAACATGAACACCACACAAGGGTTAAACAAGGCACAAGAATAGTGATATGAAGCCAAAGGCCATGCGTGAAGCAAAGAAGTAGCATGGAACCATCTCAGGTGACTAGAAGACCCGTGGATGCAACAAGGAAACTTCTTAGCTCATGAGACTGGCTTAGTCTTACACCAAAGCATTATACATAGTGTGTATGTGTTTGCGTGTGTGTGTGTGTGTGTGTGTGTGTGTGTGTGCGTGTGTGTGTGTGTGTGTGTGTGTGTGTGTGTGCGCGTGTGCGTGTGCGTGTGCGTGTGCGTGTGTGCGTGTGTGTGTGTGTGTGTGTTCACATTTAGAAACAAAACGTCGGCACGTTTTGACTATGGCAAACCGTCATCGTCGAAATATATCCAAAAAAACAAAAGGTGACTCTTGAGTGTGATAAGGTGTGCATTGCACAGACAGGATAAGGGGTGCATTGCACAGACAGGATGCCACCGCTAAGCAGTACAAAAGCACACGTTTTTCAAATTTTGACACTCTCTGCTTGCAGGGACGAAAACAAGAATTCAATAAGTTCACAATTAAGGAGACAATCATTTGGGGGGGGGGGGGGGGGGTCAAAAATACACAAGTTTTTGCATTCTTCACTCACCAGCTGAAATTACACAGGAGAGAAGAATGATTGGATTAGAGGAGCATAATGAGATGATGCTCAGAAATAGAAAGGGCTCTTTAAGGCAGGGTGAAAACATTCCCTGCATATCAGCTGTTAAATGCCACCACATCTTTCTCTCATGAGGGGTATGTTCGGAAAACCGCTTTAAATGGCTTATCCTAAAATTAGCCCACAGAATTGAAATCAATATAGGAAGTAAACATCCTGATTAGGAGCATTTTGATTTGTAGGTGAGGAATGAGAATCAGGGGAAAAACTAGGAAGTAGGGGTGCACCGATCACGTTTTTTGCCACCGATCACCGATTGCCGATCACCGATATATAAACTCCTCAAAGAAAGTTTGTAAACGTTATTTTAGGTTGATTATTTCTCCCCTTTAATAATACCAATTGGCATTGTATTTTATATCGTTGGAAAGCCTGATTAGTGATAGGGCTTTTTTTGATTATTATTATTATTATTTTTTTATATATAAAAAAAATTGCCGATCGCATATTTGAGGTCAAAATCGGCCGATACAGATTGTTTGCCGATCGATCGGTGCACCCCTACTAGGAAGTATTATTAGTTGCATGTTAGAGTCTACCTACCTTTTTCAGATTGCCATGGTGTACATCCATAGTATCAGTCATGGTAAGTACCGCCAAAAGTTATATGAGGATTCCTTCCATCTTTTAAGATAAAAAAAAAAGCATAAATGAGCACTTTTCTGAAACTATAATTAGCTTTTGTTGATCTTTTGATGGCTGTTTGCTTTATGATGATCACAGACTGGAGGTCAAAGGTTACCCACCTTATTAATTACCACTATATCCCAGGCTGACCTATATCTTGATGATAATATCTTGATATGTTTTCAAGCCAGGACATCATTCCCGTATTATTATTATTATTATTTTCAATACAGTGAGTTCAGTGTCTTTTTGACCAGAAATGTCACTGCACATTTTATTGTGACACTGTGGATCATCCACAAGCCATAAAAAACGCTGCCTCCGTCGAGTGTGTGTGTGCGGACGGGGGTGTTGGGGGGGGTGGACATGTGTCGTGGCCAGATATGAAGCTGTGTGATGGGCGTTGACGGTGGGCAACGGGCGATAAGACTGGGAAGCTCGCCCCGTGGTGCCAGGAAATGATCTTTCTTACGGCTTCCTCGCCCTCTATCGCTCAGCGGAGGGTAACCTCGCTGTAACTGTGATGCCGCGGTTACAAATCTCACGCCGACACATTGCACCCAAACCACAGCTCCCCCTACAGCATGCAAGTGAGTCAGGGTCACACTGATATATGGGGCAGATATTGGGCCTTTTATTAAATCATTTACCTTTGATATTATGGATTTCTTTTTACCCATTTATTGTATAACCAATCAGCAATGGTTGTGTGGAACAAGTATGCATGTACATGTTTTTACAAACTGTCACGAATATAATTTAGCGGGAAACACTTGTTTTTTTAAGATGAAAATGCTCAAAATAATCATAATAATAATAATAATTCAGCTGTCAGCTGCTTCAATTCAAAAATATCAGTATCAATCTTCAGAAATCTCACTGTATTCACTCGCTTGACTGCTCTCAAGATAATTATCAGGGAAACAAGGATGTTGTTTAGAAAACAAGCAAAAAAAAAAAGAGTAGATGGAATATTTGTCTCATTTGTACTTTCGAAATGGTGTCGCTGTTCTATCGCTCTATTTGCATATCTGAATGAATATACAAATATGTCCAGCTGCCACGCGGGCTGGCCGGGGACAGGAAGTGAGACGGCAAGGATGAGCCGGGAGAGAACTTCCCATCTCCTAAACAAAACATTGTTCAGAAGTGAGCGGATAACGCGCGAAGAAGATGACCCCCCCACTCGCCCACGGAGCCGGGGGGGGTAGGAGCAAATACACAGGGCACCACTCGGATGGAGGTCAGTCCCGCCTCAAATGACAAGAAAACACAACGAAACCCCGAAAACGGATGAAGCAACAGAGCAGAAAAAAGGCAGAAAAGAGATTTACAATCCATCCTCAGGCAGATTCTTGAAGATCTGGTTGCCATCGGCCGGGGCCCTTCGTCGACGGCTCGCGTCTTGTCGCCCGACCACCTCGCGACCATTCAATGCACCGCCCGCGTACGTCTGTCCGTCGGCAGACGCCGGCACACCTCGTGCTTACTGTTAGACCTCCAAGCGAAGTCGCTTCCATTTCAGCCCGTGTACTCAGGAGGTGAGTCCTCCGCCTCCTCGCGCCGCGGGAGCTTGCCCGTCCCGCAAAGGCTGCCCGCTTGTACGTGATTGAGGTCAAACTCGCCCTTGTCCTGGCTCTTCAGCATGCTTTTGGAGTGGATCTTGCCAATCTCCTCCAGGGCACTGGCCAGAGAGTCAAGGTCGCCGCTGTCCTGGTGGCGAGCCTCCCACAGGCTCAGTATGACTGCTGATGGACTCCGCTGCTTTGAGAAATAGCACAGGTTTCTGTGGGGGGAGGAGACAGAGCCAGGTTAATGGGTTTTAGAGATTTATCCTAGGAAATACATAAGGACATCATCTAATCGCCTTGGTTTGAACCTGTTTTGAGTGCGTCTTTGAGTGAGTCTGGGGACCTCCAGTGGTCCTCAATTGGTTTCCAGATGATCCCCAGCAAAATAAGAAATAGTTCCATTTCACCATAATTTTATTTACTCAAGATTATACCAATCACAAAATGTATCAGAATGAGTCTTCTAGTCATTCTACTCACTGGCACCACTGTTCACCTCCCCATGTCCAGTGTAGACAGTTCAATACTAAATCAATAACTGAAATCCTCCCATATGGGCCCAAGGGACACATTCTTATCAAATGGGGCTCATGGTCTAATGTGTGTCTATTATGGGGATCATGGCAGGAAAATGATTTTCGAGCGGCTGAAATTGACTATTTGAAAATCTACAGTTCAGCAATTCAATAAAGCAACAACGAACCCTACCCATAATCCTGACTGAAAATGTATTTGAGACTAACTGAATTTTAGTTATCAACAATAATTATGACATTTGAAGGAAAATAGAATTAAATACCCCCTAAAGTCAGTCATGTTTTAAGCTGTATTAAAAAAAAATCCTCCTTAAAATCCTTTAAGTGATTTCCCCTCTTTTCTCCCCCATTAAAAATTCCAGAATTGGTAAATGTGCAAATACTGTTGATTTTTCAAGTTTAACTGCTGAATACTGGACAGGGATTGGCTCCAGGTATTTGTGATGTCACAAATCATGCTTGTAGGAAATCGCCTTTTCAATGAGCACAGAGAAACTTTCCACTTTCAGCAGACGAGGGTGGATACAGCCTTCTAGTGTCAAACTGTGCACATGTACATCAAACACTCAACTGAAGGAACGAGAAGACAAACATTTTGGAGTGGAGGGGGTCTTTTGAGAATAAATTCTTATCACAAACTCTCAATCATTTGGGTTGGATTTAACTCTCAACAGTGCTGCAATGTCCAGGAGAGCTGGCTGTCATGCCAATACACAGTGTATCATGGGGTGCTGCAGCCAGTGGGGGGCAGTATTCCACTGCCACTCTATGGCCCTTTGTCTGCTCTAAGAGCAATAACCCACCCACAACAGGCTGCAGCCATTGGTCACATGAGGCTCAGTTCAAAGAGGAAAGCTTATCTGGCTCATTTGGAACCCCAAAGGACTGTTTAGATACCAACCTCTCATGAATCATGCACTTAACGGGAGATTATAGTTGCCACGAGCCAAAGACAAAGACAACGACCGCATCGAGCAAATATCAGTATGTGTCTCTCATCATAAATGCACATTTCTTTTTTTGTAAAGATAAAAGGATCAACAATAGGATAAGTCGCCCACACCTTGCATGAATAAGTGATCCCATTTGTATTAGGTTGACTGGAATCTGCTAAAGAAGCCCACATATAGACGGCGATGTTAGAGGAGAATGCGAGACCATGTGTTCAAGCCCGTAGCTACCATTGAGGACACCGAGGTCATGACCTCGGTATTTTCCACACCAATTTTTTTTTTTTTTTTTTTAAATAGCCCCGGTCCCCAGATCTATTAATCTGTCATTGATGTTTTAATGCGACAGTTGATCGGAAATGCAACAATTTGCTTCCTCTCTGTGTGCTATAGAAGGAAGAGAGATAACTCACAACATTCAGATTTTGCATTGAGGCTAGATTGGGGCTAGACTTTGGGGACAGTTCTATTGAAGTGAATGGGTAAGTAAGTGATGTTTGTGTAGATGGGCCATTGTATTTAATTGAGCAGTATTCTGCCATGTGACCTGTATGCAGAATATAAATTATATCATATGGGGAGACATTTATTTTTTGTATCATTTTAAAGCAACAGCACAGTAAAGAGGATATTAATCTAACATGATGTATGTAGTTCTTTATAGATCTAGCCTCTTCATTTTGCTCTCAAAGTGCACCAGATTGAAGCATTTTACTTTAAAATGGACAAAATTTTCTATCCGGGGGGGGCACAGCGCCCCCTGGGCCCCCCACGCCGCACTAAAATGACCTCGGTATTTCTCAAACCCTGGCTACGGGCCTGCATGTGTTGTCCTTGGGGGGAAATGGAGTTTTCGAGCTCAGCGGCGCGCATCACACGCAACGGCGGTCAGCAGACAACGCGCTCGCTCGTATACAGTCAAATGATCAACGCTGTCACTCTCCCGCCGCCGAGGGAGGACGTACGCGTGGTGCACACATCACGCACACTTCACAGGCTCCGAGAGGGGAGAGGCTCACCGATCTAAGTGGAGTTTGTGGGCTAAGAGCTGCCAGTCCTTGCCCTTGGCGTTGGCAGTGTCGAAGGTGGCACAGATCCTCTGGCGGATGGACAGGGGGATTTTGAAGGCCTTGGGCCCCGTCTGGGACGTGATGGTGCAGTCTGTCTGCATACAAAATGGGACCGACTCTTTCTCAGTCTGGAGGAACAGAACAGAACAGAACAGAAACAGGCTGCGTTAGGACATGGGTCAAATCATGATATTGTATGTGCTTGTCTTGTGCTTGGAGAACCAGATGGGCGGGGTTTAACTGTATCAGAATAATTCAGACAGTGAGGCACTGCCATGGTTAACTGTAAAACCTCAATTGATTGGCTACAAAATTATCAAGGTGCTATGTTTAACAGTTTATCATCACTCTACAGCATCATAGTCAAATGAATTGTGATACCTTGGTATAACTACCATGAACCAATGAGAGCATGGTTAGTAGTCTCTATCTCATGCCAGTGGTATTGTTACAGCTAATGTTTCTCGAAATTAAGACTACATTTCCCATAAACCCTGTTGTCTCATGTCCGTCCTCCCTCCCGCTCCATGGCATCACTTGTCTAAGAGGATCAACACTTTGGAAGTGACTGCGTGGTATGTACCACTACTAGAAACTCTGAAAGCGTTAGCTCCGTTTGCTCTGGAAGAACAGCACCCTCTTCCTGTTTTGTGCCTCAGAAATGGTCTCATTTGTTATGCACATTAATTATACTAATGTCTCAAAATGAATGTGGTCATTTATTTATTGATGATTTATTGATGTTGAAATGCTACACATAGCACCTAATACTTTCATTAGTTTGTTTCATCTGACAAATCCCAACCATGTAACATCTAAATACGATAAAACAAACCATAAAAACTAATTGCAAATACAATTTGACCCATCTGACTGGAACATCATTGTATCACTGTGATAACATCCAAATAATTGAGGTTATGAAGCAGGATTGTGACCAGCTGTGGAAAAGGTGAAAAGTTAATATATATATATATATATATATATATATATATATATATATATATATATATATATATATATATATATATATATATATATATACTGTATAGTACATGTCCTCTCTCTCTCTCTCTCTCTCTCTATATATATATATATATATATATTGCAGTATGATGTGTATTGCGATCTCTCCCGGGGCACTGTGCAAGCTAAGAGCAGGTACGTGATTGTTAGAGTGCGTGTCCTCTCTCTATGAATACACAATGCAAGCTCAGGAGAGCTGGCCCTGCTGTCAGTGGACACGCTCCAGGAAGGTCAGCTAAAGGTCGCGCCAGAAAGTACAACGTCCTTTGCCGGCCACGCCTCACCTCGGCCACGGCCGTGTAGACCTGCAGAATCTGCTCGTGACCTTTGACCTGCCGCACGCTGATTTTGCAGGAGAGCTGGGTGGTGGCAGGGCTGTATCTCTCCAGGCAGAAGGCACAGTGCAGGGGCTGCTGGTTGCTGCACCACACTTGGGGGAAGGAGAATTCCTGAGGAGAGAGGAGACGAAGAGCGGAGGAAGATGAGCTACACAGTGCGGTGCCATTATAGCTTTATGCACGTGACGGAGAGAGGTAGAAACAGAGAGAAAGGGACATCAATTACTAAATTCATAGCCTGAATCCCACTTCATTCTGATACTAGAAGGTGCTTCTTATTGTAAGCAATATATCCAGGGGAATGAACAGGCTAAGTATTGTAAGCAATATATCCAGGGGAATGAACAGGCTAAGTATTGTAAGCAATATATCCAGGGGAATGAACAGGCTAAGTATTGTAAGCAATATATCCAGGGGAATGAACAGGCTAAGTATTGTAAGCAATATATCCAGGGGAATGAACAGGCTAAGTATTGTAAGCAATATATCCAGGGGAATGAACAGGCTAAGTATTGTAAGCAATATATCCAGGGGAATGAACAGGCTAAGTATTGTAAGCAATATATCCAGGGGAATGAACAGGCTAAGTATTGTAAGCAATATATCCAGGGGAATGAACAGGCTAAGTATTGTAAGCAATATATCCAGGGGAATGAACAGGAGAAATGATTGCCTTTGATGTATAATTAATTTCTGGAGAAGCGTGCACATCTGTGGGGAAGCGTCCTTGACCCTCTGGTAGATTCCCTCTCTGCTGGATCTGCATATTCAAAAGTGACCTGTAAACCATTCTTAGTGAAGAGCATTAAAAAGCAGCGGCTGGTGCTCCTGCTGACGACTTCACCTTGTGGCTTTGATCTTCACTGGCCGATGCAGCACACAGCAGATCATGGAGGGGGGAGGGGGAGGAGGAGGAGGGGGGGGGGGGGGGGTGATGGAGTGGGGAGGGGGAGGGTGAGGAGGGGCGGGGGGTGATGGACACGCGAGCGCCTAAGAGCATCTAGGCCCTAGATGCTCTTTAACACTAAAAGCTGACTTGATGTATGGTATCGAGGCACGCAGCCATTACTCTACACCTGCTCCACCAAAGAAGGAGCTTCACACTCAGTGTCTGTCTACTGCCCATGAAGTGAGGGGGTGGGTGTCTCTGAAGCCTGGAGCCTTCACCCTGCATTCAGATGGTGGAGCACTATTCTACAGTGGAGGACACGGCAAATGGCAGCGTGTACAAAACACATTAATTTGAGTGGGGGGGGTGGGGATGGGGGGGTATTGTATTTATTGCTGCTTGCGTCCATATGCTCCTGCAAAAAAACACCAAACACTATTAATCTCAAGTCAAATCTTTATTAGTCCCTCTCATGCCCTCTTGTATTAAAAAAAACAGGATAAGATACTGAAAACCCTACAAATGTCATGAACCAAAGATAAATGATTTTCCTTATTTCCCTCATATGGATAATAAACATGGATTTGAAATGACTTGAAAGGTTTTTGCAGGAGCATATGGATGCAAACAGCGATAGATAAGTGTGTTCTGTGCAATTATTTTTCGTTTTTTTTTTTTTTTTTTTCCACTTATAAATATATATATTTTGTAACATTGATACTACTTGTGTATATATATATTACTATTTCTTTTTTTGAAAGTCCGAAATAAAGCTTTCATTCATTCATTCATTCATTCATTCATTCATTCATTCATTCATTCATTCATTCAATAATCTACAGCTGAAGTCCATATCTGCATGATGTGAGCAATCCACTGGCAAATAAGGCAGGGTTGCTCTTGGGCAGGGCTGTCAACTTTGCACTTGAGGTTTGATATCAGTTTGATATGGTGGACAATAAGGTTAGAGATGTAGATCTGGAGAAGTGCTGTGGTTAACAACCCGACTCTTGTGTTTCCATGCTACTGTACACTAGTTTCTTACATTATGCACCTTGCCAGGGGACATCCGGGCTTTTGTGAGACATTCCTAACCCAGGGGAGCAATTTCAATATGCAATTTAGAGATTTGTTGTTGGAACACTTGGACATAGACACATGCTTGTGATTCCAGTCTGGATTTGAATCCTGATCCACATGGACACGACAGTTGGTGTCATTACTATAAGTACGCTTCTGTACTGGAATGCAAAATCCCACTGCAATTAGGATTGTGCAACAATTACTTTGTTACTGCATTTGCACATTTATGTACTTTTTTGTATGACTTTCATGTTTTAATAAATAAATAAATAAAAGAAGACCTGGATAGTTTAGCAGGAGGAGTGAGAGCCAGCCACCACGGCTGAGCAGACAACGGAAAGAGAAACTAATAAAAGCTGCATCAACAGAGAATCCAAAGAAAAGTACTTAGGCCCAAAGAGGGAGACAAAAATAAAACAGATATTACCGATAAGCACTTTAAGGTCTGATCTGCATCATGGAACAGCACGAGGCGTGGGCTTCATTACCTGACATGTGGTAAAGGGTTTGATGCTCCACAGGAACTGGGGAACATCCTGGATGGACACCTGGAGGCTGAAGGTGTTCGCTCGGAAAGGCAACATCTTTGGCTCCTCGAGGAGCTGGCCCCCTCTGGTCTTCTCTGCGGCCACCACTCCCTGGAGAGAGGAGAGGAAGGGTGAGAGGAGATCAGACAGGAAGAGGGGATGAGAGAAGAGGATAATATGAGATGACTGCAGGAGGACAACAAGCGTCACGTCCTTTGAACACAGGCTACCTCTGCATATCAACAGGAGCAGCCGTCTTCCCTCTGTCACATCCGCTAATTGACTCATCACAAATATGAACGTGGAAACAGGTCGTCACCGGCAAGTTGACCGCCGAACAAAACATACAATTGTGTTTCTCCATTAGCATCACATTAGCAGCCTTGATGAGACAGACTGAAGTTTGCATTGAGAAAGCAGCAGCATCGGGGGGGGCGAACGTCCAGGTCCCAAATTGAATTTGTGATGATGAGAGCGCTCTTTGATTGTCGCTCGCAGGTATCTGTCATCATTGTTCTCTGTCCCACACACACACACACACACACACACACACACACACACACTGATTCAGACTGTGTGTGTGTGTGTGTGTGTGTGTGTGTGTGTGTGTGTGTGTGTGTGTGTGTGTGTGTGTGTGTGTGTGTGTGTGTGTGCGTGTGCGTGTGTGCGTGTGCGTGTGTGTGTGTGCGTGTAAACGCGCCTGTTGCATATCTGTCATCGCTGTAGGTGGTGAAAACAATCAACTGTTGGCAACATGCAGATGAGAGACGCTGGTAGCAAAAATAAATATGACAGCAGGGAACCTGTTGGATGAAATATGACGTGTCTCCTTTGCCATCTGCCTTTGTCTTTCAAAACAGTTTAGCCACTGAATAGCTGGACAACGCTGCAGTTGGGCAGCTTTCCCTGCTTTTCCCATGAATCGGCTAGCTTTGGGTCTATGATGGTGCAATGAACTCGTATATGGGAATGACTGTTGCAACAACTTGACAGATATACATCATTCAGTTTCCATTCCGCCTGATTTACATGTCTTTGGGAAGTCAATCCCGAATGAAAAATCCAGCAACTAGTTGTGTCCTCGCCTGGGTCCAGACCCTCGAATCCGCCCACTCCACCGAGTGGACTGCTTCTGGGCTGGCATCTTGGCATGCAACAGCGGTTCCTCATGTTGAAAAAAACATTCGTTCCAATGAGGGGCGAGGGGGACTAACCAATCAGCGGCAATAAACGGCACAACGGGCGGGACTAACGCCGTTGTCAAGCTGTTGTCAAGTGCACCAGACCTAACAACAATGGCGAGCGCTGTAGATGAGATAGACGCTATTCTAAATTGATTAAAGTAACAATTACTTTGAAATCCGAACAGCACTCTGCTTTGAAGGCATTTATTCAAAGATGAGATGTTTTCTGCATTGTCCTCCCTGGATTATATTCAGGCGGATACGTGGTTGGTCTCTAGTGAGGTTCGGGAAAATGTAAATCCCCTCCGGGATTTCCTCCATGGAAATCGGTTAGAGTGGAGGCGATGTCAGACTGAGGAAGGAAATGAAGTGTAACGAGGTGACAATTCATTCCGATATCAGGCTAGCCGTGTCCTGCGCTATGGCATTGTAAGTGTTGTTATCACAAAATGACTTATGTGATGGAAATACAGTTATATCCTTGTTGTTGTTGACATCAGAATTCAGGCAGTCAGAGATATCAGAGTTCATCAAGAGTTCCCAAATGTATGTATTTACCATCTGAAAGCTGAGTGAACAGTATGTTCTAGTAGCATTTACCAGTTGAAAGCTGAGGTGAATGGTATTTCCTACTCATGTTTACCACCAGAAAATGGACATGATATTTTCAAGAGGGAAGCTCATACTGTTTCCCATAAGACCTGAAGGTAGCACACAGGCTGTGAACTTGGCAAAGGACTTGCTGCTGCAGAAGCAACACTTCACATCCAATCCAATCTGAGAGAAGACAGCTTTTTCCTGTATTTCTTATCACGACTGCCACGGAAAATCCTCTCAACTCCAATTTTGGTGATTTTAATTTCGCTTGAACTGAACATGGTCCGTTAATGCTGGGGAACGTTTTGGAAACATGGGACCGGCCAATGCTCATCAATCAGGAAATAATGTTCTCTTCTCTCTAAAAGCAGGAAGGTGAATGTTTTGAGGGTTAGGATTAATAATGTTCTCTCAAACATTGTGTCAGAGTAATGGCCGCATTTGGAGGAAATGTCTCCATCATACGAGTCTTTGTGTTTGCTAAGGGCCATGTTGTCCACACATTTGGCCTGTGATTGACTTTGTGCCCGAGCTCAGAAGAAACACAGCAGAGAAGCGGCACTAGGACCCCGGGGACGTGCAAAAGTCTGGCATCTGCTCGGCAGGCTGGGAATTCGTAAAGTAAAATCCAGAATGCATTTGAAAGCCAGCTGCCACTGACGGCTGCTACATGACAGAGAGGCGTGGACAGTCTCGGGGCGCGGTGTGCTCCGTTCAGCTCGGCTCGCCTCTGTTCTGTTCCGTTAGTCTTGTCTCTCCGGGGAAAGACAGAAGCTTGATTTCCCTGATGTTCGCTGATGAGATCTCAATGCCTAAATACCCTATAGGTCGCTGAAGGATAATCAAGTCAAGCACGATCAAAAAGAAAGATTGGTTAACATTTGAATGGCAGTGATTACAGTACGATGGGCTTTGTCTGTGTCTATAAAAACCAGCCGATGGGAATCTGTCAGGATGTTACAGAGTCCCCGCGATCAACAGCGCTGTATTGTTTCACAAGGGCAATGAATCTGCAGTCACTCACTCACGTGGTTGAGCTGGTGGGGAGCACGTGGTGAGGAACGGCCTGAGGCAAATGCTGTGCACACACAAGGTTCTGCAGGCCATGACATATGTCACCTGTCCACTGTGTACTATCTAATAAAGCAGAGACGGCTAAAAACAATCGAAAAAAAAAACACCCACATCCCCGCAGCCACTCCTCCTACCCACCCCTCGCATCCCGACTCTCTCCGACCCTCCTATCCCCTAGATACAGCTGCTTTCCCCTAGGCACGCCCCCTTTCCTGACCGCGATCCCTCACACCACCCAGATACACCTAGCCACTCCCCCTACCCACCCCTCGATTCCCAACTCTCTTTAGGCTCGTTTGAGATGAGCAAATTCTGCGCAAATTCGACCAGCGCCTTGCTTGCCCCGTTGCATGATGGTTAGAAAGTTGTCCGACTTGCTCCGTCCTGCCCGACTGCGTGAGTCACGTGACTCTCGCGAGAGCGAGGCGGGCGCAGATTTGGAGCGAGGCGCCGCAGTTGCTCCCCACCAACTGCGCCCGACTGTGGATGACAGAGGATGACGAGAAACGCATCAAGCTGAGCGCCCATTGGTTCAACACAGGTGCATCACAAACCCACAGTGAAGTGTAGAAACTTCAATTTTATATCTATTCCAAGCTGTCACTCCATATTTTACATAAATACCACCTGGAATGCCTACATTAAAATAAAAATAAGGAATCTGAAGATCTGTGTTATTTGAGCAGTGAGTGTGGGTGGCGCTAATGCATGTTTTAATTTGTTTACAAACCGCTGTTAAACCAAACTGTAGAAGAAGAAAAGCAGCAGTGAGTGTGCCGTCGGGGGTGTTCGACTTGTTGACGCCTCGCCTGACTGTGCTCGCCTGCTCTCGTCTGCTTTCCAGGCGATGCGGCAGTCATCTCAAACGAGCCTTTTGACTTTTCTATCCCGAGTTACGGCCCCTTTTCGCTAGCCCCGCCCCGGAGCGGCTCCATGCCAAAAATGTAATGGGTTCTTCTTTGGCCCCTGTTATATACCCTCCCACCAAATTTCATGAAAATCGGACCCAGTAGTTTTTCCATAATCCTGCTTACAAACAAACAGACAGACAAACGCCAGTGAAAACATAACCCTCTTGAAGGAGGGAACAATACGCAAATTGGATCTTTGACATCAGCAGTCCCTGCACGAGGAGCTTAGGCTGCCAAATCTCTATCATCTTTTAAATGACCCCTTAAAACTCATTTTTACTGACTTGCCTCATGTAATAATCATTTAATTCTTGACATTGTTTTGACCTCCCTCTTATGCTTTACTTCTGTCTTTCTTTCTTTGGTTTTATATGTAAATATGCATAAATTAGCATATAAACTGTTGTAACTGCAGATTGTTCAGAATAGCAACTTATTACTATAGAACTAACAACACACAGGAATTGCCATATATTTATTAATTTAAACTTTCTGGACTTAAAGCAAAGTTAGAACTTTTGTGTCTTTTTGAACTGACAATTAAAGGGATACACCACTTTTTTGGAAGTTTAGCTCATTTGCCACGCCAATCCCCCCCCCCCCCCCCCCCCCACACATAACCAAGATACACCATGCCTTACCGGCACTGTCCGCTCAGTTTACAGTGAGCTACAGTCATGAAGTTAGTAATTATCGCCATAGAATGGAGGCTAATGGTACAGCTGTTAAAAATCTGCCAAAACACACATCTCACTGTGCCAAAATACATGTTGTGCTTCGTGTACTCACCACACGATGAAATATTAATCCAAAATGCACATAATTGGTCTTTTTGGAAGGAAAAGAGGTAGCCGGCACTACTTTCCAAACATGGCCGCCGACCTCTTTTCCTTCCAAAAAGACAGATCCGGTGTATCCCTTTAAGAATTTGAACAATATAGTAGAGGACCTGTCACAGAAATGTATGCACTTCAGTTAGGAGAGAATATCACAACTGTTATAGACTAATATGACCCCTGCAAACAACTTGGGATGTGTGCCAAAATCTCTATCCGGGCCAAAATGGCCAGTTAAAAAAAAAGTGAATAGGTTTTTTTCTCCTTTAAAGAGATCCTCATGAATTTCTACCAGTTTAATCCTCACATTAAGATAATTTCTTTTTGTATTACACTTCTTAAAAAAATATATATGCAATTTATCTAAAAAAAATCCTATTCCAATCCATGTTCAATTTTTTCCTTTGTACACAAGCCCTTTGTTACTCGCTTGCTACTGTTTTTTCTCATGGATAAAGATGACTCTTATATTATTATTACCAGACACTTCCTGATCCTGCATGCTCAGTCAACCTAATCTTGAATAAAGGGGGATATAAAATACCACCACAGCTCCTCCCCTGTACAGTACCTGAAATGCGTGCGGTGTGTCGTCCACACAGTAGACCCGCAGGCTGTAGTCCATGGAACTGGCCTCCAGGCTCCCGAACACGGCCAGCTTCAGCCTCTTGATGGCAGCCTGGGTCAGGGGCTCGCCCACCAGGGCGTACGAGCCCGGCTGGTCCAGCAGCAGGTGGCAGCTGGTGGAGTCCATTAGGCAGTAACAGGAGCTAGACTCCTCCTCCACTGACATCACCTCCTGCCAGGAAGAGGAGAGATGGTCCCCATCAAGACATGATAGATGAAAACACGGCCATTTCACAATGTCATGTTTTTTCCATAGTTGTCCATAGTTGGCTAGGCAGATTTTAAAATATCATTATTAAATATTTAAATATATGTAAAATACAAAAAATATATATTAAATATTTAAAACATCATATTTAAATAATAATAATAATATACATTATATATAAATACTGTATATGAAATACCACAATGCGAGTTATTTATTGTACATTTGATAAATACGACTGAGAGTTTTAAGTGTCTCATGGTGTAAAATTCAGAGGCTTCAGAGGCTTTTCCACCCTGGGGGAAATTGTGAATACCGGAAACCTTTTGGGGAATTTTTCAGCTGTGAAAATTGTCAAAATTCAAGATATTGAATACTGGCAGAAAATACTGGCTTCAATCCTAAAATATTGCATTCAAAAATATATAGTACATAAGTTTTTCTATTCTCACTTAGTTAGTTGATTACTCTCAAGATGTTGAGCAAAAGTATATGGTGTAAAAAATAACCAAAATTAGATATAGAAAAGAAATATTTGAAATAAGAAATATTTGTATAATAATCAAATTTTTGGAAGGAAAATAGGAACAATTTAAGATATTGAACATCTTTAAACTAATTATCATCTATCAACTGCAACAGTTACATAAAAAGTGTAGACATATGTTAATAATTGTTCCATACTTTCACAGGCTTAATGGTGTGATCCCCAGATATATTATTTATTTATGTATTATTATTATTATTATTATTATTATTATTATTATTATTATTAATAAAATGGCTGCATGCCACCGTTCCCGATCCGGAACAAGGTACCATCATCGAAATCCGAGAAATCCATGGACAACAACCACCCGGAACCCGGATCGATCCGCAGATGGCAGAAGATAGCAAAACGAGAGCTCAGTGGGGACAAACAGCGGAGATGCCAGCTTCTGCTATTCAGCCAGAGAGGAAGGTGAGCTAAAATCTTTGCTATATATATACTAGGATGAAACTGGCGATGACTGACGTCATAACTGACGTCATATATCATACAACTGGCGTCATGCTTGACTGACGACACGGGCTGATCAGATATGAGAATATGGAATATGGAGGTCGTCTACGTGGGTTGAAATTCGGTCTGTGACCACACTAGTTAACTGTTAATTAAGGGCTAGTTAATGTTTACTAAGCATTAACTACCCCTTAATCTAGTGGGTTAAGGGTTATTGTAAACGGTTAACATTATTAATATACAAGTATTGGAAATGAATACATTCATTTTCCATACTTTTTCCAAACTTACAGTACCAGACTAAAAGCATTTTTCTTAGTTTGTTTTGTGTTCATTACATTACGCTTTGCTTTAAATACGCCTCCCTAATTTCTTTGTGGTTTATTAGTAAAACAGTAGAGAGGTTGCAGTAGTAATAATCACATCCACCATTGTTGTTCAAGCTGTGTAAATATATATTCATGCTTATGCCTGGAAATCATTCATGGAAAGAAAGTCTGCAATGAACTCCTGTATAGAATGTATTATGTATCGAGTGTGTAAGTTGTGTGCCGCTGTTGAATAATGATGTCGTCAACATACAGAAGTTTAAATCACAAAGCAAAACATTACACGGTTTGTGACTATTCTCCCGAGAATGTGACACATTATTTCCTACATGAGTTATGGTGTCGGTACATAGCAGGACACAGAATAGTCATTACGAGCAATACAGTGTTTTATTTATGCAACGACATCCGCAGCTGGAATGCAGTTCATTATTTTCAACTGACATGAAGAATATCTTCCATTCCCTTTAGTTTTAAACACAAACAGGATCATTCATTCAACTGTTGGCAGTTTGTCATGAGTAATATTGATTTCAGGCTAAGAATGCATTTATACCAATACTGATACAATGTACAACTTCAATTACTGTATGTCAAGCATATTGTTAATTGCTTAATAAAGGGGAGAAACCTCAAGGCGAGAAAGAAAAGTTATATGGAGATGCTAATTCCCTTCCCTTTACTTTTATTCAATAGAAAGGAAAAAGCAAATATGACAAGAAAGCCAACTGCAAATGGGAGCTTTATCCTCCAAATTGGAGGTAATGACATGCCGAGAGAAACATCTGAAAGTGCCAACTTCAATGTGGGTTTGAATTGAATGAGTCAACTGAACAGGCCCCGCTGCGTTCAAGTCCTCTAGGTGAGCTCCTTGTGACTTCACAAGTTGTAAATGCGACGTGTCGCACTTTCAAGTGCTTTTGTCACATTTGGCAACATGAGGAAGTGCAGGCCGGGAGTCCCTTGTGAACGCTGAGGGCTGACAAAAGACCAAATACCAACAAGCTACAAATAGTTTCTAAGTGTTTTTGTTGTAACCTGCCAGAAGGTTGGGGTGGAGCGTATGAGGACAGTTCAGATACTGTAGCAGTCAAACACAGAGAAATACACTAAGTTGACTTTCAAATACCTTGCTGTGATTATCTAAACCTTCTGGCACTATAAAACCCACTAAAGCAGGATCAAAACAAATCCATGAAATGTATTATGAAAATACTATTTGATGAAGATAAGGAGGTAACAATATTCAAATATTTACTTAGAAACAACAAATTAATATGATACTGTGTCCATCCACATTGCCACATATTTGCTTGTGTTGGACATAAGGTTGTGTTTGTTCTTATATTTTCTGCATGTACAGGTTATTATTGCATACAAACAATACTTTCCCACAGGTTAATACACAGGTGAATACACTGGAATAAGGCCTTGAATTAGATTGCAAGGTTAAGTACTAACAGTCTTTTATGGGCAGAGTGTATCTCAACGGCACCTTGAAATAGGGACATTTTAATGAAAGCTTACACCTGCAGGTATTACGCAACTTCTAAGTCCTCCTTTGGTTACACCTCAGTGATAACTCGTGATTTCCAACCAGGATCCCCGAGCCTTTTTAATATTACAGAGAAATCTCAAAGGGACATGAATCTCATCTTCATTCATATCCCCTCGGCTCTCCTTCCCCGTCTCTTTCGCACACGTCTTGAGAAATTGCCCCCGTAACGGTGAACAGGAGAAACCTTCTACGAGTCAAGGTTAGGTAAGCATGTCGTTGAACTCAAACAGAGGAGGAGAAACAGAGTGATGGGACGCCGGTGACACCTCTCCATCTGATGGTGTCTGAGCAAACAAGGTGTCAGTGGGAGAGCTCTTCAAAGCTGCACTAATCTCTGGCTGAATGAGCTGGAGAGAGTCTACAAGGTGTCTAATCTGTGGCAGCACCTGGTGGCATCTCACAGAGAGATGATCAAGACGGAGAAGACGGAGCAAAGGGGTCAAGAGAGGGAGCCTGCTTGAAGTGCTAATCTAGCAAGATCTGCGTTTCCTTTATTTTGTCTCCATCTTGGTTGCTCAGTGCTCTTTGCTGTAGTGTTTCTGCACTGCTCCTCCCACAGATCAGCTGTCAATCAAACAGTCTGTCCAGTGCTGTGACGTCTTTGTCCTTGATGCAGTTTGAGTTTCTCTTTTCTTTCTCTGTTCAGCATGGTGGCTATCACTGCTCAAGCCAAGTCCAACTAGCCAGTTGCTAAGAAACTGCTATTGGCAAAGTGCCATAGATGTCTGTGTTAATTGTATAGTTTTGTTTTGATGACATGGTGCGTGGCCGCGATCACCGACACAACCCAATAGAGTACCGCAGGGAATGACGACGTATTTTTGTAGGCGTAACCAGAAATCGCCGCCATTTTGGTTCGTCAGGAGAGAAGTCTATGGGGTTTTAGAATGGGGATTTCGCTTCAATGCATCAAATAAGGTCTGTGATTAACACAAGTTTAGGGGAGCACGGATTTGGGTTCAGCAGGATAACCTTCACAAACGTGAATCACTTTTATGCCTTTGGAAGCGTTTTCTAAAAATCGCGTAAAAACAACAACAACACATTTAACGTTCCAAAAGTCATAAAAGTTATTCACGTTTGTGAAGATTATGCTGCTGAACCCATTTTTCGCGCTCCCATAAACTGTTGTTAACCACAGACCTTATTTTATGCATTTAAGTGAAATCCCCATTCTAAAACCCCGTTCACTTTTCCCTTGACGAACCCGGAAGCATACTTCCGGACTGATTCCTGCGGTGCTCTGTGTTCACAGGCTAGTAGGCTTTCAATCCCACCTCTGATTGAAAGCAACAAGTTCACGCCCCTTCTTTGGGCGTTGTCAAAAGGCATTCTGGGAAACGTAGGAAACCAACAACTGAAATAGAAGTACATGAGGCAGGTTAGCAGGTACACCAGTAACGTCTACATCGTAGGGAGTCTTCTTCATGTAATTGAAGATGAAGGTCCATGATGTTGCATCTCTTGCTTGGGGGGTAAGACAGTAATGCATGCTGGGACAGCTACACGGCTTGTATAATCACCACACCAGAGGTCCATCTCCATCGCTTGCAACAACCTTATTTAGGACAAAGACAGGATTCTAGGGCACAGGCAAACCCGGCCGGGCTTCCTCTACATAACGAGCTCCTTTTTAAGCACTGTCAGGCAGCACAACAGCCAGGAGCAAACAAACCTGCACTATTCATTATTCTGACCCGTGCTCGGCTCGCCCACACTTTACATCAGATTTACATTGACATGACGGCCTGCCTGGCAAACCTCTTCATTATTATTATGATCATCTCCGCTCCTGCTGCTGTTCAAAAACACAAGCAAATAAAGCAAAGTGAGGCTTGTTATGCCTTTGTGTTCAGGATGAAGCTCTCTGGACCACGTGGTTGAATGGCTGCAGAGAAAGCATTTCCATGACTCCCCTCCTGATTGCCTCATGTCCACATTCACTGTGCCGTGTCCGTCCTGATCCACTAATCAATACTTCCCTTGTCTAATGGGCCCTTAGACCCCCTGTCGTTTAACCCCCCCCCCCCCCCCCCCACATGACCACCACCACCCTCCCCTCCCACTGACTGACAGCCATGCCTCTTCCTCGCTATTACACACCGTAATTGTTCCCCCACCCCCTCCGTGGTGTTACCTTCAGCTGGCCTTGTGTTACCTTCAGCTGGCCTTATGTCACCTCCTGGACTGCTCACACACAATAGACCCTTCTCACGGGGGCCCCCAGACCGTCCGAGACTCTCCCTCATCCCCACTTTCAAAACCCGACTTAAAACCTATCTGTTCTCCCAAGCTTACAACCTCCCCTACCCCTGACCACCTCCTCCAAACCATCACCCTCCGCCCCCCCATCCTCCCCCTGCCCCTCCCTCCTGTTCTCTTCCTCTCCTCTGCTTCTCCATACAACCTTGCCCTGAACCGCCACTGTTATCTGTACCTGTCCCCTGTATCTGTTGCCTGTTGCCTGTATCTGTTGCCTGTGTCTGCTGCCTGTTGCTTGTTTCTTGTTTTACTGTTAAGCGTCTTTGAGTCTTGAAAAGCGCTATATATAATAAATGCATTATTATTATTATTATTTTGTGTCGAAAAGGCAGAATAAACACAGGTGCAAGCAAAACACTAATGAGGGTTTCAAACTCCCATGATTTGAGCTAGATTGAACTAACAAGGGGCAGTTTTGTGTTTATATGTGTGGTGTGTGTGGAGTTTTGCGAACTCACGATCTCTAGCTCAAGTTAGCTTGCTAGGTCAGCACAACACTTCAAGGGGAGAGGTGACCACGCCCATTTAGGAGACTGGAGGAGTAACATTTCTTACTATTGGCGGAGCCTGGAATGAGGGATCTACCCATATATGGACATACTACTGTACGTCCTATGCCAGTGCCCTATGCAAGTGATGCTACTCAACATCTAGCGCCTAAAGATGAGTCTCTTCCTTCTGCAAACAGAAAAGATGGTTAGGTGGGTTTACCCTCCACTACATCCCTGCTGACATTTACCCCCTAAAAAAAGAATAGAGCCGTTGAAGACAAAGACAAGTGAGCAGAAGAAGTCAACATGCTGTGTTTGGGCCGGGCCAGGACACTGATGGGCTGCTCGGTACTTGACAGGTGTTTGGGCCGGGCCAGGACACTGATGGGCTGCTCGGTACTTGACAGGTGTGGGGCTCAGGCTCTCACCTCCCATTTGCCTTCCTGGCTTTTCCTCTTGAGCTGGATGTTCCAGTTCTCGGCGTCCATCTCGGCGCAGTGAGCTATGGTCATGGCCACTGGGCTGGAGAGGTCCAGGCCCGGTGGACCGTACGTCACCTCTGGGCCTAGCAGGATTTCACAGCCTTCCTCTGTTTGAACGCTAAACACACCGTGACACACACACACACACACACACACACACACACACACACACACACACACACACACACACACACACACACACACACACACACAAAGAGAGAAATGGACACATTGTAAATTATATGATCAAAGAAATTGTAGCCCTGCAGTGAAAAGGTACAGCCCACCCTTTCATGTTGTGATGCATGTGAGAGGAGAGACGTCTTTCTCACATATCTTTCTCTTATTCAAAGTGTCAAGAAATCCATTCATTTTTAGTGTGTGGCAGGACCGTGTGAACGTGTGCGCTGCACCCATGGTTAAAAGAACTGGATAGGGGACGAGCCACGCCCACCCATGCATTCGGACGGAGGCTGCTCACTGGCGCATGAAGCCATCA
Source organism: Poromitra crassiceps (assembly GCF_964638095.1). Classification (NCBI taxonomy): domain Eukaryota; kingdom Metazoa; phylum Chordata; class Actinopteri; order Beryciformes; family Melamphaidae; genus Poromitra; species Poromitra crassiceps. The sequence continues at coordinate 35,689,679 of NC_139631.1, forward strand.
TGGGGGGTTTTTCTTCCTGGTTTTACTTCCTGACCATGCGGCCCAAGGCGAAGTGCGCATGTGTGCCATGACGTATTCCATGACGTCTCCCACCCCTCCCACCCATGGATGTAGATGTAGATTAAGAAAATACACCTGTATACGGCTCTTAGTGGCTTCTGAAGAAAAAATGCCCCATAAACAATTATTTGATCATTAACACGTTCACTGCCAATGACGAGTTGATACGTCAAAAAAAATCCAACGGTTGACTGCCAATGACGAGTTGATACGTCAAAAAAAAAAAAAAAAAAAAATTTGACGGTGGGATGTGCATCTAACCCTTTTACATCTTCTATATAAATATGGGAGCCACCGAACGTGTACAACCCATTCCACCGACCCACTAAGTGGCGACAGTGCTCTCCAGACTAGAAAAAGCCGAGCCAAAACTGCAGGGGAACGCGCGATGAAACCATTCTCATACTGTAAAATGGATTGGCGAAAACGCTTTCGTTTTCGCGCTGGTTGCTGGCGGTGGGGGATTGCAAATTTGCATAATAGATTATGGGTGCAACACACTTTGAAACACGCAGCATAAATAAGACCAGAATGGCAAAAGCTTCATCAAAGCTCTCAACCGAAACCCCAAGAAACGAGCGAGCCCATCCAGACTTGCCCAGCGGCCGCCAGCAGACAGGAGCAGCAGCAGCAGCAGCAGAAACTCGCTTGTGACACGCCCGCTGCAGCCAAGAAGAACACACACGGAGGGAGGAGTTTGAAGGGGAGGGGGGTTTCCTGCTGTTATGGAGGAAATTACTGTTCAAAACTATTGTTTAGATGTCTGACGTCTTACTGATGCCAAAAATGAATGGTTAAAGTGACTGTTCTATCGAATTTCACAAAAAGCTATTTATCTCAGCTTAAATTTTCAGATGCTGAAACCATGCTGTATTCAAGTGCTAATGCCTACATACAGTAACTACTAACTCTACAAACTAACTCTTTTAGACAGAGAAAGCACACATTCTATTAGTTCTTTTGAGATATTTTGTGTTCACAAAATCTTAGCAGAAAAGAATCCTCGGGTCTTGAAAGATGAGCCAGAATCCTCAAAAAAACCCTTTGGCAGAAGCTACCTACAGTAAAAAAAAAACGGCTGGCAGTGAATGTGTTAAAAGAGTCGTTTTATACTTTGAGTGACACCCGGAAAAAATTCCCCTGGGTTTAACAGCTGCCGGGGTTCCCATGCAAGTGGATGGGAATTTTCCTTTCTGGGCTGCATGGCGTCACGTGACATGCAATACAGAGCTTCGCCACCATGTTCAAATGGCTTCACAGCCCATCACTATTCCTGGGGGCTTGGCTGCACCGTGTCATCAGTCGGGACAAATAATGTCTTCATTGTCTGTATAATAGATTATACTGTGCAAGACTGAAAAACAACACTTCTTTGTTTGTTTTGAGGTGCGCTGTTTTAATAAGTCCTGTATTCTTTTTTATTTTTTTTATCTCGCTGCCACGATCTGTAACCTGCAAAAACAAAAACAAACTCTGAAGTCTAATGCATAAACAAGTGAAAACATGTCAAATCAGGACATGGTGAGCGTGTTATTGTGTGTGTGTGTGTGTGTGTGTGTGTGTGTGTGTGTGTGTGTGTGTGTGTGTGGCTTGTCTCCTGCTCGCTTTCAACAGAAGATTGCGGGTGATCTCTCCATGACTTTGCATATTAATCATTTTGTGTTTATGATCTGGGAGCGATTATACTGCCTGTACTTAACATCTCTGTTTGTGCTGCCGCTGCTGCGTGAGACACAAGGAATTAATGAGAAGGGAAGAAATGTGCGAGCGGAGGTGGACGGTCGTGCAAACAAAGCACATGTCTGTAGGAGTTTGACTCCCTGGAAGTGCTGCTGTGGCAAACAAAGCACATGTCTGCAGGAGTTTGACTCCCTGGAAGTGCTGCTGTGGCAAACAAAGCACATGCCTGCAGGAGTTTGACTCCCTGGAAGTGCTGCTGTGTTGAAGTGAAGCTCTGAGCACCTTGACTTCAAGCGGCCTGGCCAGTGGCTTTTGAGCCAGTGCAGATGAACAAACCAGTGTGATTCACCTTTGAATTGGGATGTGCTCATTAAAAAGAGCTTAGAACAAACAAACAGCTCTTGCCAGTGGTTTTAGGAAAAGGACAGGATCAAGGCGTTGTGGAGCGACGCTTCAGCAAAGCTCTCTAAGCTCATATCAGTCATCACAGATCAGAGATCTGAGAGCGCTGATTTGTCAAGATCTCCTCAGAATGACAAGTGATTTATCGTCCTCGCGGGAGCACTTTGCTTTGGCACACCACACACACACACGCACACACACACGCACGCACGCACGCACACACACACACACACACACACACACACACACACACACACACACACAGAGAGAGTGTGTAAACGCACAGGTAGAGAGTTAAGAGCCATCCCTAATGATACGCTGCTGTATTAGTGCAGCAGCTGTTTTTCACCGGCTTAATCCTGTTAATGTATGATTCAACACAATCTGCTGTTAAACAGAGCCTGCATGTTAATGTACGTTTCATATCATCTGCCCCCCCCCATATCTCACCAACCTCCTCTCCCCCTACCAACCCTCCCGTTCCCTCAGATCCACCTCAGCCGGCCTCCTCTCCACCCCCAAGTCCAACCTCCGCAGTTTCGGCGACAGAGCCGAAAATCTCTTAAGTGAGTTAGTCCTCAGGAACCTGAGTCTCTTCATCCATATCACTGATGCCATGTGCATCAACCACAGCTGAAAAGAGGGTGGGGAGAGAGACTTCCATTTCTTCAGAATGAGTTTCTTGGCGACAATCGTCCCCTGCGACGAGTTCCGCCTCCGGGGTGCAGGATTATTTTATAGGCCTTAAGAGTACCAGTCAAATATTTTGGCCCAGAATCCAGACAGTGAAGGGGAAAACCAATAAGCATGAGATAGTGTGCCTTCTGAGACCTGACACCTATCACATAGTGGTGAGACAGAAGGATAAATCCTGTGCAACGTATGCTTGGAATAATGAAGACGGTGAGCGACTTTAAATTGGATCAGCTGTTAATTGAGCAGAGTTGGACCATGTCCCTGTCCCACACCCTGTCTCTAATCCTTGCAGTAGGGGCCCTGATGCGGCCGTCAAACAGACACAAACCTAGAAATAAGATGCTTGGAGTGATGTGGGGTTAACAAAACCTCAAAAAAGGCATGTTCATCTGGGAGAACTTCAAAGTCATGAATCTTGCATTGAACATAATGTCTAAATAATGTGTAAAGATGTGTTTGGGACAACTCAGATTTCCTCTTCAGAAAATCAAAGGATGCAAATTGGCCATCAATGTATAGGTCTCTGATGGAAACAAGCCCCTTCTCACTCTAGGCATAAGACCCATCTCTTCTCCTCTGCCTTCTCTTAAGTCCCCCCCGCCTAGCCCCGTGTGTCTGTGTCATGTTTGTCCATTGTCTGTTGCACCATCGCCTTAGTGTTAGTGTATTATTATTATTATTATTATCATTATTATTAATATTATTGTTATTATGATTAATATTAGCATTATTATTATTCTATCCAATACATTAATTATCTAGGGCTCATGATGGAGTTTGGGAGATTTGTTTTAAGTGAAGTACAGTGCAGACAGAAAGAAAGAAAGAAAGAAAGAAAGAAAGAAAGAAGTAGCCACAGCTAGGCACAGACACTGACAGGCACTAGGGGTTTGTTTCGCTACAAATATAAGCTCTCACGGTGCTGCATTTGGATAAAAGCATCCACCAAATGGCATAATGATGTACTGAACACAGATCGATTGTTTACTCTGAGAGTGAAGTGCAATGATTCAAACGCTCTTAATTGTCTCTGTGAGCAACCTTGCAAATGACACGCCTAACTTTGTTGCCTTTTTTCCCATTTCCGCCCCCAACTCTTAGAAAGTTCTCCGCCTGTCTTTCTCTTGAGAGAAGCTTTATGTAAGAGCCATATTATCTGTAATAATGATAAATGCGCTCTCCTGGTGCTGACACACGCTTCAGACTTGCCCAATTACTGTCTCCACACCCGACCTGATCCACTCATATACTCTGACTGCACAACCGCCGTGCCCTCTTCCCTATTTAGATGAAGCCTCCGGGCTCGCACTCGCTTTTTCTCCATTATGGCAACAGTGGCCCTTAGAGTGGTCCAGAAAGAGAGAGAGAGAGAGAGAGAGAGAGAGAGACAGAGAGAGAGAGACAGAGAGAGAGAGAGAGAGAGAGAGACTCTGAGCCTGATCACACATTTAAAGCGAAGTCTAGGCAGGGAGCAGATGACCTGGGCTTTAAGTAGCCTAAATGTGCCTTGGCTCCAGATTCCGGGGGCAACCTGAAAAGAAGTGCCCAAAGGTCCAGCTCTGTTTTCTCAATTCCACTTGTCATCATGATGAAGGGCTCTATATCAATTCCACTTGTCATCAGGATGAAGGGCTCTATATCAATTCCACTTGTCATCATGATGAAGAGCTCTATATCAATTCCACTTGTCATCAGGATGAAGGGCTCTATATCAATTCCACTTGTCATCAGGATGAAGAGCTCTATATCAATTCCACTTGTCATCAGGATGAAGGGCTCTATATCAATTCCACTTGTCATCATGATGAAGGGCTCTATATCAATTCCACTTGTCATCATGATGAAGGGCTCTATATCAATTCCACTTGTCATCAGGATGAAGGGCTCTATATCAATTCCACTTGTCATCAGGATGAAGGGCTCTATATCAATTCCACTTGTCATCAGGATGAAGGGCTCTATATCAATTCCACTTGTCATCATGATGAAGGCTCTATATCAATTTCACTTGTCATCAGGATGAAGGGCTCTATATCAATTCCACTTGTCATCATGATGAAGGGCTCTATATCAATTCCACTTGTCATCAGGATGAAGGGCTCTATATCAATTCCACTTGTCATCATGATGAAGGCTCTATATCAATTCCACTTGTCATCATGATGAAGGGCTCTATATCAATTCCACTTGTCATCAGGATGAAGAGCTCTATATCAATTCCACTTGTCATCATGATGAAGGGCTCTATATCAATTCCACTTGTCATCAGGATGAAGGGCTCTATATCAATTCCACTTGTCATCAGGATGAAGGGCTCTATATCAATTCCACTTGTCATCAGGATGAAGGGCTCTATATCAATTCCACTTGTCATCAGGATGAAGGGCTCTATATCAATTCCACTTGTCATCAGGATGAAGGGCTCTATATCAATTCCACTTGTCATCAGGATGAAGGGCTCTATATCAATTCCACTTGTCATCATGATGAAGAGCTCTATATCAATTCCACTTGTCATCAGGATGAAGGGCTCTATATCAATTCCACTTGTCATCAGGATGAAGGGCTCTATATCAATTCCACTTGTCATCAGGATGAAGGGCTCTATATCAATTCCACTTGTCATCATGATGAAGGGCTCTATATCAATTCCACTTGTCATCATGATGAAGGGCTCTATATCAATTCCACTTGTCATCAGGATGAAGGGCTCTATATCAATTCCACTTGTCATCAGGATGAAGGGCTCTATATCAATTCCACTTGTCATCAGGATGAAGGGCTCTATATCAATTCCACTTGTCATCAGGATGAAGGGCTCTATATCAATTCCACTTGTCATCAGGATGAAGGGCTCTATATCAATTCCACTTGTCATCATGATGAAGAGCTCTATATCAATTCCACTTGTCATCAGGATGAAGGGCTCTATATCAATTCCACTTGTCATCAGGATGAAGGGCTCTATATCAATTCCACTTGTCATCAGGATGAAGGGCTCTATATCAATTCCACTTGTCATCAGGATGAAGGGCTCTATATCAATTCCACTTGTCATCATGATGAAGGGCTCTATATCAATTCCACTTGTCATCAGGATGAAGGGCTCTATATCAATTCCACTTGTCATCATGATGAAGGGCTCTATATCAATTCCACTTGTCATCAGGATGAAGGCTCTATATCAATTCCACTTGTCATCATGATGAAGGGCTCTATATCAATTCCACTTGTCATCAGGATGAAGGGCTCTATATCAATTCCACTTGTCATCAGGATGAAGGGCTCTATATCAATTCCACTTGTCATCAGGATGAAGGGCTCTATATCAATTCCACTTGTCATCATGATGAAGAGCTCTATATCAATTCCACTTGTCATCAGGATGAAGAGCTCTATATCAATTCCACTTGTCATCAGGATGAAGGGCTCTATATCAATTCCACTTGTCATCAGGATGAAGGGCTCTATATCAATTCCACTTGTCATCAGGATGAAGGGCTCTATATCAATTCCACTTGTCATCAGGATGAAGAGCTCTATATCAATTCCACTTGTCATCATGATGAAGGGCTCTATATCAATTCCACTTGTCATCAGGATGAAGGGCTCTATATCAATTCCACTTGTCATCAGGATGAAGGGCTCTATATCAATTCCACTTGTCATCAGGATGAAGGGCTCTATACGGTGGCTTCCAGAGCCTCTAGATGAGGTGCATTATTTAAAGTGAATGATCCTCTGGGACCCGGGAGCCGTGCAAAGTGGCAGATTGGGCCGGGCCAGCTTAATGAATGCACATATTAACACGCTCCATTAGCCTCACCTTTATTTGCTTGTAGTCTCCCACCTGTTTGTGCCACCGTGATTCTGTCCTTTTTTTAAGGCCGCATGGCTGCATTCATCAGACAGGCATGTAGAGGTGAAGATCCATGATGCATCGCTCCAGTATCCAACTCCTACTTTTCCTGCTCCTCTTTTCATCATGCTTTTGCAACATCTCTCTTCTCTCTCGACACTAGCGAAACATCTGGACTCACTCTGGAGCTCTCCATGGTGCTGAATCTGTTTTGAGTCATTTTGGCCACTCATTTGAGATTTTCGCCCATTTAGTCGACCCTAATTACCTAAATCAAAAATCCGGCTCCGTTAGGTCATCCGCAGGGGTTCTCTTTATACTTCCTGAAAGAGTCAGCGCGATCACAGGTAAAATGGCATAGCTGTGGCCGAACACAATTCTGCTCACTCGCTCGCTCACTCACTCGCTCACTCACTCGCTCACTCACTCACTCACTCACTCAAACACTCACACACAAACACTTTGCATTCTTATTATAGGATAGGATGCAGAAATGCAAATAGTGGAACACATTATCTCACTATCTCTCTCCTCTCTCTCCTCTCTCTCCTCTCTCTCTCTCTCTCTCTCTCTCTCTCTCTCGCTCTGTGTCTCTCTCTCTAACTGCAATCTCTCTGCTGTGAAACATTTATCAAAAGGGCTGATCAAAGACCATCAAAGGAAACAGCTTGATTAGCAAAGAACAGCTGGGCAAAGCATCACAGTAAACTCAAACAAGTCACTGATCAGTTTGAAAACATTTCAAATGCGATTAAGTGCCTTGATATATAATGCCTTTGTAACGACTATACAACTAACTTTCATACCACTTCATCTCTAAGCCTGGGCCACCGTGCGCTACAATTCGGACACACAGTCACACCCTCCCGCCTGGTCCGTAACCTCGGTATCATCATGGATCCCACCCTCTCCTTCAAGTCACACATCAATAACATGACCAAAGCGTCCTCCTTCCACCTGCGTAACATTGCACGACTCCGCTCCACTCTCTCCTCCTCAGCTGCAGAAACACTCATCCACGCCTTCATCACATCCAGACTAGACTACTGCAACAGCATTCTCTACGGCCTCCCTTCCACTGTCCTCCAAAAACTGCAATATGTTCAACACTCGGCTGCCCATAGTTGCTCACCCACTACTGCTCCAGAGAACATATCACACCCATCCTCCAACACCTCCACTGGCTCCCAATACAGCACCGGATTCATTTCAAAATCCTCCTCATCACTTACAAAGCTCTCAATAATCTCGCCCTCCCCCCCCCCCCCCCCATACCTGACAGATCTCCTCCATCACCACTCCACCACTCGCCACCTCCGATCTGCTGATGCCAACCTTCTCACCAAGAACAAGTAGCGCACCTTGGGGCACAGAGCATTTGCCATCGCTGCCCCAAACCTCTGGAATTCCCTGTCGCCTAGCATCCGAAACTCTGACACACTCACTTCTTTATAAAGCAACTCAAATCCCACCTGTTCAAGAAAGCCTACAATATCTGACTTCCACCTCCACCATTCTCCTCCTTCACACTGTAACCGCTTTCTCTGTATTTGTTCTGTATCTGTGTTTGTTAAATGGTTCATTGTTTTCATGTAAAGTGTCTTTGAGTATTTAGAAAAGCGCTATATAAGTCCCATCTATTATTATTATTATTATTATTATGAATTCACTTGACTTGGAAATGAGTGGAAGCAACAACGCTAATCACTTGAAACAACTCAAAAGGTTATTTGTTCACTTAGTGTTGAGAGTCCTACACACGGAACATAACACAACGGTCTACTCCACTCCTGAAATCACAAGTCAATAAAAGATAGCTAGGAGTAGACATACTTGTAGATTTGGCATAAATACATCTCCATTGTCAAGTCCCCTTTTCATGCATGTAGCTTGCGTTATTCGTGCAGACATTTCTTAAATGATATACAGAACTTCATATACAAATGCAGACTATCACACATTGAGTCACACCTGATATCAGTTTACCAATATATCAGGCAGGCAGGCACGTGCAGGGGCAGGGTGTGTGTGTGTGTGTGTGTGTGTGTGTGTGTGTGTGTGTGTGTGTGTGTGTATGGGGGGGGGGGGGGGGTGTTGGTGGGCACCTGCCCCTTTGCTCCGTAGTCAATGTCTTCCATCTCCTATATCATATTATGATACACGTTTGTTTTGTTTTCAGAACAGCACATGTGAAAGCTTTCATGAATGGCATTAGATTGAATCACTATTGTATGGTATCAGTCAGGGATAGAGAGAGTAGCAAAATGGAGATTTATATGGGGGGAAATAGCAGATTATTATGTGTGTAGATGTATTTGTCAACTTCAAGTTACATCTATGTGAGGTGAATCACAAATGACACCCACCACAATGAAAATGACTATCCAGTCCAAGGCGTATCCCCAATATTGTAGTTTAATGTTGTAGTTTAGGATGACTTCGGCTTCCAAATAAGATAACACATACAAACTTCAAAGCATGTGGTTAATAAGGGGTTTAATAGATTTTTTTTTATTGGACTATCTGATGAGGTAAGGACATGAATGTGATATGTGAATGTGAGTTTTCTCTTTCTTCACTACATAAGTCACTGGTCAAAAGTAGCCGTGTGGTTAAATTTGCAAGGCACTCCATGTTGCTTGGACTGAGAGTTTGCTGGCAGAAACTGCCGTCACCTGGCGGAGTGAGTGAAGGGAAACTGGTGTCACCCGGCAGAGTGAGTGAAGGGAAACTGGCGTCACCCGGCGGAGTGAGTGAAGGGAAACTGGCGTCACCCGGCGGAGTGAGTGAAGGGAAACTGGCGTCACCCGGCGGAGTGAGTGAAGGGAAACTGGCGTCACCCGGCAGAGTGAGTGAAGGGAAACTGGCGTCACCCGGCAGAGTGAGTGAAGGGAAACTGGCGTCACCCGGCAGAGTGAGTGAAGGGAAACTGGCGTCACCCGGCAGAGTGAGTGAAGGGAAACTGGTGTCACCCGGCAGAGTGAGTGAAGGTAAACTGGTGTCACCCGGCAGAGTGAGTGAAGGGAAACTGGCGTCACCCGGCAGAGTGAGTGAAGGGAAACTGGTGTCACCCGGCAGAGTGAGTGAAGGTAAACTTCCATCACCCGGCAGAGTGAGTGAAGGTAAACTGGTGTCACTCGGCAGAGTGAGTGAAGGGAAACTGGTGTCACCCGGCAGAGTGAGTGAAGGGAAACTGGTGTCACCCGGCAGAGTGAGTGAAGGGAAACTGGTGTCACCCGGCAGAGTGAGTGGTGTCACCCGGCAGAGTGAGTGAAGGGAAACTGGTGTCACCTAGTGGAGTGAGTGAAGGGAAACTGGTGTCACCCGGCAGAGTGAGTGAAGGGAAACTGGTGTCACCCGGCAGAGTGAGTGAAGGGAAACTGGTGTCACCCGGCAGAGTGAGTGGTGTCACCCGGCAGAGTGAGTGAAGGGAAACTGGTGTCACCTGGTGGAGTGAGTGAAGGGAAACTGGTGTCACCCGGCAGAGTGAGTGGTGTCACCCGGCAGAGTGAGTGAAGGTAAACTGGCGTCACCCGGCAGAGTGAGTGAAGGGAAACTGGCGTCACCCGGCAGAGTGAGTGAAGGGAAACTGGTGTCACCCGGTGGAGTGAGTAAAGGGAGTCACCCGGCGGGGGTGAGTGAAGGGAGTTCTCAGTCCAGGCAACATGGAGGGAAGGTAAACGTTTATTTCCATATACAAAATTATACAATGCTGGTTGAAAAGCATCAAAGTGATCCTTTACGTAGCCTGTGTATTTTATCTGCATGTAATTGTGTGGTTTCTTGAAAGCCTGTTTTATTGAAGTGAAAAACTAATATGAAGTGTGAACATAGCAAGCGTCACTTTATAGTCGCTGCAGTAAAATCATGAATGTGTTTGTTCTTGAGCTAGTTTGACTGAGGCGTCATTCATCCACTGTTTTATTCATTCATCTGAAATGATACGTTTGAAAAAATAATGCCGATAATGACAGTCAAGTCTATTTGTATAGCCCTAATTCACAAGCATGTCTCAGAGGACTTCACAGAGAATACTCTAGCTAAATCTAGCTGACACAACAATAGCAATTACAGTAGTAATAATGACGTCATGATTGAACAATCATATAGAGAGAGACAGAAAGAGAAAGAGAGGGAGAAATGGGGATGGAAATGTGGGGGAGGAGAGAGCAGGGAAATGGAGGAGATGGGGAGCGAGCAGGGAAGGGAGAGCGGGGGGGTGTGTGGGAGGAGGGAGCAGGGAAAGGGAGGAGATGGGGAGGGAGCAGGGAAGGGAGCGCGGGGGGATGTGGGGGAGGAGGGAGCAGGGAAAGGGAGGAGGTGGGGAGGGAGCAGGGGAGGGAGAGCGGGGGGATGTGGGGGAGGAGGGAGCAGGGAAAGGGAGGAGATGGGGAGAGAGCAGGGAAGGGAGAGCGGGGGGATGTGGGGGAGAAGGCAGCAGGGAAAGGGAGGAGGTGGGGAGGGAGCAGGGGAGGGAGAGCGGGGGGGATGTGGGGGAGAAGGCAGCAGGGAAAGGGAGGAGGTGGGGAGGGAGCAGGGGAGGGAGAGCGGGGGGGATGTGGGGGAGAAGGCAGCAGGGAAAGGGAGGAGGTGGGGAGGGAGCAGGGGAGGGAGAGCGGGGGGGATGTGGGGGAGAAGGCAGCAGGGAAAGGGAGGAGGTGGGGAGGGAGCAGTAAATGGATAAATCGACTATAGAGCAATAGAGCAATAAAACATCTTAGATCAAGTTGAAGCCGGGTTTGACAGCTTAATGTCACCTAAGCAGGGACATGAATTTGTGCGCTCTGGACCGAAACCATGAACAATGTGCCCCATCACAGAGAGAGAGACAGAGAGACAGAGAGAGAGAGAGGGAGGGAGGGAGAGAGAAAGAGAGAGAGTGGGAGGGACTGAGAGAGAGAGAGAGGGAGGGAGGGAGAGAGAAAGGGGGAGAGAGAGAGAGAGAGAGAGAGAGAGAAAGAGGGAGGGAGGGAGGGAGAGAGAGGGAGAGAGAGAGTTCTGCTGTGAGATCTATGGACCATGACAGCCAGGGAGGTTCAGAGTGGGAGCTGCCAGCCCGAGCCAGTCACTGTGGCCAGCTTTGACTCTGACCAGAGGCTGAGACATCATGTCACATCTAACGCACTGTTTCACCTGTGCTGACAAACCACATATGAGATTAATCATATGAGCCTTCAAACTCCAAAACTCATTCCTCAATTCGCTTTGTGAGAAGAAGCATGAGCATCGGCTATGTGCACCGGCGCCACCGGTTTTTCAGATCAAACCGGACCGGGAGGCATCAAGACGACCAACAAAACCTATTATTTCTGAAATGTTTGTCCACGCCTCTTTCCTAAAGTAAAATATACACATATTGAAACTCCGGTTTCATCCTGAAAAGCTCATTCCCTACCAGCACAGAGCTGTTTCTGCCTCAATAGGTTGAAGGATTTATGTTACAACACAAAGCGCTCGTAAAACCTTGGAGGGAAAAGGAAAATATGTCTGACCTAAGCAAAATCCAGCCTTCAGAAGAATTAGATCAGCCTTTGAAAAAGAAAAAGAACTTGAAACACATCTTAAAAGTAAGCTTTAACAGGAATCTATCAGGGTGTGGAGAAGTGGGTTGGATAGGGAAAACAATGGAATAAAGAATACAGTTCTCTGCAGGTACTCTGGCCTGCCAGGATAGAGACAGTGATTGACAGCTGGCGAGATGACAAGCACAACAGACCACAGGGCTGTCTACAGTAAACACATTTTCACTCACACAGAGTGAAAAAATAAATAAATAAATAAACACTTCAAAAATCACAGCTGTGGCCAAAACCAAACACTGTTAGGTTTGGCCCTGAAATATATTGAAGTATTTCAAAGGTGAGTATGGTAGATAAACCAGTGGGATGAACCAGAGCCGATATGCTGGTAGGTAAGAATCTATAAAAGGAAATGAATGGAGCTAGCGTGATACATATAAACTAGGCCTGCTTGTAAAGATTTAAATGGCAGCTTACACGTCATGTACACAACACATTTCAACAACACTGCCTAAATATGATTTGCTGCCCACAGTACATGGTAAATCTGGTGAGTTTAAAGTAGAGCTGATCAGGATAACACTTCTTTTACGTCAGTGATAAAATAGAGATCAAAATTAAAAGACAAAAATAATGTCAACTCACTTCCCTGACAACAACTCACTTACCTGACAACAACTCACTTCCCCGACAAACAACTCACTTCCCTGACAACAACTCACTTCCCCGACAAACAACTCACTTCCCCAACAAACAACTCACTTCCCCGACAACAACTCACTACCCCGACAACAACTCACTTCCCCGACAACAACTCACTTCCCCGACAAACAACTCACTTCCCTGACAACAACTCACTTCCACGACAACAACTCACTTCCCTGACAACAACTCACTTCCCTGACAAACAACTCACTTCCCCGACAAACAACTCACTTCCCTGACAACTGCTGACTTCTTCAGACACTGTGCCGCCCTGTCATTATTCTCCACCATTAATGGCTGCATTCTCAGGCGGTCTCTTTCTTCTGTGACTTAGTTCACTCTGATGGCCGTGAAGAAACAGGGACATTTCAGAAGAAGATGGACACCCTTGTGCCCCCCCCCCCCCCCCAGAGATGGTCCATGGTAGGGTCATTACCTAGCCGTGATCAGAATGCATAATGCGTATGCTGTCGAGATGCAAGACCCCGGGAGACGACCGCGCCTCCCACTCCGTAGCTGTGTCCGTCAGTGCACCATGCTCCACTCATCACCGCGTTCATCACCGCTTAAACAAGCAGCCTAGGTCGCGACCCTCTCCCCGAGCGCCTCGCTGTTGACAACACGTGGAGTATATAACTACATATTGACTCTCGGCAGAGTTGCGGGGACAAGAGAGAGATTGGAGGTTTGACTGCCTCCTCCCAGTCTGTTGGCCCCGACTACCACCCGCAGGTGAGCTGAAAGGAACAGCCATATCGTGACACCTAGAGGACTCCCATAGAGAGCAGGAGACAGGCTGTGGTGCTCGCTGGGCCCATCTGTCACACAGCCCAGAGGGAAACAGAGGTGGTGGAGTGGCCATGTTTGTTTCCACCGCTCTTTGCTTGCTTTACAGCACTATTTTTTAAGGCATTTTGCATTAAAGCGGCTAATTCTCTGCTGATATATGTCGTCTCTTGATTCACACTCTCAACCTATCATCTCTCTACACTTTACTCCTATCATCTCTCTACACTTTACCCCTATCATCTCTCTACCCTTTACCCCATCATCTCTCTACACTGGCCTTTACCCCTATCATCTCTCTACCCTTTACACCATCATCTCTCTACCCTTTACACCATCATCTCTCTACCCTTTACCCCTATCATCTCTCTACCCTTTACCCCTATCATCTCTCTACCCTTTACCCCTACCATCTCTCTACCCTTTACCCCATCAGCTCTCTACCCTTTACCCCTATCATCTCTCTACCCTTTACCCCATCATCTCTCTACCCTTTACCCCATCATCTCTCTACCCTTTACCCCTATCATCTCTCTACCCTTTACCCCATCATCTCTCTATCCTTTACCCCTATCATCTCTCTACCCTTTACCCCTATCATCTCTCTACCCTTTACCCCTATCATCTCTCTACCCTTTACCCCTATCATCTCTCTACCCTTTACCCCATCATCTCTCTACACTTTACCCCATCATCTCTCTACCCTTTACCCCTATCATCTCTCTACACTTTACCCCTATCATCTCTCTACCCTTTACCCCTATCATCTCTCTACCCTTTACCCCATCATCTCTCTACACTTTACCCCTACCATCTCTCTACCCTTTACCCCTATCATCTCTCTACCCTTTACCCCTATCATCTCTCTATCCTTTACCCCTATCATCTCTCTACCCTTTACCCCTATCATCTCTCTACCCTTTACCCCATCATCTCTCTACACTGGCCTTTACCCCTATCATCTCTCTACCCTTTACACCATCATCTCTCTACCCTTTACCCCTATCATCTCTCTACCCTTTACCCCATCATCTCTCTACACTTTACCCCTACCATCTCTCTACCCTTTACCCCTATCATCTCTCTACCCTTTACCCCTATCATCTCTCTATCCTTTACCCCTATCATCTCTCTACCCTTTACCCCTATCATCTCTCTACCCTTTACCCCATCATCTCTCTACACTGGCCTTTACCCCTATCATCTCTCTACCCTTTACACCATCATCTCTCTACCCTTTACACCATCATCTCTCTACCCTTTACCCCTATCATCTCTCTACCCTTTACCCCTATCATCTCTCTACCCTTTACCCCATCAGCTCTCTACCCTTTACCCCTATCATCTCTCTACCCTTTACCCCATCATCTCTCTACCCTTTACCCCATCATCTCTCTACCCTTTACCCCATCATCTCTCTATCCTTTACCCCTATCATCTCTCTACCCTTTACCCCTATCATCTCTCTACCCTTTACCCCATCATCTCTCTACCCTTTACCCCTATCATCTCTCTACCCTTTACCCCATCATCTCTCTACACTTTACCCCATCATCTCTCTACCCTTTACCCCTATCATCTCTCTACACTTTACCCCTATCATCTCTCTACCCTTTACCCCTATCATCTCTCTACACTTTACCCCTACCATCTCTCTACACTTTACCCCATCATCTCTCTACCCTTTACCCCTATCATCTCTCTACCCTTTACCCCATCATCTCTCTACCCTTTACCCCCATCAGCTCTCTACCCTTTACCCCTATCATCTCTCTACCCTTTACCCCATCATCTCTCTACCCTTTACCCCTATCATCTCTCTACCCTTTACCCCATCATCTCTCTACCCTTTACCCCTATCATCTCTCTACCCTTTACCCTATCATCTCTCTACCCTTTACCCCTATCATCTCTCTACCCTTTACCCCTATCATCTCTCTACCCTTTACCCCTATCATCTCTCTACCCTTTACCCCTATCATCTCTCTACCCTTTACCCCATCATCTCTCTACCCTTTACCCCATCATCTCTCTACCCTTTACCCCATCATCTCTCTACCCTTTACCCCATCATCTCTCTACCCTTTACCTCTATCATCTCTCTACCCTTTACCCCATCATCTCTCTACCCTTTACCCCTATCATCTCTCTACCCTTTACTCCATCATCTCTCTACCCTTTACCCCTATCATCTCTCTACCCTTTACACCATCATCTCTCTACCCTTTACCCCTATCATCTCTCTACCCTTTACCCCTATCATCTCTCTACCCTTTACCCCATCATCTCTCTACCCTTTACCCCTATCATCTCTCTACACTTTACCCCTATCATCTCTCTACCCTTTACCCCATCATCTCTCTACCCTTTACCCCATCATCTCTCTACCCTTTACCCCATCATCTCTCTATCCTTTACCCCTATCATCTCTCTACCCTTTACCCCTATCATCTCTCTACCCTTTACCCCATCATCTCTCTACCCTTTACCCCTATCATCTCTCTACCCTTTACCCCATCATCTCTCTACACTTTACCCCATCATCTCTCTACCCTTTACCCCTATCATCTCTCTACACTTTACCCCTATCATCTCTCTACCCTTTACCCCTATCATCTCTCTACACTTTACCCCTACCATCTCTCTACACTTTACCCCATCATCTCTCTACCCTTTACCCCTATCATCTCTCTACCCTTTACCCCATCATCTCTCTACCCTTTACCCCCATCAGCTCTCTACCCTTTACCCCTATCATCTCTCTACCCTTTACCCCATCATCTCTCTACCCTTTACCCCTATCATCTCTCTACCCTTTACCCCATCATCTCTCTACCCTTTACCCCTATCATCTCTCTACCCTTTACCCTATCATCTCTCTACCCTTTACCCCTATCATCTCTCTACCCTTTACCCCTATCATCTCTCTACCCTTTACCCCTATCATCTCTCTACCCTTTACCCCTATCATCTCTCTACCCTTTACCCCATCATCTCTCTACCCTTTACCCCATCATCTCTCTACCCTTTACCCCATCATCTCTCTACCCTTTACCCCATCATCTCTCTACCCTTTACCTCTATCATCTCTCTACCCTTTACCCCATCATCTCTCTACCCTTTACCCCTATCATCTCTCTACCCTTTACACCATCATCTCTCTACCCTTTACCCCTATCATCTCTCTACCCTTTACCCCATCATCTCTCTACCCTTTACCCCTATCATCTCTCTACCCTTTACCCCTACCATCTCTCTACCCTTTACCCCATCAGCTCTCTACGCTTTACCCCATCATCTCTCTACCCTTTACCCCATCATCTCTCTACCCTTTACCCCATCATCTCTCTACCCTTTACCCCATCATCTCTCTACCCTTTACCCCTATCATCTCTCTACCCTTTACCTCTATCATCTCTCTACCCTTTACTCCATCATCTCTCTACCCTTTACCCCTATCATCTCTCTACCCTTTACACCATCATCTCTCTACCCTTTACCCCTATCATCTCTCTACCCTTTACCCCATCATCTCTCTACCCTTTACCCCTATCATCTCTCTACACTTTACCCCTATCATCTCTCTACCCTTTACCCCTATCATCTCTCTACCCTTTACCCCATCATCTCTCTACCCTTTACCCCATCATCTCTCTACCCTTTACCCCTATCATCTCTCTACCCTTTACCCCATCATCTCTCTACCCTTTACCCCCATCATCTCTCTACCCTTTACCCCTATCATCTCTCTACCCTTTACCCCTATCATCTCTCTACCCTTTACCCCTATCATCTCTCTACACTTTACCCCTATCATCTCTCTACACTTTACCCCTATCATCTCTCTACACTTTACCCCTATCATCTCTCTACCTTTTACCCCATCATCTCTCTACCGTTTACCCCTATCATCTCTCTACCCTTTACCCCATCATCTCTCTACCCTTTACCCCTATCATCTCTCTACCCTTTACCCCATCATCTCTCTACCCTTTACCCCTATCATCTCTCTACCCTTTACCCCATCATCTCTCTACCCTTTACTCCTATCATCTCTCTACCCTTTACTCCTATCATCTCTCTACCCTTTACCCCTATCATCTCTCTACCCTTTACTCCTATCATCTCTCTACCCTTTACCCCATCATCTCTCTACCCTTTACCCCTATCATCTCTCTACCCTTTACCCCTATCATCTCTCTACCCTTTACCCCTATCATCTCTCTACCCTTTACCCCTATCATCTCTCTACCCTCCATATCCCTCTTCCCTCGACCCCCTTTTCCATCAATATATAATCTAAATACATTCCATTGTGCCGTGGTCTTCATTAATGAATCAGTATTTTTGAGTAGAGCTAATAGTGGTGCTACCAGCTTGTCTTTATGTCTGTTGGCATTACAATCGCATAGCGTTCTGCAGCCTAGTGACAGCAGAGACAGCCACATGTGCATGTGTTTATGCCATATGGATGTCAGGATGGGTTTGGTTTGGATGGGAACCTACGAGCGACTGATGTGTACTGTGTGATTTGGACTACAACATGTTAGCTCAGCTTGCCTGCCAATGTCTTTCTATACTAGTTTTACAGACAATTACGCTGCGAGAGTATTCTAACATATATCGTTTATGCTTTACTATCAGTTCCCATTTCCCCCCATTACCCGCGCTGTGGCGCTGGTCGCTTGTTTATTTAAAGCTTATCAATATTGAACCGTGTCCAAATTGCACCAAATCCGACACTGCACATCCTCCAAGTGTGAAGTCGATCAGACGAACGGTTCTTGAGATATGTGAAGGACACACTTTCACATACACACACACACACACACACACACACACACACACACACACACACACACACACACACACACACACACAAACACACACACACACACACACACACACACACACACACACAGATTCCTCGCTTTATAGTATGATTATTATGTCATAACATCTCATCTTAACATCTTCATCTTGACACTTGGGGAAAAAAACGAGAACTAGCGTATAAACATGGGCATGGGGCTGGCTCATTAAACTCAGACCATAAACAGGCAAAATCACATTTCTTTGACATCAATTTGCTTGAATCTAATTCTGTGGTAATGAAGATGTCAAAAATATGGCATTAAACTTGTAACTTTCTAATCTGCTTCAGTAGCGCTAACAAGGAAATCGAGAGTTTAGACGTGGAAGTCCTATGAAGTGTGTGGAGAACCGCATCGGCTTGCGCTAATGAAATGTAATGGAGAATATGAATAATTGAAGGGAGAAACTAGAGGAAAGGGGACAGTGAGGACATAGAAAGTCAGAGGAGATAGATGATGAGACAGGGCCAGACTGACAGACAGATGATATTTGGGTAAACTCTGGCCTCACCTTGGCTCTCCCTGATTGATCACCATGTACATCTCCCAGGACATATCTTCAGCCACCGCACCATGAGGCACCAGCAGGCTGACCCCTGGAAAACACACACAAATATGTCAACAACTCCAACAGCCTGACAGCATAGGGCAAAAACCAAGGTCCTATTTATTATAAAAGTCCTATTTATACATTGTAATGACCACAATTGCCCACTAGAGGACGGTAGTGGATAAGGACAGACACTGCAAGTCACATGACTTGGGGTTGGGCCAACTGGACTGTGTTCCTGCCCGGTGTCAGTGCAATAGACCCTTCTCACGGGGGCCATTTTGTGTCGAGAAGCCAGGGTAAACACAGGTGCAAGCAAAACACTAATGAGGGTTTCCAAATCCCAATCATGGAAGTTGGAAACCCTCATTAGTGTTTTGCTTGCACCTGTGTTTACCCTGGCTTCTCGACACAAAATGGCCCCCGTGAGAAGGGTCTATTTCGGCTCGGCTACAAGATCGGCTCGGGCACGCACTGTGATTGGCTGTACGTTGGGCATGTGGTGGGATTAACGTGGGCAAAATGGCCAACAGCTTTAGATTAGCTAACAAGCGAACGCTAAGCTACTGATGTTATCAGACATGATAGACATTAAAAATGTGAATCAGGGTTAGGGTTACGGGTTAGGGTTAGACCCCGTTGTGGACCCCGAGCCGAGCACTTCCGGTAGGGCGAGCCGAATCTGTAGGCCGAGTAGATCCTGTACCTACACCGGCAGTCTAGTCTGCTCACTGAGCAGGCAGCAGACCACAGCAGATATCAGCTAACGTTAGTTAGCCACATCATGTTAGCTAGCCTACAACAAGCTCTAACATGTTAGAGATATGTAAATAAATGGCGGCAATAACTTTCTGGGCCAAAATGAGATCCACCGTCCAATTACTTTCCCTTGATTCCATTGTGTGATCATATCAAAGAAACAATAAAAATGTCACTAATATGTTGAATAATTATAGAAATTAGTTTTAACAAAATGCGATAAAATCTAGGCTATCTAAACCACTGGATTTGACATTGTCGATATATAAGTCACATTATATTTGATTTGGATTTAGCTGTAAACACAGTGTTCTGTCTTTAATCCATTAGGATCTTTTTTTTATTTTGATCTCACAAATGAAAATGTTTTGCTCATGTAACTTCTCTCAAGAAGCAAGTGGAGATTTCTGCAGTGTTTCACCAGAACACTGCTGCCCAACACTGTTGGCTGGCAGTGACACTCTTCATCCACTACTGTATGTGAAACCAGAACGCTGTTGGTTGGCAGTGACACTCTTCTTCCACTACGTGAAACCAGAACACTGTTGGCTGACAGTGACACTCTTCATCCACTATGTGAAACCAGAACACTGGTGGCTGGCAGTGACACTATTCATCCACTATGTGAAACCAGAACACTGGTGGCTGACAGTGACACTCTTCATCCACTATGTGAAACCAGAACACTGGTGGCTGACAGTGACACTCTTCATCCACTATGTGAAACCAGAACACTGGTGGCTGACAGTGACACTCTTCATCCACTATGTGAAACCAGAACACTGTTGGCTGGCAGTGACACTCTTCATCCACTATGTGAAACCAGAACACTGTTGGCTGACAGTGACACTCTTCATCCACTATGTGAAACCAGAACACTGGTGGCTGACAGTGAAACTCTTCATCCACTATGTGAAACCAGAACACTGGTGGCTGACAGTGACACTCTTCATCCACTATGTGAAACCAGAACACTGTTGGCTGACAGTGACACTCTTCATCCACTATGTGAAACCAGAACACTGGTGGCTGGCAGTGACACTATTCATCCACTATGTGAAACCAGAACACTGGTGGCTGACAGTGACACTCTTCATCCACTATGTGAAACCAGAACACTGGTGGCTGACAGTGACACTCTTCATCCACTATGTGAAACCAGAACACTGGTGGCTGACAGTGACACTCTTCATCCACTATGTGAAACCAGAACACTGTTGGCTGGCAGTGACACTCTTCATCCACTATGTGAAACCAGAACACTGTTGGCTGACAGTGACACTCTTCATCCACTATGTGAAACCAGAACACTGGTGGCTGACAGTGAAACTCTTCATCCACTATGTGAAACCAGAACACTGGTGGCTGACAGTGACACTCTTCATCCACTATGTGAAACCAGAACACTCTTGGCTGACAGTGACACTCTTCATCCACTATGTGAAACCAGAACACTGGTGGCTGGCAGTGACACTCTTCATCGGGATCATGTCTATGTTCCCCGGGTTCTATGTTCCCCGGGTTCTATATTCCCCGTTTTTCACTAACCCTAAACCTAACCTCCCCCAGACCCTAACCCAAAACCTAACCTCTCCCACCCCCCACGCCTAAACCTAACCTCCCCCAGGCCCTAACCCAAAACCTAACCTCTCCCAGGGAACATAGCGGGGAACATAGGACCCTATTTGGGAAAAGCGGGGAACATAGGGATGACCCCTTTTCATCCACTATGTGAAACCAGAACACTGGTGGCTGACAGTGACACTCTTCATCCACTATGTGAAACCAGAACACTGGTGGCTGACAGTGACACTCTTCATCCACTATGTGAAACCAGAACACTGGTGGCTGGCAGTGACACTCTTCATCCACTATGTGAAACCAGAACACTGGTGGCTGACAGTGACACTCTTCATCCACTATGTGAAACCAGAACACTGGTGGCTGACAGTGACACTCTTCATCCACTATGTGAAACCAGAACACTGTTGGCTGACAGTGACACTCTTCATCCACTATGTGAAACCAGAACACTGGTGGCTGGCAGTGACACTATTCATCCACTATGTGAAACCAGAACACTGGTGGCTGACAGTGACACTCTTCATCCACTATGTGAAACCAGAACACTGGTGGCTGACAGTGACACTCTTCATCCACTATGTGAAACCAGAACACTGGTGGCTGACAGTGACACTCTTCATCCACTATGTGAAACCAGAACACTGTTGGCTGGCAGTGACACTCTTCATCCACTATGTGAAACCAGAACACTGTTGGCTGACAGTGACACTCTTCATCCACTATGTGAAACCAGAACACTGGTGGCTGACAGTGAAACTCTTCATCCACTATGTGAAACCAGAACACTGGTGGCTGACAGTGACACTCTTCATCCACTATGTGAAACCAGAACACTCTTGGCTGACAGTGACACTCTTCATCCACTATGTGAAACCAGAACACTGGTGGCTGACAGTGACACTCTTCATCCACTATGTGAAACCAGAACACTGTTGGCTGGCAGTGACACTCTTCATCCACTATGTGAAACCAGAACACTGGTGGCTGACAGTGACACTCTTCATCCACTATGTGAAACCAGAACACTGTTGGCTGACAGTGACACTCTTCATCCACTATGTGAAACCAGAACACTGTTGGCTGGCAGTGACACTCTTCATCCACTATGTGAAACCAGAACACTGGTGGCTGACAGTGACACTCTTCATCCACTATGTGAAACCAGAACACTGTTGGCTGACAGTGACACTCTTCATCCACTATGTGAAACCAGAACACTGGTGGCTGACAGTGACACTCTTCATCCACTATGTGAGTGGAAAGTGAAGAGCAGAGAGTATATTGTATAAAAGCACTGCTTTAAAAGGTGCACAAGAGCAGAGTGAGATGACAGAGAGACACAGAGGTTTTTGGCAGGTCTATGGAAAGTGAACATTTTGTAATAACTCTGACACCTCCAAACTGCGCATTAAATAAACGTGAGATCCTGTCTCGCATGTTAGCGATGACTGCTCTGTTGGTACCATGTAGGGGGAAAAAGATGAAATGTGTGGCTGTGCAGCTCTGTGCTGGAAATGGCGCAAAATACAAAACCCATTTTTTTTTTTAAAGGGTTTGAACTGTAAAATTGCGTGAGGTCTTTTTCAGAGAATTTCTACTCGGCTACTTTGGTTAAATATCACACATAGGTGAAAAGAGAGCTTCAGTCATCTGCAGTGAAGTGCCATTCACAGCTAATGAATAGTGGCCAGCATGTGTGAGAGCTGCTTGACAGCGGTGACTCTTCCACTACAGGAGCCTCCCCCTGAAAGAAGACAGGACGAGGCTGATTTCAGCTCAGCTCTCCACGCGGGCTGAGAGCCAGCGCTCTGCACACGAGGACCGCGAGAGTGGAACGTGAGTGCGGCGGGTTGGTGCGGACCGCTGACCCCGCGACAACGGCGGCGGTCCACTCAAAACTCCTCCAATCGCTCCCTCTGTGTTGGCGGGCCGCGATGACTGCTTGACCCCCTGTTTGCCTGAGAGAGCCGCCGAGGATGCAGAGGAATAACAAACAGCTACCTGCCTTGGCAACAGAGCCGGCAGATCCTAGCAACAGCTTCCACCAGTTGAAGATTGGTGTTAATGAAGTTTAAGAGCGACGACGTAGGAAGAAAAACGTGACTTTCTGCTGAATTCAAAGCACATGCTGCAACTGAGTTAACAACGAGCGATTGAGTGTATATTCGCCGGGGAGAAAATTCGCTGGGCGTCCGAGCCACAGAGACAGAGCGATAGGGCGAAAATTTGCTCGTCGCCCGAGATGAAATATCGGCCAATCAGTCGCTCGCTGTTCAACGCTGATTGGCTGCCGTGTGAGAGTGAGTCAAGGATCACACTGGCTTGGAACAAACCGCTGGTTTATTGTGTGGAAACAAACCGCATTGACGGCCGATTGACAGGCTGACATGAAGTGAAGTCTGTACTACCGGTATAGAGCTCGCGTTAAGAGCACGCTGATAGGCTTAGCTTGTAAACAACTACGGTGGCTCGTATAGTGGACAAACATCATGACATTGCGTAACGTTATAGGCCCCCAGATGTCCGTCAATTCTTGTGCCTGTTGACGAGCGATTTAAACACAGCGACAGAGCGACTCCAAAGGGTTGAATCGAGCGACAGAGAGAAAAATAAATATCTCGGTGTGAACACAGCTTTATACTCTAATTTGGTGACCTTTAAGCTTAAGTGGCCTCCCATACATTTGTACTACTACTTCTGTCTTAAGTGTTCCACTATTTCCACGCCTCTTTTTTTTTACACTGAAGGCAACGCAGTGTGGAAAGCAATGGATTGGATCTGTTGTTTTAGATGGAGCACGATGAAAGTGGAGGAAAATTGGTAGTAATTGTTACGTTGGCTGTGTGAGTTGTACAGTACCTAACAACACTTAGTGCTGCCTGCTGATAATGGCAGCTACTGCAGCCTCGTGTTATGGGAACCCAGTGCGCCCGGCGTGACCTGCTTTTCATTATCAACACAAAACAGAGTTGAGATAGTGCCTTTTCTAAATAAAAGAAATCACACGCAGGCGTCGAAGTAAGCAGTGCAGGTTCAGGAGTATTCATCTGAGAAAACGGAATAGAAGCACTCTATCTCTGTGTCGGGGGTCTGTCTGAGGCATTTTCCTGGCAGCTCAGGCTGTTGTCACCCTAATCACAGAACCCGGGGTTACATCTATAACCATAAGTTGTCTTGCTCTCTGCCAGACAGACAAACAGCAGCGGAGAAGCAAGATGTGTTCACGACAACGGAACGCTGTTTGCACAGACAGTTCTACTCTTTGATGAAATGGGTAGGCTACAAGAGAGGAACCGAAACTGAAACTGGTATCGATCCTATTGACGCTAGAAGTGATCTTCAATCCATCTCAATCTGATCTCAAGACATGCAGGGAAAAATATTGTATGCTAGCTGATGTGTTGATTAACTGTATAGACCTGTTATATGTTTGCAAACAGCGATTACGTATTTCACGCAGAACGTGACAGCTAGCATTTCAGCTAGCTGTCTTCAGAATATGGAAGATCCGGACACCTTCTCCATGTATTTTAATGGTTTGCCTGCAAACGACAGGTTCGGTTATCTTACACAAATAAGCTAATTCTTAGCAATGGAATGAGGTTTCCTCACCCATACTCACTGTTGGAATGGGTCTAGGAATTCTTTTACCTCATATATCTAATCTAATCTTTTTTCCCTTATTCGCCAGTTTCACTCCTACTTGTTTCCTCTGAATTTCTGCGACCACAATGCGCACGCAACTGCAGTGACGTAACCCTGTACACTCCAAATTGTTCTATAGGGCTTCCTGGGGACACCTCGGCATTCCGAAATGTCGGCACTCCGAAATACCGGCATTCCGACAAAATTGAGATCTGTCTCGCCATTGCGAAAGAACCCTCCCCCAGACCCTAACCCTAAACCTAACCTCTCCCACCCCCCACGCCTAAGCCTAACCTCCCCCAGAACCTAACCTCTCGGCGAAACATTTTTTGGAGATAAAAAGGGCCGCCTCTCCGAAAGCATAGAAGTCAATTATCGGAATGCCGACACTTCGGAATGGCGAGGTGTCCCCGGGCTTCCTGGCTCTCCCCTGCCGCTCTCTCCATTATGCATAGGCTACTCCTGATTGGTCTATCACCTCTCATGCTACAAACATATCGTGCTACAAACGGACGGACACACATGTCACTTATAGAAGCGGCTGCACTGCTTAAAAATGCGGAATAGTGTGAACACGTGCTGTGAAACCCAGCTGTGTTTGTGAAACCCACCTGTGTTTGGCACCACCAGGCGCCCTCCAGGGTGGCCAAACGTGGCCGTGGTCGTCAGCTGCTCCTTGGTGAAGGAGCCCTTCTTGCGCCTCTCCATGGTGCTGCAGCAGTCGCGGCCCAGGCCCCGGGGGAAGGTCTCCGGAGGGGCTTTGGCGTGGAACTCGGCTCGCTCGGCCACGCCCAGAGAAACCATGAAGGAGCTCTGGACTTTCACCTTGATGTCGGGCAGAGGGTCAAAGAGCTCTTTGTCGGCCGCGTCCTGGAAGCAGAGGGGCGTGCTGTAGGTCCGTCCCACCGTCATGTCCGGCTGCATCGACGAGTTGAGGAGCAGCGGGTTGCCTACAGACATGAAGAGACACACGACCGCACGGTCATCTAAAGTCCTATTCACAAGGGACTACACTAGTATAGTGTGGCGACTTCATGTGATTAATGAATTACACCCCAACCTCGACATTTTATGAACCACATTCGCACAGTTTACTCAAGTTTGCCGAAATCACTGGTGTATAAGGTCAAGATGTTACAATTGATCAACCACTGATTTAGCAAAGCAAAAGAGAAAAATGCACTCAAAACCTTCCTCTATAGATTCTGCTACTGTATTGATTTTTCATGACAGGAAGATACTGCATGAAGAAAAAAGACTTCACAAATTACATGCATGGGAGGTTTGGGATTAAAATCACCAACAATCTCCCAAATTATTAGGAATTCCTGGACGTCCCCAGTGATAATATTACTCCCGTGCGATAGGGCTTAAGAACCCCATCACCGGGATGTCCGGGCAAGCGACCAGTGAGGTGAGGGAGCACAACCTGGACAGAAGGTCCAGGGCTCAGAGCCATGGTCAGCATGTTGGATTTAATTAGCGAGCGGACACAGCTTGATCTCCATAATCCATCTGCTGGAGTCAGCTCCTCTAAGGACGGGTGAGAGGGACAGGGTCTAGGTGACTGAGCCTTCAGCTCTCAGTGTGGACTCAGCAGACCACAGTGGGTGGAGGAGGGGTCTCAGTGTTGACCCAGCAGACCACAGTGGGTGGAGGAGGGGTCTCAGTTTAGACCCAGCAGACCACAGTGGGTGGAGGGGTCTTCATCTGTGGCCATTACCTCCGACGCCGCTGCCAAACCAACTGCGAGGGAAGCGCCACATTGATTTAGCAGACTCTGACATGAGGTGCCCCCGGACTCGCCATGCCAAGATAACGGTGAAGTCACAGAGTCCTTGCTGCCCAGCTGTTGCCTGGCGAGGGGGCACGAAGCGGGAGGCTAATGTTGTTTTATTTTTAGGTGAATCGTTAATTACCGGGGATGTGATGAGCATTTTCGTGTGGGTGTGTGTGTGTGTGTGTGTGCGTGAGTCTTCCTTTTCGACTCGTTCTACAAAACTAAACTTTTCTTGTCTCTCTCGCCAGCAGAATTCATATCACATTAAAAATACCACCAAATTATTTCGATTTTAGCCAGCTAGCTGTTGCTCTTATCCAGACTGGCATACAGTGAGCGAGCAGGTAGGGGTTGAGTGTCTTGCTCAAGGACACTTCAACAGGGCACATGGTCGTTAGCGGGGATCAACCCTGTGACGCTTCCATGACAGGACGCGTCCTCTAAGCACTAGGCCACCCTGTTGCCTAATCACTCCTCCAATCCACTCTAAATAATAGAAAGCATGAGCAGAGCAGATATAGGAGTAACAATTTCAGATAACTGCTCCCAAGCTAATGTGCCACATAAACATTTATTCTATCAACATTTCTACCATGGCGCTGCACCAGCGGTCCAAAAGGGGTCATAAGAAAAGTCAAGACAATCAGTCAGTCACTCACCCAGTCAGTCAGTCAGTCATCCAGTCACTCATGGATGTTTAGTGAATTTATGCTGGGGATATGGCCATAGAGATCAGAAGGTGGTAAAGAGTCAGGATTCGATGGGTGGGTAGGAATAGTGGCTAGGGGGATATGGGTGAAGCTGGGGGGGGGGGGGGGGGCATAGGGATAGGAAGGTGCTAGAGAGTCAAGATTCGAGGTGTGGGTAGGATTACTGGCTAGGGGGATATGGGTGGTGTTTGGTGGGGGGGAAGGTGAGGGAAAAAGTGCTGTGGTCTAAAAGGGTTGTGCTTGTTTATTCATAAGCAATTTGATTCTGACAGCAAAACCACAGGGGACTCTATGGATATTCCGCCTTGTGTGCTTTTGGCCGAAACTGCAACCTGGCGGACATCGGCCCCTCCAGGCTGAACCTCACCCTCACCGCTGAAATACCCCCCCCCCCCCCCCCCCCAACACACACACACACACACACACACACACACACACACACACACACACACACACACACACCTCTGCCCTCCAGTTGAGTGGAGAATAATCTGATTATCGCTTGAGTGTGCTACTTTAAGAACAGGCACCACGAAATGGAACGGCAGTGGCGAGATGAGAGAAGTTAATGAAATGGACCTCAGGTTGAATACCTTGAGGGATCGCTTTGGAATTGGGCCTCTGATTAAAAATCAGTCAGAAGAAGAAGTCATGTGGAGAGACAGGGTCAGGTCCAAAGGCTCGCTCACTCACCCGCCTTACGCCGGCTCCTGTAGCACGGAGCTATCCCAAAGCATTTAGGGAGCTTCTTTAAGTATTTAAGGGCTTTTTTCCCACCTGGCAATTATGTAGGCGAGAGAAGCTACTGATTTGCAATTACACACACACTTAAAGGTGCTCCCCCTCAGGAAAATGTGGATGGTAACAATCAGCGCAAAAGTATAGGCTCTGATGACGGACTCTAAAACAAACTGGAGCTGGTGCACGAAAAGAGAGGGAGTGCTCTATAGCTATAGCTATAGCCTGATAGAGAGGAAAATGGGAAGGGAGTGATTGTGGACAGCGGAGGGCACAGCAGGCGGGCTGTGGGGAGAGAGCTGGCCTATTTAAATAGGATTGATGACCTGCCGGACGTAGACCCATCTCATCTCAACGCCCCAATCCCTGCGCTTCCAGATGCATGAAGCGGGGCGGGGGCGCAAGGGTCTCCCTGGGCCTTGGAGGAGCCGGTGGACGTGGGCAGGGGGGCACGGTGCGGCTTTCTTTTCACGGAGCTGTCACCGAGGCGGGCCGAGGATGGATCGGCCGTCGCCGCGATGGCTATCACTTGTGCTAAACCCAGAAGTGTCAGTGACAATGATATGAATGCTGCAGCAAGGCTGCCCGGGACAGCCCACAGCCCCGCGCGCCTCAACCGACAGAAGTTACTGCTGTGCACAACAAACATGGAATTGATGTTCACTGTTCCATTGATGCCCCTCACATGTTTCCATCAGTGGCTTTAGTCAGTGCAAGCTGATGGAGGAGATTGGCTGCCTGACAGTCAAATGTGTGTTCCACAGGGAGGAGGGGGCAGGCAGAGCCAGTGTCTATGAAGAGATTGATTCTCTCCAGCTTCACAATAACAGAGGAGCGGGTCTGTCCAAACAGAAGGACAGGTCCTCTCACTGGTTATGGGGTGTAAATCCTAAACAGAAGCACTCACACTGCTCAATGCAAACACATGCCATCAATCACCAGGGCTGCATGGCCCTGTCTGCAGGGTCCTTGATGCTGACGCCTTCTGGCCTCGGGGGCACTACTGGCCCTCTCTCCCTCTCTCTCTATCTCTCTCTCACCTTGTCTGGTGGTCTCTCTCTCTCTCTCTCTCTCTCTCTCACCTTGTCTGGTGGTCTTAAAGTTGAACGACTGGAATCCCCCGGTGAGCGCCGAGGAGTCGATGACGTCCACGCCGTACTCGCTCTGGTTCTTCCGGTACAGCATGACGGCCACCACCAGGATGGCCACGGCCATGATGCCGGCCCCCAGGCCCGAGTACAGAGCCACGTCCCTGGAGCCGTCCATACCTGAGGCACACGACACACACAACAAGCAAGGCTTATTTATCTTTCATTTTTTCAATATTTTATTTTCAATCTTTTATAGAACAGTAAACATACAAGACAAATAGGCTCAGACACAGGAAAAGAAAGAGAATAGAAACATAATAATAATAATAATAATAATAATAATAATAATAATAATAATAATAATAATAATAATAATAATAATAAAATACATCTTTGACATTTAGCATTGTAACATGGTGCTACCAGCCGCATAAGGTGCTTATGTGCTTGGAAGATATATTACATATGGGATCCTACACAAGGGGTCCATGGGAAACCAGCTGGGCAAGCCGTCCATCACCCCTAACCTGAGTCACTAGTCATTCTTAACCAAGTCAAAGTAGGTCAAAAACGGGTCCCAGATACTTATAATAATAATACATTTATCTTATATAGCGCTTTTCTAAATACTCAAAGTCGCTTTACAGAACACACAGAATTAAATACTTTAATTTGAAACATTCATGAAAGGTGGGGACAGTAGGTAGGGTGTAGTGAGGTTAGGAGGAGAAGGCGAGGTTGAAGAGGTGGGTCTTGAGGGCCTGTTTGAAGGATGTTATGGACTTAGATTGATGGATGTGGATGGGGAGAGTGTTCCAGAGGGTGGGTGCGGCAACTGAGAAGGCCCTGTCACCCCAGGTCCGGAGCTTGGTCCTGGGGATCGTCAAGCAGTTGGTGTCTCCAGACCTGAGGCTGCGTGTGGGGACGTGGCGGGGGAGGAGATCAGAGAGGTAGGGGGGGGCCAGGTTGTTGAGGGCTTTGTAGGTGGTGAGTAGACTTTTGTAGTTGATCCGGTATTTGACTGGGAGCCAGTGGAGGTTGTGGAGGACGGGAGTGATGTGGTCTTGGCGGCGGGTGGAGGTGAGGAGACGGGCAGCGGAGTTCTGGACGTATTGGAGTTTGTTGATGATTTTGTGGGGGGAACCGTAGAGGATGCTATTGCAGTAGTCGAGTCTGGATGTGATGAGTGATGAGTACTTTCCAAACAAGTTGGTTCTCAGGAACCTTAGTCTCTCCATCTGTATAACAGAGACCATGTCCATCAGCCACACCTGAAAAGAAGGTGAAGAGGAGGACTTCCATTCCTTCAAAATGAGTTTTTTGGCGACAGTTGTCCCCAGTGTCAGAGATTGCTGGACAGCTGTAGGGAAGTTCGGAGAAGACTCCGAGCAGCCGAAGATGGCAGGTTCTGCCTCCAGCTGCAGGGTTATTTTGTAGGCCTTAGAGTACCAGTCAAATATTTTGGCCCAGAATCCCGTTAGTGAATGGCAAAACCAGAAGGCATGAGATAGTGTGCCCACAGTGGTGAGACAGAAGGGAGGATCTTGTGTAATATATGCTTGGAGTAGTGAAGACGGTAAGCGACTTTAAATTGGATCAGCTGGTGACTACTATTAACTGAACAGAGTTGTACCACAGACATACTCCTTTGCCATAATGTCAGATAAATCAATACCAAGTTCCCCCTGCTACACTTCTCTAATCCTCTCAGTAGAGACTGTATTGAGGTTGCAAAACAGACAATCTAAAGATAAGATGCTTGGAGTGAGGAGGGCTCAGCAATACATAGAAAAAAGCATGCTCATTTGACAGCAAGGCTTATTTTGAACATGTTCTCCAGAGATTTCCCTGAGTTATAAAGTAAGACTATGTATTTTTGTTTTGTTTTTTTCACATTTAGTGTGGTGAAGGCGGCTTTACCGGAATGTGGGTTGAGAAAAGGCTTTTTAGGCACATAAAAGAGTATTTTCTTCTTTTTATTAAAAAAAACACACACACACCCAGAGACAATGAGCAGGGATATGGAAGAAAACAGGCACAAGTTATGTGTTACTCTGGCTACATAACATATACCGTATATATATATATAGGCAAGAGTTATGTGTTACTCTGGCTACATAACATAAATATTTAAACATAGGCAAGAGTTATGTGTTACTGTGGCTACATAGCATAAATATATATAAACATAGGCAAGAGTTATGTGTTACTGTGGCTACATAGCATAAATATATATAAACATAGGCAAGAGTTATGTGTTACTGTGGCTACATAGCATAAATAGATATAAACATGGGCAAGAGTTATGTGTTACTCTGGCTACATAACATAAATATATACAGTATAAACATGGGCAGGAGTTATGTGTTACTCTGGCTACATAACATAAATATATATAAACATGGGCAAGAGTTATGTGTTACTCTGGCTACATAACATAAATATATACAGTATAAACATGGGCAGGAGTTATGTGTTACTCTGGCTACATAGCATAAATATATATAAACATGGGCAAGAGTTATGTGTTACTCTGGCTACATAACATAAATATATACAGTATAAACATGGGCAGGAGTTATGTGTTACTCTGGCTACATAGCATAAATATATATAAACATGGGCAAGAGTTATGTGTTACTCTGGCTACATAACATAAATATATACAGTATAAACATGGGCAGGAGTTATGTGTTACTCTGGCTACATAGCATAAATATATATAAACATGGGCAAGAGTTATGTGTTACTCTGGCTACATAACATAAATATATACAGTATAAACATGGGCAGGAGTTATGTGTTACTCTGGCTACATAGCATAAATATATATAAACATGGGCAAGAGTTATGTGTTACTCTGGCTACATAACATAAATATATAGGCTACAGTATAAACATGGGCAGGAGTTATGTGTTACTCTGGCTACATAACATAAATATATACAGTATAAACATGGGCAGGAGTTATGTGTTACTCTGGCTACATAACATAAATATATACAGTATAAACATGGGCAGGAGTTATGTGTTACTCTGGCTACATAACATAAATATATATAAACATAGACAAGAGTTCTGTGTTACTCTGGCTACATAACATAAATATATACAGTATAAACATGGGCAGGAGTTATGTGTTACTCTGGCTACATAACATAAATATATATAAACATAGACAAGAGTTCTGTGTTACTCTGGCTACATAACATAAATATATACAGTATAAACATGGGCAGGAGTTATGTGTTACTCTGGCTACATAACATAAATATATATAAACATAGACAAGAGTTCTGTGTTACTCTGGCTACATAACATAAATATATATAAACATAGACAAGAGTTATGTGTTACTCTGGCTACATAACATAAATATATATAAACATAGACAAGAGTTCTGTGTTACTCTGTCTAGTGGCATGAAAATGTTGGAAAATGAAATGATGGAATGAGGTAGGACGGAGCAGACCAGCTGTCTCTCCATGTTACATTATGCTCCATAGATAGGAATACATGACGTCCAGTTGTGTCCATGTCCATGACTCTAAACTGTTACACATCACACTCAAGCTGCTAACATGGGCTTGATTAGCCTAACTGCCTTTAGACCCACTGGTCTCTATCCAATAGCCATGATGGATGTCTCACAGAGAAGGCAATGGGGGCCCATGGAGTGTCACCAGTGGTCACTGGCGGTCGCAAAGAACGATCAGAGGCAAATTAATTGAGACTAACCCTGCCAGTGTGATCACTCACCAGATACCAGTTCCCTTTTATGCCCCCCGCTGAATCATTCACAATTACCATAGGTTACAAAGACGGCACCAGGCACACCTCGCACCCAAGTGGCAGGCTAATGAAAGCACGCGAGCTAGCACCTGACAATCACTTAGCTGCACTAACGCCAGCGAGTGATTGAAAGCCGCCAGGGGAACGCAAGGACAGCGCTACAAATTGGTCGAATTAGCTCATTTACGGTGATTATGACACATTAATCCTCCACAATATAGCACATGTTCACTTGTCACAACCAATATATCTCCTGGCGTGGAATGGGAACGCAGCTGTGATGTCACGGTCGTCCTGAATGGCGGGCTCTGAGTAATGAGACATGAATGCGTAATGATCCCTGGCTGGGTTAAGATGGGACTTGCTCAGATCAAGGTGAACTAATTGGTGATGTTTACAGAAAACAGAAAAGTTGAAGAAGAGTATGCAGTGAGAAAATGAATGAGTCAACCCCCCCCGCACTTGTCAGCTAACTTCAAAACCTAGAATGCAAATGTAATTTCTTGACCAGGGGGAGCTACTCATAGTGACGGGTGGGGGGTGAAAGAAATCCACAGAGGAAGACTCACTTTGAGGTTTTACATCGTGTAGCAGCTTTCCATCTGCAAAGACAGAGAGATAGAATGAGACAGAGGAGAGAAAGTGGTGATTAAACTCAGGCCTGTGTGAAGTGACTAAGGCTGGAGATATACTTGCTGTTGGTTAAGCGTTCACGTGCGTATGCCACGTCCGTTTGGAGCGTTGGTTGTGCACGTCCTATCTACACGTACGTTCTAAACGGACGCAAGTCAGCCATCATGTTCACCTGAACACGTAGTTAAAAGCAAGCATATCTCTGCCCTAACAAGTCTGGCCTCAGATCCAACACGCTGTGGAGAGAGACACTCTTCTGGTAATAACACCAGGCAGGCGCGGACACTGTTGTCGCATCACCATAAATAAAGGCGACGAGGTGCACACTGCTCAATGAGTCGCAAATGCTTCTGAGTGGGCTTATCTTCTCCTTCCTCAAGATGGAAAGGCAATGGAAGAATAATTCCCGCAGAACAAAGTCTTAAGACTATTCCATTCTACCTACATGTATAGCTTACCTATAGAACTTCAGCCATCATTCAGGAGTGAATGTCCCAAAAGGTGTTCTTACTCTGCGTAGATTTAATGTGACATCCAATATGTGAACAGCAAGAGAGATAAGCATCGGCATGGTCATGCACTGGGCACCTGTGTCCATCCAGAGTTTGTCTAAATACCTACAAACATGCTTGTGATGACTTGCCGTGTTATCGTGAGCTCCTGAATATGATAGTGATAGAGAAATGATTATGTTGACTGATGACGATGATGACGATGATGCCAAGCGGGGGGAAAAGGCCTTACTCTGAGTGCACAGTCCGTCGGTGCAGTTCTCGGTAACCTCTCCGCTGCCTTCGCACATCTTGCCTCGGTGCATGGGCGCTGGGGAGTTGCACCCCCGACTCCGCTGCCTCTCGCACTGGCTGCTGCACACCGTCCAGTCACTCCACTCGTCCCAGCCGCCGTCAACTGTGGACAGACGCATGATGTAACGCGTGTGGACAGACACATGATGTAACACGCGTGGACAGAAAGATCACGTGTGCACGAAAGACAGAGAGAAAGACGACAGCAAGAATTGGACAGATGCAACCGTGCAGCAGGTAGCCAAGCTCAAGCTCATCAACCCAAATAAAACACAATATGATATTTTAGCACGGGGGGGGGGTCACTTAAAACATTCACTTAAAACATTTTCAACCATTTGGGACCCGTTTCTAGCCTATCTCGACGATGTTAGGGTTAGGTTGTAATATCGAATGTCGATAATATATGTATGTTTTCTTTTCTTTTCCTGTGTCTGAACATGTTCATTTGTCTTGTCTGTGCATTGTTGAGAAAAATTTTAAATAAAATATTGAGGGGGAAAAAAGAGAGTTGTGCACCAGACGTAGATATCTATCTATGGCTGGCTACTGCGAGACAATGTTGACCGGGACAGCGGAAATGCTGGGTGGGAGGTTATGTTTTCGCCCCCGTTTGTCAGCAGGATATCTAAAACATGTACAGATGAACAGATGTGCACAAAACTTGGCATAAATGTTAGTTATGGGCCAACTTAGAAGTGATTACATTTTCTACACCCAGGGGGCGCTGTAAATGGCGTGTTCAATCACAAAAAGGCGCTTAACTTCCGAACGGATTTACGTAACACCAGGAAACTTTGCAGAAAAGTTGGTCATGGGCCAAGGACGAACCGATTAACTTTCCACACCCACTAGCCAAAAGGAGGCGTGGCAATGGTGGTAACATGCCGTGGCGGAGGTATGCACACCGAGTGCCCGTCTTTGTGTTGACACCTATATCAAGGGAAATTCCTTGTACATTGTACTTGGCAAATAAAAGTTTCTGATAATAAAGATACTTTTATCTTGCAAAATTTGCAGAGGTTTTTAATGTGAATGCAGCAGGCTGTCACATCAACATCTATTCCAAGGTCAAAATGTTTCTGGGCACATACACATTGTGCATAAGCAACATACAGGCGGTGGTGCAGCTTGAGAGATAGTTTCTCCCCATTAACCCCAGGCCTGTTTATTTAAAGGACCCATATCGTCATTATATGATCCCTAAAGAAACATCCGAATGCTAATCACCACCGGGCTGTTTCCAGTAGTGTTTACCAGGGATCTCATATCCTCATTCGGGGTCTGTGTCACCAACTCTCGTCAAGTCACGCGAGACTTTCCTGCCGGCTGGCCTGTGTACGGAAGCCCAGCTCCTGCGCTCATTTCTCTCGCGCGTCTGTCCTGTCTACAAGCAGAAGACTAGCTCAGTGTCTACAAGCAGAAGACTAGCTCAGCCCGTTTTTCGGAGAATAGATTTAGAAATCTTACAACATGGTTCGATTTTGTGCATGGGGTTAGAAAACGGGGAGAAAACTGTCTATTTACATGGAGTAACAGCACAATGCCATCTGGCCCCGATGCAGCGCCATTCAAGGACTGGCTTGGACACTATTTAGCTCACAACAACGCCTAGGAGGCTCAAAATCGCACTGGAGAACACTGGGTGAGTCGTCAGATAATAATTAATGTGAGGAGAGGTCCAGGTTCAAATAAACCGAAATTCTCCTTTAATGAGATTTGATACAGGCCTATGAAAGCAAGAAGACCTGCTACATGCTAATAGCTAATAGCCAGACTTCTCACCATGTCTGATACAGGCCTATGAAAGCAAGAAGACCTGCTGCATGCTAATAGCTAATAGCCAGACTTCTCACCATGTCTGATGCAGGTCTATGAAACCAAGAAGCCCTGCTGCATGCTAATAACCAGACTTCTCACCATGTCTGATGCAGGCTTATGAAACCAAGAAGACCTGCTACATGCTAATAGCTAATAGCCAGACTTCTCACCATGTCTGATGCAGGTCTATGAAACCAAGAAGATCTGCTACATGCTAATAGCTAATAGCCAGACTTCTCACCATGTCTGATGCAGGCCTATGCAACCAAGAAGATCTGCTACATGCTATATAGCTAATAGCCAGACTTATCACCATGTCTGATGCAGGCCTATGAAACCAAGAAGACCTGCTACATGCTAATAGCTAATAGCCAGACTTCTCACCATGTCTGATGGAGGCCTATGAAACCAAGAAGACCTGCTACATGCTAATAGCTAATAGTCAGACTTCTCACCATGTCTGATGCAGGCCTATGCAACCAAGAAGACCTGCTGCTACATGCTAATAGCTAATAGCCAGACTTCTCACCATGTCTGCCATCCCATTAAGGAAGAGCTCATCATGCTTAGCTTAACAAATATCAGGAGAACATATGGCGCCCGAATATGCCGCCGTCACGATGTCCATAATGCATCTTTCATGGGCGGTGGAGGGGGTAATTTTCTTTTGTGATGTTCAACAGGCCGAGGCAACACTTCACATTCGTTTGCGGTTTCTTCTCAGCTACTTTAAATGCAAATTATGTGCTTGGATGTTGTGGACAGAATGCTGAGTGCTTCTGAGTTTGACCACAGTCGGTCGAGAGCGTAGGCATATTGTATCTCCTTACAGCTCCCCTATGACTTCTTGCTCTAATTCTGAAACTTCTCTTCTCGCCAACTGGTAAACAATACAATCTGACAAACTGTAACTACTGCAAGATTCTACGTTGCTTCTGTGATGACTGGCTATTGCATCTCCTTTAGCCACAGTCTTCAAGAGCGATTCAGCACTAAATCACATTTGTTTGAAGTGTAAACATGTTGATACTGTATGGCTTCTGCTCCATAATAAAGTGAACAGCAGTAACCCTGTATTTGATTTTCAAATTACGTCCTGTATCCACTTCTATGGGAAGAAAATCATTGTCCCATTAATCTCTATGGGCTGAAACCTTCAACCTTGTTGCACTTATGGCTACCATTTATTTATTCATACCGTACATTCATTAATTAATCATTCATTAATAAATTAGTTATAATATTTAATATTGACAATGTGCTGTAAATATGTATTTATGTGATCGAATTTTATATAAGAAAATGTAACATTTCCTTACATAATATTAAATCAGACAGCATCTACGGTATATTTAAGCCATATTAAAGTATGG
Source organism: Poromitra crassiceps (assembly GCF_964638095.1). NCBI lineage: Eukaryota > Metazoa > Chordata > Actinopteri > Beryciformes > Melamphaidae > Poromitra > Poromitra crassiceps. The sequence goes on from NC_139631.1 coordinate 35,727,542, forward strand.
CTTCTACTATAGTGAATACCAGTGATGTTGTATTATGTCTAGATCCCCTTCTATGGGAAGAAAATAGTTGTTGCATTTCTCTCTGCGGGCTGAAAACTTCAACCGTGTTGCACTTCTGGCCACTACAGTACCTCAATCAGTGATGCCAACGCTGGTATTTTACCTTCATTTGGCAGCGGCTCCGTCGAATGCCTTGCCATCAGGAAAATTGTTGGTGCAGTATCGGGTGATCGAGGCCAACACTGCTCTCAAGTAGATGGGCAATCTGTTCACACTGATCACACTGATTTATTCGCTCTCCACCCCACTTTTACGCATCTTTCCAAATTGCCTACTCGTCGGAGAATGCCTCAAAACACTCTTTCAAGAGCTGAAGAGGCAGATTTAATGGAAGCGAGGCACTTCATTCTACAGTACTATTAAACTTTGTCATGGTAAATTCTCATCTTGACACACATCAACTGCTCTTTATTTGTCTGTATATAATTAACAGTAAAAGTAGTTTTACTGTGAAAATTAACTAACTATAACTAACTATAAACTATAAATCTTCACATTTGAACTGCAAAATCTTCTGTACTGATATTATTTTCTAAGGAAGACATGATGAAGGCAACTGATCAATAGAGAGATGAATATATTTACATGTATCATGTAATTTCCTTCTAGCACTTCCACCTCCACAACACCAGCTTCATGTCTAGTGTTGTTCTCTGCCCTCCTTGTGATGTGGCTGTGGGCTTGCTGCTCACAGTGCTGTCTGTCTCTAACCTTATCTATATCCCCTCCTGGTCTCACTGCACTCAGACCATCATTAAGGCAGGACTGTGGAGCGGCTTGACAGAAGCAGACTGGCTTGTCAGTCAGCGCTTCAGACAGCTCAGTTCATCTCTGCCTACGCTTCTCTCCCGTCTGCGTTTTCCCTCCACCCGTCGAGATAAGGAGCAGCCCCCCGAAAACAACCCGCCTCCTTCGCTGCTGCTGCACATAACTTCACTGAGGCCTTCGGGCCATGGCGGTTTACAGAGGAGTACAGAGGACTCATACCCGTGTTTCCGTTATCCGGTAATTGCCGGATTTTGACCGTTATAATTAATCAAAGTCCGACAAATCCAAATCTGCCGGTCACCAAGTCCGGTTGAAAAGAATCCCCTCTCAGCGCAATTTGAGTTGTATTGCACGGCGCAACAGCACTCAACAGGTGGAGGAGGAGCAGCTGCTCGTTAAGAAGATCAAAGAAAAAGAGAGGAGAGCTCATCCAAAGAAGCAGAAACGGGTAATCCATTAAAGTGTTCTCCAAGACAAGGTACCGAAAAATCTTCCACGTGCATTATTACGAGAGAACGTACATAAAGACACTTTATGCACACGGCTCCGTGTGCATAAAGCAGGCTGCGGATGGAGTTTTGCATTATTTGAGAAGTTGTTTTCCACTCATTTTATGAAGAAAGGTGACATGTAATTTGAGCCCTCACTCGTGTGTCTACAGTAACCTATACTGCACCTGCAAATGGGCATGCATAGAAAGAGAGAGAAATGAAACGTGAATCGAACCTTATAAAAAGTAGGCTATTTTCTGAAACCATGTGGGTCTAACGTTATTGTCAATTGCCAGTGTTCTTTCAATAGGCTATGTCCATGGTGTTGAGTTGAGCACTTTTATTCAAAGCACCACATCAAAGTCGATGCTGTGCTTCACAGAGAAATCAATTCCCCCCGAAGCTTGCAAAACATCATAAGCAAAACATTATGATCTCATGGTGAAGTTGATCTTTGAAATTTGGATATAAAATGTCATCATCTCATCATTTTATCCAATAAGACATTTGTGTGAAATTAGACAATGAATTCAAGAGTTCCAGGTCACAGTGACATTGCTCTTTGACCACCAAATTGTAATCAGTTCATCCTTTAGTCCAAGTGGACATTTGTGCCAGATGTAGTGAAATTTCCTCCATTCGTTCATTTAATACAATGGTACAGATGTGAGGTCGCAGTGACCTTGAACTTTGACCACCATAATCGAATCAATTAATCCTTGAGTCCAAGTGGATGTTTGTGCCAAATTTGGGGAAATTTCCTCAAGGCGTTCCTGAGATATCGCGTTCCTGAGCATGGAATGGACGGATGTGAGGTCACAGTGACCTTTAACTTTGACCACCAAAATCTAATCAGTTTATCCTTGAGTCCAAGTGGATGTTTGTGCCAAATTTGAAGAAATTCCTTCAAGGCGTTCCTGAGATTATCGCGTTAACGAACATGGAACGGACGGACATGAGGTCACAGTGACCTTTTTGACCTTTAATCACCAAAATCTAATCAGTTCATCCTTGAGTCCAAGTGGATGTTTGAGACAAATTTGATAATAATAATAATAATACATCACATTGTTGAACGTAACATGTTTTCCTCACTGGCCCATTTGGCTGACTTTTTTTCAAATGACATTAATTAACATTAACATTTGGTTATTTCTTACAGTAGCTTATGCTTGGGGTCCCCAGGGAGTTGGGGAGGGGGGCGGCTCGAGTACATGACATTCAGTGTCAATGAACAGTACAACATGTGAAATTCAAAACAAGAGAGAGAGAGAGAAAATGTCTATATAATTGGGGTGGGGAGTAAGCTGGTGTGATAATCAGAATGTTATATACTGTAGGCTAATTAACCCTAAGTATAGTCCCACTGTCCCTAGAAACCAAACATGAATGTGTTTTGAGAAACATTTGTTATTAACCATCCAGTCAAGTTTGAACTGTATTGAATGTCGCCAAGCATATCAAATGAGGAGCAGCAATCATCTCAGTGCTATAATGCTATATTATCTGCTGTGAGACTGTGGGGGCGTATGAAGCAGCAGGCTGCAGCATGCTCACCAATAGCCAATGAGAGTCGAGCATGCTGCATGACACGCCCAAACCCGTATATGGACGCGGAGCAGCCAGGCAGCTCCGCTCTGCTCCACTGACTCAGACAGAGATTTCCACATTGAGTCTGATCTTTCCCCCGAGACCCATAAATGTCGTAAAAATAATCGAAAATAGCTCACCAACAGATACAAAAACAACGAGCATAATATGTGTTTAATGTACATACCAAGAACTGCCGCGATCAGATTTCTGAAACACGCATTTACATTTTTTTGATTTGTGTCTCCCTGGAGCTCGAGGTCGCTTCCCGACCGACGTCCTCAACTGCAGCCCGAATGTGGGCACTCGGGAAAGGCTTAGTAACATGGTGGAATGCCGGGGGGTTTCCTGGAGCCTTGGGTTTCCTTGGGTAATGTCTACAACTTTTTGATGCTTACAATTAGTCACATAAGACTCTCAATTACATAGTTGGAAGGTTTTGGTGCATTTTTCTTCCCAGGGTCTTTAATGACAATAACTCCATCGCAGCCTCCATTTCTCATTTCACACAATGGTGCACACACAGACAACTACCAGCTACCTCCTGCACATGGAAAAGAAAAGTTGTACCTAGATGACCCTTTTGTGGGGCTAGGCTTAGTTAACGCTTGAACATTATATCCATGCAGGCAGAGTTGAAGTGGGACTAACTTGGGCAAAGAGCATTGCAGCTAATCTTCTGGACAGACATGCCCTCGCAGAAAGCCCCGCCGTTGAGCGGCGCCGGGTTGGTGCAGGTCCGCGATCGCTTCTGGATGCCCCGCCCACACGGCACATTACAAGATGACCACTCCGTCCACAGGGACCAGCCACCATTCACTAGAGAGAGACAGAGAGAGAGAGAGAGAGAGAGAGAGAGAGAGAGAGAGAGAGAGAGCAGGAGAAAGTCAGACTGAGTGGAGAGGTGGAGCCAAGCAATACAGTACATATTACTTTACCAGAACTCCAGCATCTCCATCATATTATGCTGGAGTTGGAGTATTTACTGTAACACGAGCCGTAGATATTAATGATGATGTGAGGCTCCGAAGCACTGCAAGGCAACAATGCATAATGGCTGGGGCAGACCGCATTCATTGTGGTGGATATACAGCTCCCTCCTCCCTAGTTGTGGTGGGTATACAGCTCCCTCCTCCATAGTTGTGGTGGATATACAGCTCCCTCCTCCCTAGTTGTGGTGGATATACAGCTCCCTCCTCCCTAGTTGTGGTGGATATACAGCTCCCTCCTCCCTAGTTGTGGTGGATATACAGCTCCCTCCTCCCTAGTTGTGGTGGACATACAGCTCCCTCCTCCCTAGTTGTGGTGGATATACAGCTCCCTCCTCCCTAGTTGTGGTGGATATACAGCTCCCTCCTCCCTAGTTGTGCTGGATATACAGCTCCCTCCTCCCTAGTTGTGGTGGATATACAGCTCCCTCCTCCCTAGTTGTGGTGGATATACAGCTCCCTCCTCCCTAGTTGTGGTGGGTATACAGCTCCCTCCTCCCTAGTTGTGCTGGATATACAGCTCCCTCCTCCCTAGTTGAGGTGGATATACAGCTCCCTCCTCCCAGTTGTGGTGGATATACAGCTCCCTCCTCCCAGTTGTGGTGGATATACAGCTCCCTCCTCCCAGTTGTGGTGGATATACAGCTCCCTCCTCCCTAGTTGTGGTGGGTATACATACAGCTCCCTCCTCCCTAGTTGTGGTGGATATACAGCTCCCTCCTCCCTAGTTGTGGTGGTTATACAGCTCCCTCCTCCCTAGTTGTGGTGGATATACATACAGCTCCCTCCTCCCTAGTTGTGGTGGCTATACAGCTCCCTCCTCCCTAGTTGTGGTGGGTATACAGCTCCCTCCTCCCTAGTTGTGGTGGATACAGCTCCCTCCTCCCTAGTTGTGGTGGATATACAGCTCCCTCCTCCCTAGTTGTGGTGGGTATACATACAGCTCCCTCCTCCCTAGTTGTGGTGGATATACAGCTCCCTCCTCCCTAGTTGTGGTGGATATACAGCTCCCTCCTCCCTAGTTGTGGTGGATATACAGATCCCTCCTCCCTAGTTGTGGTGGGTATACAGCTCCCTCCTCCCTAGTTGTGGTGGATATACAGATCCCTCCTCCCTAGTTGTGGTGGGTATACATACAGCTCCCTCCTCCCTAGTTGCCAGTTCAATGTTCCTCGCTCTTGAATTAAGACGAATGCGTGAGAATGTGTGAAAGCAAAGGAAACAGCCATTAAATACAATTGCCAATGGCATTTGGAAAGGCGACACTGACTCATACTGGACAGGTTGGAGTCGACCACTTAGCGCTCTGACTGAAGGTATTTCCTCTGTGATCTTTCTGTCTGGCGGGTTTGGAATTTAGCTCAATATTTGGGAATGCTATCAAAGCTTGTGAACTCACATTGCTGGCAGGCCTCTGGCAAATACATATTTAATAAGCAACACTCCTGTTAAATGAGATTAAGACACAGTAGCTCATTTTCCTTTCATAACGTACACATTGATTTTAAATGAGAGGCAGTAAATTAACTCTTTGAATAATACATTCATCGAAATAATGGGAAACATTGTTCTTCACAGATACATGGAGATGAGTCTCTTAAACACTTGTGTGGGGAACCCAGAGTCTATTTTTATTTGAAAAATAGACTCTGGGACAGCCCTACCGTTTTTCCCGGCTTCCTGTACAGCGCGCCTCTCCTGCCACCGTCACTTAATTTTCCGCGTCCGTGCTCCACTGTTTACAGTCTAAATAACAACTTGCGCTGTGACTTTAGAGTAATTTTCCACTGTTGTTTGTCTATGCAGTTTTAACGTTATTAGTGAATAGCCGAAATGGACGCGGAAAAGCAAAGCGGAAGTGATGGAAAAGCCACCGTCACTTCCTTTCCCGTGTCCGTTTCGGCTATTCGCTAATAACGTTAACGCATAAACACACTGCATGGACCGCTGGTCCAGCACCGCGGTAAAAAGTCAGAAAAATAAATACTCAGTAAAGTACAGATACCTGAAAACCTACTCAAGTACAGTAACAACGTATTTGTACATAGTTACTTCCCATCTGTGTAATGTATTGTAATAGGCAAACAATGCAAGTGGAAGGTGGGAGCGTACCGAAGACGATCACAGTGGCTGTGGCACTGCGCCTCTTGGCCACGATGTTGCTGGCCAGGCAGGTGTAGTTGCCCGAGTCGGACAGGCGCGCCTCGTTGATGATGAGGTTGTGGTCGGCCCGGGTGTCGATGTTGACGTCCGTCAGTGAACTCACTAGCTCTTCGTTTTTCAGCCATTCCACCTGTACCACAGAAAGGACAAAGGCCAGAGATGGTTATTTTCCAAAAATGTAATATACTGTATATCCACTTGGGGGTTATTACCGGAACCCGGGCCACTGCACTCAGACAAGTTGGTGAATTACCTTTGTATCAAATGTTTATTAAAAGAATGTAGTTACACACAACAGTGAGGATACTTTCAAGGAATATTATGATGGACGGACATTTTTGGCATGCAGGCTTTCATTACTGTCTGTGGATGACATTCATGCTTCTGTATTATAATAGGGTAGTCTCATGTGATCACACCCAATGTCTTACATCAGCACGCTTCCAGCGACAAAGGGTCCGAATCACAACTCAGCATTTCCGTGTTTTGCTGTAGGAATTCGTATGGTAAAATCTGATTGGCTGGGCTGTTACTGAAGTCCGGCTCTCTTCGTGCATTGGTGCATCGTCCAAAAATGTACCGCCCCATGAGTTGCGTCACGCAAATAAGGAGATCCGTGGTTGGTCAATCCATATGTCTGTCACGCATTTTGTTTTGGTCTCAAGGGGCGGTCCTTAACCACTTGTCAAGACTTGTGCCCCAGTGTTAGCTATTTATCTACGGCTGGCTACTGCAAGACTATATGTAGGGTGTTTATGGGTCACAGGTGAAACCATTCAGTTCAGTCAAATCATATTGCTACCTATGTTCATAACAATACATATACTGTATGTATAAGTACAGTACCAGTCAAAAGTTTGGACACACCTGATTGAATGCACTATGTTTGTCATTCTTTTAAAAGCTTTTGATGAAATGCTTGAAATTCGTTTCTTCGACAAATAGTGAACTATGCCTATGTTTCTTCCCAACGCCTTTGCCTTTCCATCAAGGCAAAGATTGGCTACTTTAAAGAATCTAAATATTAAAGATAGTTTTGATTTGTTTTTCGTCACTAATGCCATTTGTGTTATTTCCTAGTTTTGCCGTCTACTGACTGGTACATACACATTTTCAATAGAGGTCAAGGATCAATAGGGTATGTATACTTAAGGTTTGTTGTAATTGTGTGCCATCAATCATTCTGTTAGAAAAGATGTCACTTGTTTCATGCTGGAGAGCTCATTTTGGAACTAATGTCTTCATATTGCTGGGTCAGAGCACATTACTGCAGCGTGCCAAATAACTGCTGGTCAATTGCATAATACACGATCACATCCAACCATACGGTCACAATCACACTACACTATCACATCCAACCATACGGTCACAGTCACATGACACTATCACATCCACCCATACAGTCACACTACACTATCACATCCACCCATACAGTCACACTACACTATCACATCCAACCATACGGTCACAGCCACACTACACTATCACATCCAACCATACAGTCACACTACACTATCACATCCACCCATACAGTCACAATCACACTACACTATCACATCCAACCATACGGTCACAGCCACACTACACTATCACATCCACCCATACAGTCACACTACACTATCACATCCAACCATACAGTCACAATCACACTACACTATCACATCCAACCATACGGTCACAGCCACACTACACTATCACATCCACCCATACAGTCACACTACACTATCACATCCAACCATACAGTCACAATCACACTACACTATCACATCCAACCATACGGTCACAGCCACACTACACTATCACATCCAACCATATGGTCACAGTCACACTACACTATCACATCCAACCATACGGTCACAGCCACACTACACTATCACATCCAACCATACAGTCACAATCACACTACACTATCACATCCACCCATACAGTCACAGTCACACTACACTATCACATCCACCCATACAGTCACAGTCACACTACACTATCACATCCAACCATACGGCCACAGTCACATGACACTATCACATCCACCCATACAGTCACAGTCACAGTCACACTACACTATCACATCCACCCATACAGTCACACTACACTATCACATCCACCCATACAGTCACAGTCACACTACACTATCACATCCACCCATACAGTCACAGTCACACTACACTATCACATCCACCCATACAGTCACAGTCACACTACACTATCACATCCACCCATACAGTCACAGTCACACTACACTATCACATCCAACCATACGGTCACAGTCACACTACACTATCACATCCAAGTTACCATACGGTCACAGTCACACTACACTATCACATCCAACCATATGGTCACAATCACACTACACTATCACATCCAAGTTACCATACGGTCACAGTCACACTACACTATCACATCCAAGTTACCATACGGTCACAGTCAGGCAGCATGGCCACCGATACCAAAGCCATTAGGCAGTCAAGAGAAGCACCATAACCAATTACCAGCAACCGAGGGGAAAACTAATTATGAATTACAAACTTAGTGACGCTTTACTGCTCCTGCCCTCGTAAGGAGCTGCAGAGCTGCATTTGCAAATTGCATTCACAGTGTGGCAGAATGGACCAGGATGGATTTATAGGGAACACGCAGACACCCTTATAATAAACAACACAATCTGGATGCAACAGGATGGATTTATAGGAAACATGCAGACACCTTGAACCTTATAATAAACAACACAATCTGGATGCAAACAGGAAATGCCTGCGGCTGTGCAAACACTGGGTAAATAGAAATGACACGCAGACCCCAGTGATGATGGATTGCAGGTATATATTGACACAAATAAAAATGATAATGAACATCATAACGCAGTAATCATTTTTCACATTCGGTCTGTTTTTCACACCTATTTGAGTCAATTGTACCACTGATGTAACCTGACGCTGCCAGATGGACGGTATAGCTCCACATAGTTTCAATAAACCAGTCGATCTGGGAATGCAGTAACCAGACCCGCTGACGGAGGCGGGCACTTTTTCCAAGCTACTTGGCAGGTGATTGGATGACCGATCTGTCTATCACCGCTGGTGGGTGTTAACTTCAACCAATCAGATCGCCGAAGGTGCCTGTGGCTGATCTCCGTGGTATTCATTGATTGAGTCCTCACGGTCGTAAAGTCACCTTCGAAGCATTTAGTTAGATTATAACGAACTAGTTGTGTGGCTTAGCCTTCCCAAATGTTGAGGGTCGTTTTTTAGAATTTAATACATAGAATTGGGAACGTTACATTCAATTTCATTCAGACTGCCTGTCACTTCCGCGGCGGCAGCCATGTTGACGAGTGAAAAGAACTACAAAGACCATGTACCCACTACTTGCCCAGACGAGCCTGAGCCCGCCTACGGCTGCCGCTGATTGGTCGGGCCGGCATGGTTCGACCAATCATCTTAACTGCCTGTGCATGACAAGATGGATATGTCGAGAGAATCTCTTTTGATCTCGCGAGGTTATCCATCTTGCAAGCAAGGTTACCACTGATGCCGGAATTCTTCTTATGAGTAGCATGATAATGGAGACTGAAGGCTCGCCTTGAAGACAACTTGGAAGACAATCTCCAAAGCCTCTCAGATTCTTCTTCCACAATTAAAAGATACCCTTTAGTGAGGGTTTCATCTGAGGAAGAGCATTTAGCATTGTTGCTAGATAAGAAGAGAGAGGGAAGAACGAGGGGACATGATTAAACTGATCTGTCACTGAAGGGGAGCCAACTGGTGGCACCAGAGTGCCCCCCCCCCCCCCCACACACACACACACACACACACACACACACTCATGTGTTTATTTCAATTCTATCCTGGGAAATCTGCGACTTGAGAGAGGCAATTAACGTGTGGCGCAAGCTGGCCCCCGCACTGTTTGAGGCCCAGCTGTACATTAGCTGTCTGACGGCTGCTAACAGCCCCGTGGTGATGATGAAAAGATTCACCAAGCAGAAGTGAGAAGAGAGAGAGAGCGAGAGAGAGAGAGAGAGACAGAGAGAGAGAGAGAGAGAGAGAGAGACAAAAAGAGGGACAGAGGAGGAAGGGGTGAAGGGGGCGCTGCTGGATGAAGGGACAAATACAAATTAGCCTCTCGAGTGTGTGGCGGAGGATATGAGAAATGAATTGCCTAATTGGCACATTTGTTTCAATTAAGACTGGGTCATGAGTGTCAGCCTTGACGGAGGGGTTTCCAGGGCATCGGGGTTTCCTCCCTGTGATTTCATTACTCGGACCACAGCCGGAGATCACCTCCTCGAGGCCCGCGCGGCTGCCGGGTTCCTCTCATCTGCTTCAGAGTGAGCGCACACAACGTACGCACGCTGCATCCAGATGACATAACGATGATTAGATGCTGAGAAGTGTGGCGGTCGAGGGGCAATTAGAGGACAGAGGAGTGATGTAAGGAGAGACACAGCAGCCATCATGAAGACTTATGAGGAACGCGCCCATCAAGATCAAACCCATGCCCTCGCCAGCTGCTTCTGCCCCCCCCCCCCCCCCCCCCCCCCTTCCCCGGTACTTTGTGCTTCTCTGCCCTGCTTGCTCTCTTGGTCGTTCGTTCAGGCCCCAAGGAGGATGCAGTGCAAACATGGTATACGCTGCCATATGAAGAAAGCAGCATTTTCTGCTAGTCATGCTATACTAGCTTTAGCATCGCACCGTCACAAGTCCAGTATAATTACTGCGTATCTCATCAACAATTACATGGATTAACCGCCTCTGTCGGGCCGCCCCCGGGGACATGGAGGAGCATGCCAGCGAGACCTGCTAAGCACCGAGAACGGTGGATTCTCACCACAAACCTATCAACAACACACACATACACACACGCGCGCACGCACACACATGCACGCGCACACACACACACACACACACACACACACACACACACACACACACACACACACACACGCACATACACACAGATGCCCACACACCAACACTTTGAACTCGCTGTGTCTCAGTGTGTCATACGACAGCAGCAGGTAGAGTGGAGGGGAGCTATCTGCCGGCTCTGTGCTCCCCTGCTCCAGAGGATAGATAGATAGATAGATAGATACTGTAGATAGATAGATAGATAGATAGATAGATAGATAGATAGATAGATAGATAGATAGATAGATAAATAGATAGATAGATAGATAGATAGATAGATATATAGATACTGTAGATAGATAGATAGATAGATAGATACTGTAGATACTGTAGATAGATAGATAGATAGATAGATAGATAGATAGATATATAGATACTGTAGATAGATAGATAGATAGATAGATAGATAGATAGATAGATAGATAGATAGATAGATAGATATATAGATACTGTAGATAGATAGATAGATAGATAGATAGATAGATAGATAGATAGATATATAGATACTGTAGATAGATAGATAGATAGATAGATAGATAGATAGATACTGTAGATAGATAGATAGATAGATAGATAGATAGATAGATAGATAGATAGATACTGTAGATAGATAGATAGATAGATAGATAGATAGATAGATATATAGATACTGTAGATAGATAGATAGATAGATAGATAGATAGATAGATAGATAGATAGATAGATAGATACTGTAGATAGATAGATAGATAGATAGATAGATAGATAGATAGATAGATAGATAGATAGATAGATAGATAGATAGATAGATAGATAGCTCGGAGGTTAACCAGAAAAGATATGGTGAGAACACAAAGTGGGACTGGTGTAGGTATGGATTTTACTCGGGCTACAGATTCGACTCGCCCTTCCGGATGTGCTCAGCTCGGGGTTCACAACAGGGTCTAACCCTAACCCTAACCCCCTGACGCTGATTCATATTTTTAATGTCTATCATGTCTGATAACATCAGTAGCTTAGCGTTAGCTTGTTAGCTAATCTAAAGCTGTCAGACATTTTGCCCACGTTAATCCCACGACGTGCCCGACGTACAGCCAATCACAATGCATGCCCGTGACTGCCCGAGCTTAAATTGCACCGACACCGGCATCGCCCATCCGCTTCCCCTGGTGCTTCCTAAATGCCACCTCCCCCCTGAGCTATGTGGCAGTGCATTACTATGCCACCCCGATCTGTCTTATCTTAACTAAATAAACAGACATTACTATTCCACCCCGATCTGTCTTATCTTAACTAAATAAACAGACATTACTATTCCACCCCGATCTGTCTTATCTTAACTAAATAAACAGACATTACTATTCCACCCCGATCTGTCTTATCTTAACTAAATAAACAGACATTACTATTCCACCCCGATCTGTCTTATCTTAACTAAATAACAGACATTACTACTAGCCAACGCTGGTGGCCTGTATGGAAACAGCGTTGCTCAAAATGGTTGAAAGTTATATAAATTTGGCCATTCAGTGGCGAACTAGAAATTTAATTATTTTTCTCCCATGTGTGTGTGTGTGGCGTCTTGTCTACTACGTGAGATTAGTGACGCGAGAGCGCAGCACAGCACAATAGTCACGACAAACGCCCCGTTCTCACGCTCATGTAAATCACAATGCGAGATTTCTCCACGTCATTCCCTCGTCCAACTTGCGATAAACCGTGCCATGAAATCCGTTTAAAATTTTCGTTTATGGGTTTATGGGATTCTTGTTAAAAGTTACTGCAGCGCAGGGCAGTGTATGTGACAGTCAGACCTCCATGTGAAGAGCTCCGCCTACGCAAAAAAAGTTGGTCTTGCTTTCATTGCACAGTGACGATATTATACAGTAGTAGCCGATGTGTTTAGAGCAGCTTTGTCACGTTGTCATGTCGTAGTATAGCATTATATTTTACATGTGCGCTAAACTGCGATGAGATTTGTTTGCGGAAATGACGGCGGGGATGAAAGTGAGGCTCTCACTTTGGTGCTGGGGCTCGGAGCTGATGGTGTTGCTGCAAACACACAATTACCCCTCCCTCCCTCCGGGCAGAGCGTCAGTGCAGCAGCTCCGTGTCCCCAGCGAAAAGGGGCACAGAAGACCACCAGTCGTCCTTGAGAGGATTCCAGCATTCGTTGTCTCTCAACCTAATTATATGGAATTCTGGACAAAATCATATCTAGGCTATAAAAAATAAAAAAATAAGATTTGCATCCGAGAGACCAAATCTCATCATAGTGCCCCTTAGTATGAAAAAGGTTGGGAATGATTTACAGCAACACAATGCCACAATTCCTTTTATGATTATAGTGGCGTTTATTGATAGTATTGTGTTACATAGGAGTTGGTAGCAAAATAACAGGCGATTGTAATAAATTAACAGGTGATTAACAGGTCAAGTGACATCATGGGAATAGGCTTGGAGTTGTGAGGAGCCGAAAGGGTACAGGGGGAGTAGGGGAGTAACTATCTTGAAATCCCATAGTCTTTGGTTCATCGTGACGTCACGACGTATCAAATATCCCATTCATTTGAGGGGGGAAAAAAAGCAGTGTTCCACCCTTAGAGGGCGCTTATGCCAGTTATGCTGCTGAAAAATGATACAAATGGCAGAATGGCAACAGTTTGGTCACAAATGTGGAAATTTTGACGAGCATTCTTCACACATCACCCCCAAAGTCATATATATTGGTTAAAAGCTGAAAAAAAGTGTTTTGGAGGTAAGTTCTCCTTTAACCAAATAAACAGACATTACTATTCCACCCCCATCTGTCTGATCTTAACTAAATAAACAGAAGGAGCTCCTGGCTTTGGGTTTGTGGGGGATGTAATTGCTTGGTTTAATAATGGATCTCATCATCTGCTCTCTTGGAGACTCTCTCTGACCTATGAGAAGATAACAGAAGCACCAGGCAGAGACTCTCTCTGACCTTTGAGAAGACAACAGAAGCACCAGGCAGAGACTCTCTCTGACCTTTGAGAAGACAACAGAAGCACCAGGCAGAGACTCTCTCTGACCTATGAGAAGATAACAGAAGCGCCAGGCAGAGGGACTCTCTCTGACCTATGAGAAGATAACAGAAGCACCAGGCAGAGGGACTCTCTCTGACCTTTGAGAAGACAACAGAAGCACCAGGCAGAGACTCTCTCTGACCTATGAGACGATAACAGAAGCGCCAGGCAGAGGGACTCTCTCTGACCTATGAGAAGATAACAGAAGCACCAGGCAGAGGGACTCTCTCTGACCTTTGAGAAGACAACAGAAGCACCAGGCAGAGACTCTCTCTGACCTATGAGAAGATAACAGAAGCACCAGGCAGAGGGACTCTCTCTGACCTTTGAGAAGACAACAGAAGCACCAGGCAGAGACTCTCTCTGACCTTTGAGAAGACAACAGAAGCGCCAGGCAGAGGGACTCTCTCTGACCTATGAGAAGATAACAGAAGCACCAGGCAGAGACTCTCTCTGACCTATGAGAAGATAACAGAAGCACCAGGCAGAGGGACTCTCTCTGACCTTTGAGAAGACAACAGAAGCACCAGGCAGATGCTAAGTACGGAGGAGGCAGGGGGTTGAACGGTGTTAAATGCTAACTTGGTTTTGAGTAGTATGGCAGCGACTTTGCGAGGCTCGACGGAGAACAGCTTGTAGCAACAGCGCAAAACATTAGTTGATTCCCCTTTGTGCCATAGTCTGAGCTGTCTACCTGAGCTACAGTAGATCAAGGGGATTCCTATAGGATTAAAGGCTTTCAAGGAAGTCAAGGAAGTTGAAACAAGCTTCTAGTTTGGTTGTTCATTTCACACTTTCTTTCAGAGCAACCTCTCAAAAGAAACTTATTATGTGGGCTTCACATGGACTCCTTCCTCGCAGGTTTAAAATATCTGCTCTGTGCAGGAGGAACTTGGTGTTGATTTATCTGAAATTATATGGAACAGGAGTCTGTCTGTCTGTCTGTGTCTGTGTGTGTGTGTGTCAACTCTGCTCAGTTAACAGCAGACACCAGCTGATCCAGTTTAAAGTCTACATTATTCTAAGCATAAGTAGGGCTGTGACGGTATGGATTTTTCATCATTGCGGTCACCGCGGCGTTTCTCTAAATAAATCATAATAATATCTAGTTAGGGTACTTTAAACTCATTGAGTGCCAGCCACTTTTGGAGAACGGACGCTCCCAGTGCCAGAGTTTCAGAGCGTTTTCAGTGATTTCTCGAGGCCCACAGAATATTGTGTGATATTACTATGTAAACACCGAACACGCAAAAAGAACAAGGAGACTCTATTGTATCATCAGCAAAAAAAAGTTTATTGATACCATTTTCCGTTCTTTAGTTATCAGCCGGAGAAGATAGGTCAAAAACAGCAAAAACAGGCATTTCCATCTAGAAGCTGAGATATTCAGCCTTTTGTGAAATGAAGCATTTCAAGCACCTTCACTGACTCTAGCTAATATTTTCTGATGTAGTGACGTGGTGTAGTTGTGTGCTGCCCTGCGTGCCCCACCCCCCTCTCCCCCCCTCAGCTGCAAACTCCTCCCCACACTAGTAACACACAGCCTCACAGCGTCTATTTTCGGAGTGCTTTTTGTGCGCCGCCTCCCAGGCAGCGCGACATGGAAAAGCCACACCGGACTGCAGGGAAAGGTTTGGCTTTTCAGTGTCGGCTGCTGCTTTTCTAGTGGCTAATCATGTGGAGAAACTATGCTGACAGACAGACAGATGCAGAGGGGCTCAGTTGTGGGAGCGGATTGACTGCTGTTCGCAGGCACCGTCAGCTCCAGCCAGAGCAATCTATATGGCTCTGGGCTGCAGCATGAGCGGTTTCTCTTTGATCACGGGGCTTTTTCAGGCTGTTTTCCGGACCTTCCTCTAATCTGGAGAGCACTGTCGCCACCTGATGAGTCCGTAAAATAGGATATACAGCTTCAATAGCTACAATATTTGTACAGGACATACATAAGGCTTTGATCCACGTCCCACCGTCAAAAAAGGCAATTGACGACAGCTATCGTCTTTGGCACTCTACGTTAGTATTCGAATTGACGACAGCTGTCGTCATTGGCACTCAATGAGTTAAACACTGCAGTGAGTGACTGAAGGACGGCCTGCCTGCTCACTGCGCAGCGGTTCACTCATTCAGAGAGCAAGGCTGAACTTTTACACAGTGACTGCGTGGAGTTTCTGCTGCTTGCTGGTCTGGACATGCGATCATCTCATCATCCTGATTCCCGTGGCCGTGAGTCTTTCCTAATTTAGGCTTTAAAAGCTCACGTCTTCAGAATTCTAACACACGAGGGTTGTAACCAGGGCCGTAGCTTCACGGGGGAAAGTGTGGATGATTCCAAGGGCCCTTGACTGACAGGGGCCCACACAAAAAAAAATAAAAAAAAAAATAAAAAAAAATAACAGTGCACCTGAACGCAACATACAAGATACCCGCTGAATAAGTGTCCAAATGTTCATGTCATTCTGGCCAATACTCTACTTCTGTTATAACATTTCAGTCTGGAATATGGAATATCTTTCAATAATCTTCATGACTAAAAGGCTAAAAGTAATCTCATGTGTAAGAAATGACTGTTCTACATTGAAGTAAAAAATGTAAATAATTAACTTGTTGGTTTTGGATTTATTTAGCTTCAAGAGTGCATTTTTGTTCCTGTGACCCTCAACACAGGCTTTGAGAATCCCGGGCCACTTACTGATACTTAAACTAACCCACTCATATTCTGGTTTATTTCAAGAAAAACATTTTGGCTAGTGGACATTCTAATTGGCTGGTAACTTCTAGCAGCCATATTGGCAGGTGGCCAAAAAAGCTAATTTCAAGCCCTGCAGGGAGAGTAAGTGGTGACATAGGAGTGAGTGAGAAAAGGATCAAATATTGGTGTTTAAGACTGAATAATGACATCACAACTGTTCATTTAAAATTAGTTATTCCTCTAAACCTGACTTCAAATGCCCCAAATTTTTCCGCACCAGCGCCGTTCGGCCCCCAACCCTCAGCAAAATCTGGCCCTCTGGTGGCGAGGACATTTTTTTGTGGCCCTCTCTATCATCAAAGTTCCTGGGTTACGGCATGACAATATTTGTTCGGTATTATTTCAATTGTCACACTCATCGATACATATTTGAGGTTTGTTTATTCATTGGGAAAAGGACCACTGGAACAAACGCCGCGAACATGATCCGGCTACTTTTTCAATCTGACTGGCTACTCAAAAGTTTGGGGAACTCTCTGATTTAAAATGAGATATTCCTCTAAATTGGGCTTCAAATGGCCAAAATTTTCCGCCAACGCCCTTCGGACAGCGGCATCCGTGGGCCCGATGTGATATCCTTTCATGGGGCCCGAAATCCCTGGCTACGGCCCTGGTTGTAACACACACACCTGCAATTTACGCGAGCAGATCGGGGCTCCAGCAGGCAGCAGCTGAGAGAGCTGAGAGTCTTTCTCTCTCTCTCTCCTTTTCACATTCACGTGATTACTGACAGAACAACAGCGCGATATGCAAGCCGAGCCGAGGCACAGACACGTGATGTGGATCAAAGCATTCATTAATTAGCGTGTCACGCTGATGAGCTGGAATGCCTGGAATGTCCAAACACAACGACAGCATATAGGCTACTGGAGATAAACTGACTTTGCCACGTTTTCACGGACGTTTCAAAGAAATCCTGCGGGCTCTGAGACTGAGAGTGTTGACTGTTCATTTTGTGCTACGGAGCAGAGAGCAGCATGAGAGGAGCAGGGCGAGAAAGGAAACAGGTGTGTGCAGCCTCTCCGCCTGCATGTTCCCAATTAATGAACCGAGCTCAACATGACATTGTTTCATGCTATTTCCTTTATATATTGTAAGACTGGCTATATCTTTTGGCATGCAGTGTGTCTGTAATTAATATAATAAATATCTGATAGATATCTGGCTCATATCTGATACACCATGGATGCCCGTACCATAGCAACAGGCCTGGGGCCTGACGCTTCAGCACAATGGAATGCCGCGTTCACCTTTTTATTTTTAGGGGGTGGCTGTTACAAAGGCTCCGCGTCAACACCAATTTGCTGGCCACCCCCGGAGAATATTCTGGGCCTCCGAGCCCATGCAGCTAGGTCCCTGGAAGCCGTTTCTGGATCTATCGAGTGATGATTACATCACAATGGGATTTATGACATCATGTGACCTGTCACATGTCACCGACGATGTCATAACCAGCCAGACAATGCCAGACTATAGGCAATATGACATCATCGGACAAACATGACATCATCGAAGCTGCGACGTTATGACATCAGCATTGATGTCATACCCCCAATGCCAGCGAGGCTATATATACCAACGCGCTAGCTCTGCCAGTTCACGGTTGGACGTCCACATACCTTCAATGCCCAGGAGAGCAAGCAGGTATAGGAACAGCTACAGGAGCAGACGCCAGCCCCAGCGATATGATACGGATGAGGATGAACGATATGGCATCAAACAGCCATCATGACGAAATATACCAGAAAAAATACTTCTTCCATAATCAAATATACCAGAAATATTACTTTGACCCATGTACAATCATGTGACTCGTGTCACATGTGACGGCTAGTAGCCGGGTACAATGACGCTGGGCTCCCCTACAACATCATTAGACTGACGAGTCACGGGGCTGTAAAAAAACGTCACATGTGACATGAGCCACATGATTTTATATGGGTCAAAGTAATATTTCGAGTATCTTGCCCATTCTGTGGCCAGACGAGTTGTGATATATTGTCATGTCATGGTGTTTTGGGGTCATTAATAAACGAGATTGATTCTGTTATTTTTCTATTATATATATTTTTTGGTAGTGCTATTTTACATTGAAGTCAACGGGCTTGTGTTGTCCCCCTAAAAGGGGGCGGGAACATGTGCCGCCTACAAAATGACGTATTGCCGATCTGATGTATAGTATGACCATAAAGATAATTGGATAGGAAAGAGTGGTGGTGAACTCCAGTATAGTCAGCAGAGGCTTTCGCTCAGACAAATGAGGTTTTGAGAGTTGGAAAGACACTCTTGCAAAGGCTCTCGCTTATATCAACTGTTTTAACCACATGATACTAAATTGATCCCATTCCGAGTGACTGGAGTCTCATTAACGCACCCTGACATCATTGCTGACCAGGGGAATTTCCAAACACACCCTTCAGAAGAGCTGCGTTCAAAAACCACAGGCTCAAATTCTATTGGAGCCTGAGAGGTGTTTGTTAGCCACCATCCTGCAGCAGCAGCACAGTGAAACCTCACACTACCACACTCACGGCTGCCATCTCCATATTTCATGGACGAGGTGCGCGGAAATCGACCGAGCTGCAGATATCTGCCCAGTGCTCTCGACATTATTCACTCACATTTCTTGTGGCTGGACTCATTTGTGTTGACAAAGGACTAGATGGGAGGTTGTGATTCAATGCTCAGATTCAACTATTTCTTATCCCCTGTGTAAATTCAGCGGCGCCTGGAATGACATCACTATGCCATTTCCACGTCGAATCATTGACAAAGCCAAGGGCCAGAGGTTGACCTCAACCCAAATCTCTTCCCAGCACACATCAAGACAATGACACATTCATTGTTCACACACTGATTACGACTGGACGAGCTATGAAGTGGGACAGTGGGCACTTGGAGAGAGTGTGGAGACTTGGATAGTTTATTTCACTGTAAGTTATCAAAGTGCTTTCTATAGAAAAGAGAAGCCTGAATTTTGATCATTTACAGTTATATGGCTCATTTATAGAGGATAGAGTCTGTTTAGATGTTATCACTAACCAAGTGACCTAAGTTAACCACCTCCTTTATCCTTTCTTTTCATTTTGTGCCATTAAATCATTTAACGTGAGAAGGTGACACTTGTTCCCAAGTGGTGGATATCTCATTTTGGAACCAACACCTTCATTCCTAAATGTCCATGTGCTTATCGGTGGTGTCTAACACAACAATATCAACGTCTAAAAGGTCAGAGAAAGCAGAGCTGAGTAATAGGCTTGACCGTCTCTAGGCTATATCTTGTAGAGGCAGAGAGTTCCTCTTGCAGAGTAAGTAGATGTAGATCTCTGCTGCTCTGTGGGAGTCCATACGCTTCTCCTCTTTGTGGGACAGGAGGAGTGAGGAGCGCCGGTCTTACCTCTGCCACAGGCACTCCCTCTGGGGGGCGGCAGTGCAGAACGATCATCCCCATGATTGGCACCTCCTTCCCCTGGGGGTCCTGCTCAAAGTTTTTCCTCAGGTCTGCGTGGGGAGATAAGAGGCAAGTGTCAAGTGCTACGGTCAGTCTGGCCTCAATCTTCTTCAGCGCTAACGCTAGTCGGCCTGCCCCCCGGCTTAGCACTCAACGACCTTCAAAACCCACTATAGCCTATATGGGATAGAGAGGCTCGCTGTGCTGGCTAATCTGTTGACAAGGTGGTTTGGAGGAGACATTGGATGGAGGAAGCCTCTGAGGATTGCTCTGATCATCCTGGACATTCATGTGCGTAGCCGACTATACAGACTGATCCTATTTTGCCCATCCTAAAGTAGCGCCCTTTGGTATCCAGTATCTAGTGAAAACCTTGTATCTTGAAAACATTCACTTTTTGGAAATGTACAAAAACAGACAGTTCACACAATTCAGTTTGATGATCTTATGTTTTTGAAATTTTGCCCCAGGTGTTTCATGTATGCTAGGATCATGAAACTTCCCCTAGTTATACAGGATCTAAACATGTAGAGCTGGCTGGACATGTGATAATCCCAACATCATCAAGCTTCCAGAAGTATTTTGGCTGTTCATTTGTAGCACCCAAATTTCATTTCAACAGCTGAGTTCCATATGGTTACAATTATTCAATCACTCAGAGAATTTACGATGCAAGAGTAACAGATAACTACATTTGATTTGCCGTTTGGAATGTGAGAAAAAATATATTGGACAGAATTTTACAGAACGTTGGATCAGATTTAGTCTGTATTTTTTTTCCCCAACAGCTGTGCAGGGTAGGTCTACTATATACTAGAGATGTTATGGAGCACGGAGCTAGCTACCCAGTCACACTGGTGCTGAGGAGAGAGTGACAGTGGAGTGATTGTAAGAGCATAAGGCTACGTTCACACAGTGCACCCAAGCCTTGCCTACGCCTTGCCTTTACCCACGCTTTTAAATAGGCGTCCTTTTTAGTCAATAAGGCTGTGTACACAGGGCGCCTGAGCATGAACCCTGCGTGTACCCACGCCTTGCCTAACCTGCGCCGATTTTATCTTTAGGCGTGAGTTCTATTTTCAAGCCGACTAGGCGCGTGAAGGCAGACTTCTTCTGTCAAGCCATGAAGGAAAAACGCAACAATATCCATGGGAAATGGCAAAGTCAACTGAATTTCAAAATAAAATGGTGTTACTACAACAATGTTGAGCAGAGAGAGAGAGAGAGAGAGTGATTGACGAGTGGCTATAACGTGGGGCTTTCTCCCCGTCGGTAAACAAATCTTCAGGAGAGAGAATAGAGACCGAAGAAGCAAGATGGACAATGAAAAGTTAATCCACTTAGAACAACAGCATCCAGTTCTCTATGACAACAGTGACCCAAGAACGAGACCTGGTTATACATATCCAGCATCAATAGCACATTAAATATATCAGATTTATTTTACCTACCCATGATAATTCGGGACCACACGTGACCAAAAAAAACACTCGGGAGAGAGGAGAGGCGCTTGTAACTCGGCTCAGGTTCAGCGTGGAATAGGCGTGCAGTGTGATCGCAAAAGCGTGTGATAGGTTCACGCGCAGCTCAAGGTCTGTAGGCGTAGGCGTGGGTTGAGGCAAGGCAAGGCAAGGCGTAGGTGCCCTGTGTGAACGTAGCGTAAGAGCTGTTCTGAGTTGGTGAAGGTTATGGGTTTTGTAGTAGGTGTCATGGAAATGTATGTGTCTGATGATAAGCTTCTTTTTAAACCCAGAGGTTGAAACATACGCTGATAGCAATCATGATGATAGCAATCACATAATGAAAGCTTGTTTCACCACATACTGTAGATTAGAAAATAATAAGCTTATTTGATTCCGATTGGCTGTAATCAACACGAGAATGAAATTGGACGAGTGGCTAACATGGGGGAAATCACTTGTTGAATCACTGTAGCATGTGATTAGCCAGCTCTATAGGGAACTGCTATGCCTGCATTAAATCCTTCAGTTCAACTGGCAGCTAGGCTATATAGGTGCACAGTACAAAAGTGCACACAGCGCCAAATGCAAATACCAGCAGACAAATATTTCCACATTACATCATCAGAATTTTCCTTTCCTTCCTTCCACATTGATGAATGATTGCTGATGATAAGGTGAACTTTCAGGGACCTCTATATGTAGGCCTTAAAGGAACACTCTGCCCATTTTCAACCAGCTTTGTATCATTAGAACATCAGTAGTATATCAGAAAACTGTAAACTAGATGAATGATGAATAGTTTGACAGTTATTGAGAGTTGATTTGAGTTAATGAGTTATTAATTTGAGTTAGTGTGGACCAGTGATGTCACTGGTCCACACTTTAACACTCAATAACTGTCAAATTAAATGACAGACTTCAAAACCGTTTACAGTTTTCTGATATACTACTGATGTTCTAATGATACAAAGCTGGTTGAAAAT
The DNA here is from genome assembly GCF_964638095.1 of Poromitra crassiceps. Classification (NCBI taxonomy): domain Eukaryota; kingdom Metazoa; phylum Chordata; class Actinopteri; order Beryciformes; family Melamphaidae; genus Poromitra; species Poromitra crassiceps. The sequence goes on from NC_139631.1 coordinate 35,750,188, forward strand.
GGGCGGAGTGTTCCTTTAACATAAAAAAAAAATGTTCTAATTTTATGTTATTAATTAACTCACAATTTGACATGCAACATATCAACCAAATGTTTCAGAGGAAATAAACCTGCCTATTCAGTTTGTGCTGGAATGTGAAGGGTTAAATGACGCATCCACTGTGTCAGCCTATCAGAATTTCGAGTTTCTGCATTGCTGGGAAGAAAACCCGGCTCTCTGCAGCTCTGTGATTGGCTTACCCGCTGTGAATAGAGAGCCGCAGTAACGAGTCCGGAAATCATCGATGGTAACAGCCCTGGTTCAACACAGTTTTCGCCTATGGGAGTTTTGAATGGGTTTTTCGCGCGATGCTTCTAATAAGCTCTCTGGGCAACGCTGGCTTAATCAAACGCGAACCAGATGGTAGTAACATCATCTTCACACATGAGGACCACTTTTATGAGTTTTGAAGCTTTTATGTGCCGTTAAAAGGGTGGCTAGCTAGCAAACGGCTAAATGGGACTACACTGTTGAGTCGATGGGGATATATACGTCAATAACGTCATCACTCAAAGGACGAACACGGAAATTCTCTTTCCCTCACCTGGTTCAGCCCCGTTCAGCCCGGGGTAATCAGTGCACACATCAACAAAAGTCCAGGTTGAGTGCTGACGTGACATGGAAGCCTATGCGACAGTGTGTAGTTCTGGATTAGCTTAGCACGAGCTTTTTACCTCTAGGGCTCGCATTTACGCTTCAAAACTCATGAAAGTGGTCCTCATGTGTGAAGATTATCCCGCTGAACCTTGGTTCGCGTTTGATTAAACTTGCGTTGCCCAGAGACCTTATTTGAAGCATCGCGCCAAAAACCCATTCAAAAATCCCATAGAAACAGTGTTGAACCAGGAAGTTCGGGACTTCCGCATTCAGCCTACAAAAATACGTCATCCCTGCGGCTCTCTATTGCACAGAGGGCTGTGTTTCCTAATTCGAGGAGAGAGTCATTTCAAATCACATCTTCCCTCTGACTGGGTGGGCTTTGTGATGGCTTGCTTTGCGACAAGTTACGCTCGCTGACAGGGACAAGGAGAAGAAGCCAGGGATAGCTGGATAGCTCAATGGATCACAGCTAATACACTAGCTAGTAGGGGTGTCACAATATATCGTCCCACGAAATTTCGCGATAGTAAAACGTCACGATATGTATCGTTGAGATGAAATCTCATATCGCATTTTTTTTTTTTTTTTTTTTTTTTTAAATAGACAAAGAAACGTCTTTGTTTGTTGAAGTTCAATGTGTGGAAAGTAGTTCAGTTGAACAAGTCTCTGAAGAGACACATGAGAAGTTATACAGGAGAGAAACCATTCAATTGAGTTTCTGGCAAAACTGTTTACTTGACAGGAAAAACTGAAGATGCATAAAAAATAGACTAAGAAAAGTCTTGTTGTTTGAGTTTGAAGAAAAACTGAAGATGCATAATGAGAATTTATACTGCTGAGAAACCTTTTAGTTCAAAGTAAATCTAAGTGACGGTGTACAGTAACTCATTCTATTTCAAGATAAGCCTTATCTCCAATCTCATGTTTTTTCTAGTTGTTATTGTAATAACAATTTCCCACAACAGCATGTTTTGTATTTGTGCATTTCAAATAAAATACTACTTTTCCAGTCATATATTGTCATTATTCAAGTTTAAAAAAATGTTGTTAAAATCGTATCGTATCGTATCGTTATCGTGAACCCAGTATCGTGATACGTATCGTATCGTGAACTGAGTGTATCGTGACACCCCTACTAGCTAGCTAGCCCAAGTCAGCAAGGGTCAATTCAAATATTACATTCAACACAATGGCTTACGGGTGGCATAACAGTCCCTTTGGCTGCCATGTTAGAGGTCCACAGGTCATGGGCAACAATGATTTGAACAGCTGCAAACTCATGACTCATGCCATTTCAAAGCAATTGAATAGACCTACGTAGTTATTTTTTGTGCTGATTGGATAAATCAGAACAATTGTGTTGTTTAGATAATGTCAGCTTGTTAGCTAGCAAATCATAGCATCTGTCCAGCTAACCATCACGTCTTCTTGCATGGCTGTTACATATTTCTACATTACTTGCACACTGCTACTTCCCCAATGAACCTCCAAGATGGCACCAGACGTGGCTGCTCCTTTGTGATGCAACAGCAAACTAAACTCACTATTCACCTTATGCAGCCCCGTCCACTTGACCAATTGTGTCACGACTTCCTGTTCAAAACGCAAGCGGTTTTACCTGCTCAACCGCTCTACCTCTAGTTTGACTCACCTGGTCAAACCTAGTTTGACTCACATATGAGTCAGACTAGGTTTATGAGTCACAGGAAGTGTAAACACAATCAGAACTTACGATTGTGTTTACACTTCCTGTGTCTCTAGCCAGACTGTCTCTTCTACATAAGGTGAATAGAGTTTTTCCGTAGCAGCAGTGATCACACTAATGTTTTCATACTCACAGGCGATGCGAACAGTCGCCTTGCGACTCTTGGAGGTGCCCAGGTGGCTCCAGGCCACGCAGAGACACCAGTAGTCCTCGGGGCCGTGGAAGTCCTCCACCTGCTGACGGGACACGTTGATCATCACCTCACGCACCTTCAGCCCTGAGATGACAGACAGGAGGAAGCCATTAGTGACCAAGGCCAGGTTACATGCCTTACAGCTATGAGGAAAAAGTCCTCTTTAGCTGGAAAGTGCTGCATTTGTAAATAAGGAGCCTTAAATAATCCTTAATCAATACTCAATACCTCTAGGCTTGTGTCACTGATCAATGGGGTTGACAGGATTAGTTCTGCATAAATTAAGTTCTTAGGACGACTGACACACTGACACTGCTGCTAACAAGAGGAACTAAACTGTATGTTCTGAGCGTTCAATGCTGCTAACAAGAGGAACTAAACTGTATGTTCTGAGTGTTCAATGCTGCTAACAAGAGGAACTAAACTGTATGTTCTGAGCGTTCAATGCTGCTAACAAGAGGAACTAAACTGTATGTTCTGAGCGTTCAATGCTGCTAACAAGAGGAACTAAACTGTATGTTCTGAGCGTTCAATGCTGCTAACAAGAGGAACTAAACTGTATGTTCTGAGTGTTCAATGCTGCTAACAAGAGGAACTAAACTGTATGTTCTGAGCGTTCAATGCTGCTAACAAGAGGAACTAAACTGTATGTTCTGAGTGTTCAATGCTGCTAACAAGAGGAACTAAACTGTATGTTCTGAGTGTTCAATGCTGCTAACAAGAGGAACTAAACTGTATGTTCTGAGCGTTCAATGCTGCTAACAAGAGGAACTCCACTGTATGTTCTGAGCGTTCAATGCTGCTAACAAGAGGAACTAAACTGTATGTTCTGAGCGTTCAATGCTGCTAACAAGAGGAACTAAACTGTATGTTCTGAGCGTTCAATGCTGCTAACAAGAGGAACTCCACTGTATGTTCTGAGTGTTCAATGCTGCTAACAAGAGGAACTAAACTGTATGTTCTGAGTGTTCAATGCTGCTTACAAGAGGAACTAAACTGTATGTTCTGAGCGCTCAATGCATGTATGTATATGGGTATGTGCATTGTATATGCATTGTATATGCAGGCGCATCCTGTGTGTGTGTCTGTGTGTGTGTGTGTGTGTGTGCGTGTGTGTGTGTGTGTGTGTGTGTGTGTGTGTGTGTGTGTGTGTGTGATATGTTGTTTTTGTATGATTATTGCATGCTGTAATGTAATATTGTATGTTGTATTCATGATTATTGTATCTTGTAATGTTTTAATATGGACTCTTGGAAGATTAGCCAATAGGCTAAAAGAGATCCAAATAAAAATCAAATCAAATGCTGCTAACAAGAGGAACGCTCAATCAGCTGTAGCACCATTAGCAGTAACAATTTGACTTACACTTAACTGCTTCAAACAGCAAACAGGCTACTATGAAACTGTCACCGTGACAATATGCCACGTTGCATAACGAGGCGAAAGGCATGCAAACACAGCACATTGCACAATGCTCCGATTATATTGGCTGTATTAAAAAAAGAGACTTGTGCCATTTGGAAATCCTCCAACCCGAGTTGGAAATCTTCGTCACCCTGTCATATAGCTTTAGATCCGTATACAGCGGAGCGGCCATTTTTAATCTGGCTCATGGGCTCAGGGCGTGTGGTGTTTCTCCTGCAGCTCCTCTGTAGCCTGCAGGCCTGATATCCACAGCTGGATTAAAGACGAGAGATGTGCAATGTGCTGCGGACTGCAGAAGACCCAACTCTCTCAGCAGTCCCCCTCTGCCCTCCCTCCTCTTCTGGCTCTTGTGTATAAATAACTCTCTAATCTGACATGTTCTTATAAAGTCAAACAGCTTGTGAAGCGCTGAGCAGACTTCTGAATGAATATTACCAATTAAACCCAAGTGAGTGAGTGGCCGCGGGGATGCGGCCATGTATCCATGCTGGTGTGAGGTTAAGAAATGGAAAACATTTCGTGGCGGGCGGTCCCACTGTGCCGGGGTATGAACGACAACAACAGAAAAAAGAAAGCATGTTTTGTCACACAAAACATGCTTGTGCAACACCGACACAAATTAGGCAGCTGATCTCGATACGGCACCACCGTGTTACTAGATGACTGACTGGGATAAACTGTGATTGATGGGCCGGGGATAGAACATACTTTAAGAGAAGGAATAGACAAAGAAGGAGCTCTATGGTCGCCGCTTCCCTAGTTGCAGCCCCTGTAGAGAGACACAAGCATCATTCATAATTTCTCGTGCAGCAGCAGAGGCTGGCAAGCGACAGTGTACGCACGCGTGTGTGTGTGTGTGTGTGTGTGTGTGTGTGTGTGTGTGTGTGTGTGTGTGTGTCTGTGTACTTGTGGGAAGAGAGACAACAGAGAAAATAATGACTAATGACTCTCCGTGATGCCCTAAAAACATGTGGGCTTCTGTTTGAGAGGAAAATAGGGAGAGCAGATAGACTGACTGAGAGAGAGAGAGAGGGAGAGAGAGAGAGAGAGAGAGGGAGAGAAATAGGGAGAGATAGTAATATGCTAATGAGAAGGAAAGTGGTGGAGAGCTCTCCCGACACAGCAGAGCCACACATTTCCTGGAGTTGCAAAGTGACGTCGACAGGTGGTTTACCTGAGAGACTGAGAGGAGTGCTGCCACGCTGTCATCTGTCAGCCCTATTTGTTTATAGGCAGAACACTGTTGACAGGCCTCATTAGACTAAACCACTTCATCTGTTTCCTCCCCAACCTCCTTCTCCACTGCTCGTCAACACTCTCCAAGTCACAGAGGGGAGACTTGTGCCACAAACGAGTGGAAAGTCGGCGTAAATAAGAAGGGAGGTTGGGCTATGAAGAAGACAGTGCCTCTTCTTCGTAGCCGAGCGATAGTCCAGCTTATTATCTTGGATGTGTGTGTGCATAATGATTAAACTGTTAGGGGACTTTCCATTCATAACCGATGTAGTATTGATTATTCACGTGTATTCAATAATATCACACTGATTGCATTATGGTAACTGATGCCGAATGGAATTTAACAGCCGAGATAAACAGTGCATCTTTGGAAGAAAACAGCTTGTAGAATACAGCATTTCATACTGTACATTACATGTAACACCCTGATTCACACCATTCACTTACATTAGAGATGCAGTTTAGGAATCAGAGCCAATCCCAGTACATTTCGAGGTATCAGTATTGGCTACAGGTTGTTTTGAGGTATCAGTATTGGCTACAGGCTGTTTTGAAGTATCAGTATTGGCTACAGGTTGTTTTGAGGTATCAGTATTGGCTACAGGCTGTTTTGAGGTATCAGTATTGGCTACAGGTTGTTTTGAGGTATCAGTATTGGCTACATGTTGTTTTGAGGTATCAGTATTGGCTACAGGTTGTTTTGAGGTATCAGTATTGGCTACATGTTGTTTTGAGGTATCAGTATTGGCTACAGGTTGTTTTGAGGTATCAGTATTGGCTACAGGTTGTTTTGAGGTATCAGTATTGGCTACAGGTTGTTTTGAGGTATCAGTATTGGCTACAGGTTCAATCAGGAGAGGCCAGTTGGTAGGATTAGACAAACTTTATTTAGCAATCGGCGTGCATGGCAAATGCTTTGGCGCTTGACTCCATTGGCCAGTGGCGCTGCTCTTGAGGCAGAGGAGGGCGCCTGCATGGGCTAGGAGATCCCCCCCCCGTGGGGGATCAGGAGTCAAGACTCGTTGGTGGTGGACTGGGGAGGTGGGTGGGGCAAAACAACGCTTCGGGCCGGCTTCAAGGGAGATGGACTGCCGTGGGCTGCTGCTGCGATGATCGGCCAGAGAGAGAGAGAGGTGACGTAGACCCTTGCTATATATATGAGGATTAACTGACGTCATGTTTGACGTCATAGCAGACGTCATACTAGGATTTTTGACCACGTTGAGAACGGATTACACGTGAGTGGCCTTCTGCTTGAACTATGGTCTGGAGACCTCACTTCAATCAGGAGAGGCCAGTTGGTAGGATTAGACAAACTTTATTTAGCAATCGGCGTGCATGGCAAATGCTTTGGCGCTTGACTCCATTGGCCAGTGGCGCTGCTCTTGAGGCAGAGGAGGGCGCCTGCATGGGCTAGGAGATCCCCCAAAAGGAAGATCTGATTACCGGAGGTTAATTGAGATCTGCAGGCGCCAGTAGTTGATTGCACAATTCCGGCCTTCGACCTTTTTAGCGGCTTACAGCTATTTGCGGCTGGCGCTCCCAACTCGGTCGGGCCTTCGATCTTGCTTTTCCTGCCTTCGACCTTTTTAGCGACTTACAGCTATTTGCGGCTGGCGCTCCCAACTCGGTCGGGCACGTGATAGCGCTTCCCAGCTTAGCCTACCTGGCCGCCTTGGCGCTTCACGATTGTACTTTTCCTGCCTTCGACCTTTTTAGCGACTTACAGCTATTTGCGGCTGGCGCTCCCAACTCGGTCGGGCACCTCGCGATAGCGCTTCCCAGCTTAGCCTACCTGGCCGCCTTGGCGCTTCGCGATTGTACTTTTCCGGCCTTCGACCTTTTAGCGGCTAACGGCTATTTGCGGCCGGCGCTCCTAACTCGGTCGGGCCTTCGATCTTGGTACATTAGAGTTTAGCTTGGCGCTTCCCGGCTTGGCCTACTTGGCTGCCTTGGCGCGACTACCCTGACTTTTTGCTCTCTCTTTCTCTTCTCTTTTCCCCCCCCAAAAAAGGAGTTGGGCAGTGTGGAGTAGATTGGTGAGAAGGGGATTGTGGTGGTGAGGGGGTAGGACGGGGAAGGGCTGGCTTACGAGAGGGTGAGGGTGGAGAATGGGGGAATCGGTGTTGGAGATGGGTCGGCCTCGGGGCAGAGTCTGCGGAACGCCTGAAAATTGAAACGGGAGAGATGGTCAGCAAGGATATTAGAGTGACCGGGGAGGTGCTGGGCTACTATAATGAAGTTATGGGCGACTGAGAGCCAGGTCAGGCGCCGTACGAAAGGCATGATGTCCGGGGATGCTGAACGCCCCTTATTGACTATGTCAACCACCGCTGCGTTGTCGCATTTTACGGCTATCCGTTTCCTTGCCCAGAGACTTCCCCACAGGTGACATGCGACCACTATTGGGTAGATTTCGTACAGCGCGGAGGACTGGTCCAGCCCGGCGAACTGCCGCGGCCATGGGCCGGTGAACCACCGGGCTCCGAAAAGCCCCCCGAAGCCCACGGACGGGGCCGCGTCTGTAAAAAATTTCAGGTCGTCGGCCGACGAGACGACGTCCTCGTAGAAGAAGGAAACCCCGTTCCAGTCCGATAACAGGTGAGACCAGAACCGGAGGTCGGACCGGCAGCCCCCGTCGAGGGTGACCGGGTCGAGGAGCCCGGGGACTGAGGACGCCAAGTTGAGCAGCCTAGAAATGAATGAGCGGCCCTGGGGAATTATGCGCATGGCGAAATGTAAGTGGCCGAGGAGGGACAGGAGCTCCCGTTTGGTGACGTGGGTGGCGGACGTGTGAGCCTGGGCGATTTCACGGATCCGGGTGAGCTTCTCGAGGGGGAGAGAGGCTTGCATGAGCTCGGAGTCGAGGTTGATGCCCAGGAATTCGAGTGATGACGCAGGGCCCGCGGTTTTCTCCTCTGCTAGAGGCACGCCTAGCCTTCGGAACACCCCCTTCAGTTTAATTAGGGAGGCCGAGGGGACCGACGGGGGGTCCGCCAGCAGAAAATCGTCCAGCATGTGGAGCACGGCGGGGAGACGCTCGTTGTTCAGCAGGATCCAGCATAACGCTTCTGATAGGGAGTTGAAGATGGCGGGGCTGCTCCTGCAGCCGAACGTGAGCCTGACGGCGAAGTAGAACCTCGACTCCCATTTGATTCCGAACAGCGGCCATTGGGAGGGATGGATGGGCATGACTTTGAAGGCGTCCGAGATGTCGGCCTTAGAGAGCTGGGCGCCTCTCCCCGCAAACTTAATAAGGAGGATGGCGTGGTCTACTGTGGCGTAGTGGAGGGAGAAGGGTTCGGGGGGAATTAGGCTATTTATGCTGGAGGTGGGGCCGTGCCGGGGTGCCGAGAGGTCGATTATCATTCTTTTCTTGCCGGAATATTTGCGCGTGGCGATGCCTATTGGGCTTGTCCGGAACACCGGGAAGGGGGGGGCCTTGAAGGGGCCGATTAGGAATCCCTTGGATAGTTCTTTGGCGAGAAGTTGGGAGACTACTTCGGGTTCCTTGAGGGCGGATTGCAAATTTTTTGATATGTGGGGGGCCAGGGGGGGGTTGACTACGCCTATCCTGAACCCCTGGGAGAGGCCTGACAGCAGGTAGTCGACGAAAGGGCGGTTGGGGTGAAGGGACAGCTCCTGTGTTAGGGCTGGGACGTCGATGGGGGTGGAGGGGTGGCGTTTTAGTATTGCCGAAAGCCCGGTCTCTCCCTCTTGAGGGTCAGCTTTGGGGGGCGGTACCTTCGCGGGCAGGTGGAGCGGGGGTGGGCGTCCCCGCAGGAGCTACATGAGTGCAGGAAGGAGCAGTTAGGGACCGTGCACACGTTCTCGTTGAAATATTTGCAGTACGTGTTGACGCTGGAGTTACGCACCTGGTTGCCTGCCTGGGAGGACCCGCTGGTGCCGGGCGCCTGGGAGGGGGCGGCGCCGGATTGAAAGGCCGCCTTTGGGCAGAATTGTGCGGAGTGCCCCGGTTCGCCGCATGAGTAGCAGGTGTTCGCCGGCCGCCCGCTAACCAGCTTCATGAATATCTGCATGTCCATGACGGACCAGTCGAGCCGCCTATTTGCCCGAGTGATCATCAGGGCGGCTTTAGCAGAGAACGCTTTATGATATTGGTAAAATAGTTTACCGTGGCTGGAGTAGAGATCCACTATTAGCGCTATGTATTTGTCTAGCTCATGGCGGCGCTCTGGATACACTTCACAGATCACGTCACGGTAGACGCCGAACGTGTTCAGGAAGTCACATAAGGACAGGTCTTTGGGCAGGCGGGGGTCGGACGACTTTAAATAAACGGGGCCATCTGGGTCACCCGTAGCCTTCCTTTTACACTCGGGAGATGGCAGGAGTATGCTAACTAAATTGATGTCTCTGCCCTTTAAAATCTCTGACCTTAGCCTGGGCGAAATATCAGCACAGGGAGAAACAAAAGACATACCGAATGGGCTGGCAGGCAAAGCGGACGCCAGAGTGTTCATCTGGGCGGGTTGGGTGGTGGCGGGGAGCATATCGGCTTGCTGCATGGGCGGGGGTAGGATCGGCTGCTGCGCCGGGGTTTCCAGGGCGCTCAGACGGGCTTCTACTGCTCTGCTTGCATCTAGCAGAGACAGCAGGATGGCTCTTGACGACCCCTGTCGGCTCGGCGGAGCTACGGATGGGGCCGCTTCCGCTTCCGGGGCGGCGGCCTGGGGGTCAGTGCGACCGGGAGGGACGAGGCGTCTCGCGGCGGCCCCGCGGCCTGCGTTTCCCCGGCGGCTCCCGGCTCCCGGGGCGGCTGCTGGTGTTCGCCCGCGGCCTCTCGCGCGTCCGCGCCGAGCGGCCTCTCCTTCCGGCACGCTCGCACGCGTACTTGGGCGTCCACGGGCCGTCGCAGTGGCGCGCCCCGTGCCACGGGAACGCGTGCTGGGCCTTCTCGTTGGGGCTATGCTAGCAGCCTGTGCAGCCTGAGATCCAGCCACTTCGCCGGCGTCCTCATCAGAAGACTCGGGAAGCAGGTACGCTCCGTGGCCGGTCTGGAACAGGGAAGCGATGTCTAAGCTGTCGTCGCTGTCCGTGGACAGCCCTGGCTCGGGACTCGACATACCGGGATGGAGTGGAGAGCGTTGAAATCTGTGGTGAATATCCGCGGGTGGAGAAGGCTTGAGGATGCTGATTCGGTCTGCAGATGTGGAGCAAAACAACGCTTCGGGCCGGCTTCAAGGGAGATGGACTGCCGTGGGCTGCTGCTGCGATGATCGGCCAGAGAGAGAGAGAGGTGACGTAGACCCTTGCTATATATATGAGGATTAACTGACGTCATGTTTGACGTCATAGCAGACGTCATACTAGGATTTTTGACCACGTTGAGAACGGATTACACGTGAGTGGCCTTCTGCTTGAACTATGGTCTGGAGACCTCACTTGTTTTGAGGTATCAGTACTGGCTACAGGTTGTTTTGAGGTATCAGTATTGGCTACAGGTTGTTTTGAGGTATCAGTACTGGCTACAGGTTGTTTTGAGGTATCAGTATTGGCTACAGGTTGTTTTGAGGTATCAGTATTGGCTACAGGTTGTTTTGAGGTATCAGTATTGGCTACAGGCTGTTTTGAGGTATCAGTATTGGCTACAGGTTGTTTTGAGGTATCAGTATTTGAGGTATCAGTATTGGCTACAGGTTGTTTTGAGGTATCAGTATTGGCTACAGGTTGTTTTGAGGTATCAGTACTGGCTACAGGTTGTTTTGAGGTATCAGTATTGGCTACAGGTTGTTTTGAGGTATCAGTACTGGCTACAGGTTGTTTTGAGGTATCAGTATTGGCTACAGGTTGTTTTGAGGTATCCGTATTGGCTACAGGTTGTTTTGAGGTATCAGTACTGGCTACAGGTTGTTTTGAGGTATCAGTATTGACTACAGGCTGTTTTGAGGTATCAGTATTGGCTACAGGTTGTTTTGAGGTATCAGTATTGACTACAGGTTGTTTTGAGGTAGCAGTATTGGCTACAGGTTGTTTTGAGGTATCAGTATTGGCTACAGGTTGTTTTGAGGTATCAGTATTGGCTACAGGTTGTTTTGAGGTATCAGTATTGGCTACAGGCTGTTTTGAGGTGTCAGTATTGACTACAGGCTGTTTTGAGGTATCAGTATTGGCTACAGGTTGTTTTGAGGTATCAGTATTGGCTACAGGTTGTTTTGAGGTATCAGTATTGGCTACAGGTTGTTTTGAGGTATCAGTATTGGCTACAGGTTGTTTTGAGGTATCAGTACTGGCTACAGGTTGTTTTGAGGTATCAGTATTGGCTACAGGTTGTTTTGAGGTATCGGTACTGGCTACAGGTTGTTTTGAGGTATCAGTATTGGCTACAGGTTGTTTTGAGGTATCAGTATTGGCTACAGGTTGTTTTGAGGTATCAGTATTGGCTACAGGTTGTTTTGAGGTATCAGTATTGGCTACAGGCTGTTTTGAGGTATCAATATTGGCTACAGGTTGTTTTGAGGTATCAGTATTGGCTACATGTTGTTTTGAGGTATCAGTATTGGCTACAGGTTGTTTTGAGGTATCAGTATTGGCTACAGGCTGTTTTGAGGTATCAGTATTGGCTACAGGTTGTTTTGAGGTATCAGTATTGACTACAGGTTGTTTTGAGGTATCAGTATTGGCTACAGGTTGTTTTGAGGTATCAGTATTGGCTACAGGTGGTTTTGAGGTATCAGTATTGGCTACAGGTTGTTGAATCAATTCATCCCCCCTCCTCCACTCCATTTATGCTAATTGGTGAAAACAGTGTTCGCCATTGTCTTCCATTATTTGCAGCAGTGCGGCACACTGGTTTGAGAGCAGCTGGGTAGCATTCGTATCGGCAGTCTAGTTACTTTAAATCGGAGCTAATTGTAATGTTTGCAATGCAAGTGTGGGTGGCAGCAGTGGAGCTAATTACAATACTAATTGAATCAGGCACTTGAGGACAGCGTTTGAAGGAGTACAGTGAGGGATGAGACAAATTAGCCCACGGCAGAGAAAAAGCGAAAACAAATGAATAAAAATACATTAAAAAAAAAGATTGAGTTGGAGGAAAATGTAGGCTTTCACTGAGCATTTGGAGCCAGATTATAGTTCCAATAATGTAAATTAATTACAAAAATATATGACTGAGCGAGTTTAATATAAGTATAATAATGAGTATAATATTTCACTCCCAATGGCATGGCAACAGTTGAGGGATGGGAAAGCGTGTCTCATTCAGGAGTGAAAGCTATTTATATATATATATATATATATTATTTTTATTCTTCTTCTTCTTCAGTGACCTGCTGAGTTTTCTCCCATTGTGACTGCTCAGCCTTGGTGCAGGTACTCTATATCCACTGCAGTCAAGTTAACCGCATACAACAGGAGGCTTTTGTCCCTTTTTTAATATTGGACTTTCAAAGAGTTGCCATGACGTATTGTTGCTTTGCACAGATCATCACCACAGTCCTCAAATATGATTGTGAAGCATCTTCTACAGCCATTTTACCAGTGAAAAATGGAAAATCAAGCATCAGTGCACTGCTCATACCATCATCGCCTTTTTTGTCGGCTCCCGCTTGGATCACACCCATTTTTGAACTCGGCCTTCATTTTGATGTCAACCGGTAAAGTTTCAGTTTTTGATGCTACCGTGGTGACAAAATCTGTCCACACAGAGAGAGAGACCAACAAATAAACACCTGACAAGTACTCAAAACCACTTCTGGGGTATAGTTCCATGATGACACACACTCACAAGAAACCATACCAGCCCCACTGTCGTGGCTGATAATAACTGTTACGGCCACGAGTGCCGTCCCTTGTATTTTTCCTTTCTTCCTTTCTTTTCCTATGCTCGGTGGAGCTAGATTTGCATACATGAATATTGCAGTGCTTCCTATTAGGTGTGTCGCCTGTGACATAAATACTCCAAATCCCATGATTCAAATCGCATGATGGGTGTGATGTAATTTTCCTGTTTGTTCGCAGCCTGGCGCGTGTTCGTGATGGTTGCTCACAGCTGTGCAACGCTGACACAGAACAAGCGGACAAGCAATGGAGTAACACTCGGCCAATACAGAGAGCAACCGAGAGCAACAAAGAGAGACCTATGTCCGAGCAGTAAGACCACCGCATGCCCATGCCGCATGCCCATACGGGGCTCGAGGATGTTAGCTGCACAGTCTAGGCCTTGTAAACGGAAGCATGCTACAAGCTATTGGAGGCGAGTGTCGACGGATCACCTAGCTTCACGGACATCCATATCTTCCACCCAACAAACCAACCAAACTTTGCACTTTCATCAAAACTCGCCTTTGTAGTTGTCTTGATTCCGTATATTTTTTATTTTTCAAAACATTCTGAGTGTTTGTTTCATTTTGGGGGGGATTTGTTGCAACTCAT